>NC_136974.1:14995677-15175677 GCF_032717465.1 Coenobita brevimanus | reverse complement strand
AATCTTGAAGAAGAAGAGAGGGAGAGCGATATGAAGGAAGACAAGAAAAAAGAAGGAAGGGTGATTGAAAACACGAAGTGTAAAGGAAGAAAGAAGAAAGGATGGAAAGATGAAGAGGAAAAAATGTAGGAAGGAAAGAAAATATAAAAGGAAAAAAAAAAAAAAAAAAAAAAAAGGCAATGACACTGACCAAGCACATATCCTCCACCTCCGTGCACACCTAACCAAGCCATAACGGCCCTTACCACCACCCTCCCCCATTTTTTCCTTTTAAAGGTAGGCGTAAGAAGAACGCCTCGAGGACACATAAGCTGGGCCTTTCAGATTCCTTGCGCAGATCGCACTGAAATCTAGATTTTCTTTTTTTTTACTTTTTCATTGTTAAAAAAAAAGAAAAAAGCTTATGACACAGCATTCTACCTGTCGAGACATCAGTTTACTGTAAGACATAACTGAAATTTCATGACTCTATAGTGAATACTTTCTGAGCTCTGGCCCGGAAACGAAATCTCTATGCCAGGCTAGCCGCCCTGCCGGCCACCTCTACGGACGGACACTGTTGATCTGTGATAACAACACCCTCCTCTGTCTTTGTTAGGTGGAGGGTGAAAAGATCATTTAAGGGATAAAATAAGGGAAAAATTCATGCATGCAGGGAGGGAAGGAAGTATGGAATTAGGGGTGAAGAAATGTACCGTATGGTGGAAGAGTTAGAAAGAGGGACGAAAGACAGTAGACAGGAAGGCAAGGAAATCTGGAAGGAGATTTGGCGGAAGATGGGAAGGAATACAGGAAAGAAGTAAACTGCGTGAAGTAAGGGATAAGTAATGCATGAGGGTAGGGGAGAACGAATGAATGTAATAGAGGGAGAAGAGAAGGAATGTGTCAAAAAATGTGGAAGGATAGAAAAAAAGAAGAGATGATTGACGAAAAATTAAGTGAAGGAATGAGAGAAAGAACGCACTAAAAGAAGAAGCAGGCAGAAGTTACTGTGCTGATGACTGCCAAAAGTTGGCTGATGTGGTAGTAGTGGTGGTGAGGACTGTGGTGGTTATGATAGTCTGAGTAGTGTTGATGAGGAGTGTTCTCGTAGTAATGTTGGTGACTGTGGTAATGCAGAATGCAGCGTCATAGACATCGATATCAGAGAGAGAGAGAGAGAGAGAGAGAGAGAATTATGCTGAGAAAGGGGAATAAATATGTACAGGGAGTGATGACAGTGAGATATAACATCATAACAACACTGAGTATAACCTGAATTGGTCTTGAGCTAATATACATACATAACTGTCAAGAAATATTGAAGAAAACCTCCACCAATTAGTGTGTTATATTTACTTTTATATTTATCTTTAGTTTCACGTGGCCTGGTTTTGGAATAAGGGAAAAAGACAGCAGAACTTAAGTTGCCTAAAGCGTGTTACACCTTAAGTTGGCGTATTTTTATTTTTCTGCAACATATGCCCACAAGGTTAGTGACATCACTGCTCTACATCCTTTCCGCACCACGTTTACGTTACCAGCCACCACATTCGACAGTTTACTTTATGTTACAGCATAGCATTCAAGACGGAGAGATGACAATTGGGGCCAAGTAAAAGTAGACAGGGCATGGGCCACGGTTCACAAGAGCTTGAGAGAGAGAGAGAGAGAGAGAGAGAATCACAGAAATTATAGCATGGAAGCAATGGACAGACAGTACCAGTTGCAAAGGTGAATGCCGATTTTGTCAAATTAAGCACACATTAAGTAGGAAAGATAACAACTTGGAGAATACTTGGATATTAGAACAAGAAAAACATTTACTACACTTCCTTTTGAATAGGAAAAACGTATATATAATATTACAGTACATGGTCAAGTAATGGTAAACAGGAAGTCACGAAAACTATTGAAAAAAAAAAAAACGAGCAACAGTGACAAAGAGACATAAGATTAAATACATATACAGTACAGTAGATGAAACGAAATCTATGGCTCGATAATATTCGGTACCAATCAGAGAAATACCTAAATATAGTTAATAAAAGAAACATACAAGAAGTAAGGAAAAAAAAAACAATTATCTAGTAAGTGAAAAAAAAACTTAATAATAATTAATGTTAGTATATAAAATACCGGTATTTTTTAATAGAAAAGCATGAATACACTAATTTAGAAATATGATCATGATAAAAAGTAAATACATAAAACCCCAAAGAGTAAGTAAATATACAGTAACACACCATCAAGGTTGGTCAGGGAATGTTAACTTCAAGCCATGAAATTATCCTACAAAATATACAGAAGCAAAAGACTTAACTTAAAAATAAATTATGTTCAAGAAACAGACGTACTGAGAAAGAAAAAAGAATGGCTATATATGAATAGCAATTATAATGATATTTGACAAACAAAAAACTGTAGGTAGCAAAATATAAAAATTTATAAATAAGAAAAATAACCGCGTGAGAATTGATAAACAGAAAGTCAACAGCAAAACAGCAGTTTCTGTGCAGCAGCAACAACCAATAAATTGCGAAACAAGATGAACGGTAAACACCGAGAAAAGAAATAGCAGATATGTTAATAGATAATAAACAGAATATTTGACACCAACACATTACAGGTGAAACAAACAACAGCAACAAAAAATTCCCCAGACATAACACTTGATAACAGCAGCAGCACCACCCAGCGGTGACATACAAGAATTGATAAACAGTGACAAGAGCGTTGAGGTCCTTTTGTAGCCATTAATTTTATTTGACTTACTTTGTGGGGGGGAGGAATTCCTGGTAGTTATTGGCCTTTAATAGTTAAGAGAGAGAGAGAGAGAGAGAGAGAGAGAGAGAGAGAGAGAGAGAATGAATGTATAAAAAAATAAGTGCCTGGAGAATAGATACAGTGACTTGACCGAAAAAGAAAAAAAGGAGAAAATAGCTTGACAGTAAAATTGGACAATGCAGTGTGTAGTAACAAACATGAAAGAAGAAAAGGCAGATAAAAAAGAATACGAGAGATATTACAAATAAAACAAATACAGACTACAAAAGAATGGAGAGAAAGAGGGGAGGGAGTAGAGAGAAAAGAGGGAGAGAGGGTGAGGTAAGGAGCGTGAAGAGTAGGAATCAATGGAAAGGTTGTGAGCATTGATTCAGATGGTGTGGTGAAGGTGGTGGTGGTGGTGGTAGCTGTGTTCGAATGATGATAGTGTTGGTACCTGTGGTTGTGGTGGCAGAAATTATTGCGGTAGGAGTGATGGCGGTCTGGTGTTGAAAGAAATGGTGGTGGTGGTTGTGGTGGCGGTAGTGATAGTTGTAGATATAGTTGTGATAATTCTTATTGTGGTGGTAGAAATACTGGTTATGATGGTGTTTTGGTGTTTAGGGTGTTTCGTGGTGGTGGCGGTAGTGGGAGTTCTGGTTGTAGTATTCGTGTGGTAGTGATGTTCGTAGTTTTGGCTGTACTCTTTGTCCTGAAATAGTGGTACTTGTGACTGTGGTGTTGATGTGCTAGTCAGTGGTAAAACTTATGGTTTTAATATAGTCGGTGGTGTTGGTTATTTCTTTAATGCCTGTGATGGTAAGTGGTTGTAGTTGTGGCAATGTTATGGCAGTTGTTTTGTGGTGTTTGTGTTGCGGTGGTAGTTGTAGTGTTGGTGCTGTAGTGACAAAAGTGTGCGGCGTTTGTGTGATTGTGCAAGTAACAATAATTTAGTTGTTTTAATGATGGTGTGGTGGTCAGGTGGTAGCTTGCTGTCATCGTGATCTGCATATGGTTGGAGTATAGAATTTAAAACCCAGACCGTGGCGGACGTATAGTGTGCTGATATTACCATTTTGTCCACTTATACTCCGGAATATGTTCATTTTTCGCTGGATTCTTTCAATAACATATTGGCTACAGCCTTCCACATGATGCTGGAGGGGATCGCCCTCACATGGTGGCGCAGATATATCCGGGTGGTGGAGCTGCCCGGATATATAAACGTCACTCAGCTTCCTCCCAATTTACCAACATGCGGGTGGTGGGCTGCAGGAAAAAGAACTCGGTCTATGTCCCATTCGTGTTAACTAGCCCGGGGACGGGTAATTCTGGACACGACTCAGAAAAATATCCGGACCTGCAGTGGACCTTAAATGGATAGTTACAGTTCTAGCTGCTGTGGTGGTGACGTTGTGGTGGTGGTTGCCACAGTTTTGGCTATGGTGTTGGTGTGGTGGTTAGTATGAAGTGTGTTGTTGAGACAGTGAGGAATGTAATGAGGGGCAATGACTCCTTGTTCTTTGATAAATGACTTTCAAAAATTCCTTGTAATCATACACTTGCATTTATGCTCACACACACACACACACACACACACACACACACACACACACACACACACACACACACACACACACACAAGTACCAAAGTTGTGTTGTTTCGGAAACTGCTGCAGCTACGGCGGATCTACACCCACCTTTGGAAGTGTAAAAGAAAAGTGGTATGTGTTACTGTCCTGACTTTTCTCAAAATTTCGGCATGATATTGCTGAAAAAGATCAAAATGTGCTAAATAGAGCACACACACAAAAAGTTACATCGGACCAAGCACATCGTTTCAAAATTTATGAAAGTAATAGGTGTTACTTTTTTTTTTTTTTAGATTTTCAAAATGTACATTAATACTGTAACAAGCATGAGTGATGTCACACTTTTAGATTAAATGTCAACATTAGGAAGCTGGGCTCGTTCGACCACTTTCCGCACGTTCACGTTGAACACATTCAACTAAATACAGTATATTATCTACAGATACATTCATGCGCTCAAAAACTGCTTTCATACCTTCATATATTCATCTACACGTACATTCATATCAGTATATAATTATGCTACTATCTCTCTCTCTCTCTCTCTCTCTCTCTCTCTCTCTCTCTCTCTCTCTCTCTCTCTCTTGTAGAAGTAATAATAGTATAGTCGCGGCGCACGACTCTGAGGTTGTCATTATCGTACCCTGGCAACCTGCCATCCAAAAATGCGTCCGATTTCGTATCATATTATAGACGAATCATATTATTATGCACGAATATACACGATTATTATTATACACGAATGCATGCGTATCATATTATAAACAAAATCACACGCACTTTTAAATGGTAGGTTGTCAGGTAATAACAACCTCAGAGTGGCGCGCCGCGACTTTAGTAGCAGTACGATGATGGACTGGCTTACCGAAGAATCCAGCCGTGTTACACTTGATGTCACTGTTGAGGTATATAACACCTTCGGGACACCAGTAAATTACCACCACTAATCTCTGACCGTATACTGTTTCTCTCAGCAGAACAAAATCATCAGGTGTTAGTCTGCGTGCAATAGTAATCCTTTTTAATCAGACGACGTATACTATAGTCTAGCTGTCTCATGACGATTTCTTAATTTAAGATTTTTTTTTTTTTCTAACGGGAATTTGATGGAACCATCTTTAACACTTGGATTGCTAGGCGACTCTGTTGACCTGAATCAGATACCGGTAGTCTAGAACCAGAAAGATTATGCAAAGGAAAAAAAAAAAAAATGAACGAAAGAAAAGTCGCTGTTTTGAAAGGGATACGTCTATATAAGCAGCGATTTTTCTGGGCTTGCCATTAAATGGCTGCCATGATTCGCCTCACCTTAACAAACTCGTCTGGCTTTAGTCTTAACAAAATACCCTGTTAGTGTATCTAGAGCAACTATACCCATTTGATTGACCTGTGCAGCTGAGATGTATGGGGTGAGTAGGGTGTGTCATTCCCGGCTGCTGATTGGCCGTCGATGATGTCATTGAAGTAAATGCAGGCATGTATTGTAGTGCAACACGCGGACGTATGTGTACACAAGATAAAAAAAAAAAATGTATCGCGCAGGAGGCGTACGATGATATCCGAAATGATCAATATAGCTTGTCTAATGCTAGGGAAATTGATTGATTATCATCTGAACATGCATCCAGTAACAATATCATTCATAAATTGTGATAAGAAACCCTTCTTTGACATATTTATGTAAGCATGTTTGACAACAAGGGGGAAAAGTCATCAAACATTTCTAGAGTCCATCGTCCATGGCGTCAAAATGTTTCGGGCTAAATGTGCACCGATACTTTTTTTTTTTTTTTTCTTGTGTACACCGTGGGTGGATATTATAGTGCAACACGCCGACGTGCGTGTACACCGTGGGTGGGTAATTTACTTTAAACGTCACTCATCGTTTTAAAACATTTATAATCAACTTTAATTTTCTTTTATATTAGTAAACATTTAAAGTTAATTTTGACCTCTTTAGCTTCAGAAATCATTCCATATTCAAATTGGGTGCTATATTACAAGCAATTTAAAAATATAAATATATATGTGTTAAAATGAGAAGAGCTGTAGATTTACATCATCGGCGGCCAATCAGCAGCCGCGAAACAAACACACCTTACTCACCCCTTACATCTCAGCTGCACAGGTCAATCAAATAGGGTATAGTTTTAATACAGGTGTTTTCAACTGACTGACTGACTGACTGCCAAGATTCATTTTGCTTGAACAAAATCATCTGGCTTTAGCTTGCATTAAATAATAACAATCCTTAGCAGGGTAAGGGCTACAACAGTAGGCTGCTCTTACTGTATGCCACTACCTTCCCACGCAAGACAATGGATATTACTGGAATTATACGTTACCATTGTGATAAATTCCATCCTTCCAAGCTGGATAAAATAACGAGACGGTAACAATGGTATATATAAAAATGTTGGCGCACTAAAGGAATCACTAGTGAATATTCTTAACTCCGCAATCAGGCTGAGTCTTTATGAAGCTAACACAGTTGTCGAGTTAGCAACAAGACAATAACAAATAGCTACGTCATCTGTTCATGGGATTAAGATCACCTTTGGGTGAGCTGAATTTAGGGTCTCTTACACAGGCTACATTGTTCACAGCTGGGTCCATAAGGAACTGAGCATTCTGGTAAAGGCGCGTACCGGTACAGTTTATTTGTTTGCAGTACGTCCACACACAATTTCATATCATTCTCTCTCTCTCTCTCTCTCTCTCTCTCTCTCTCTCTCTCTCTCTCTCTCTCTCTCTCTCTCTCACACATACACACACACACACACACACATATATATATATATGGAGCCTCTGTGGTACAGTGGTAAAGTGTGCGTTTTCGTACACTGGAGAGCGAGGGTTCACGCCCTGCCAGGGTAAAAAGCTTTGGGAGCCTTCTCCTGGCCACGTACTGCTTGGCGGACATCAGGGGTGCTGTGGTTGAACCAGTGTCACATACTATAAAGTATGCACCCAGTCGGCTTGCGCGGGCCGATTACACTTGGCTCACAGACAACTCACACAATCCAAAGCCACTCCAACACTACAATTACACTTACAAGCACTTCACACCGTACATACAGTCTACCAGACAGCCTCAGCCACTTAGCTCAGTCGGTAGAGAGGTGGCCTGCAGTCCTACAGGACCCAGGTTCAAATCCTAGGTGGGGCAGGGAACAGTTTAATTATTTGAATTTAATAAAAGCAGACTTTACTGATCTACCAGAAGACCCACCGACATGTAAAAATACCCCAGCTAATACCAATACACCAGTCTTGTATGAGACAGCCCTAGCATGTATTCAATATGGGCGGTGGGTGTTAGCGCCGAAGTGGTGACATGTAGAGGTGTATGGTTTGTAGGAGGACTACTGGGCCTTGGGAGCAGGCTGTGAAGCCTATGCCCAGAGTCGGACACACATACAAACACACGCACACACAAAAAAAAACTTGGTAGAGATACATTGGCTGTATCGTCCCCACTTCCTGTTGGGATAGGCCGGTCCTGCAGTGGATATTCAAACGGCTGATGATGATGATTATATATATATGGTAGTCAGGTCTATCTCTATTGCCAGACTCCATAATCCCGTACGGGGTGGCCATTTGACTTTGAGTTATTTGTTTTACGGGGAGGGACACTAACCCTCCACCAACCCACTTGTTGACACGTAGGGAGCACGTATGGTTTGGTTATATGGTTATCACCCAGCGTTGTAAATGGTTTCTTGGCTTAGAGGAAACCATTTGGCTTGTCACTCATTGTAAAGCCACCTGTAAAGGAAAAAAACAATAAGAAGTGACAGGAAAGATGGGAGAAATAGGAAGAGAGGAGGGCAGGCACAGAAAAAGAATGATAAGGTTAAGGAAGAAGTAGGCAACACTACATCAAGTGAGTGGATGATGGTACCATAGCGTAAACTCACCTACCTCCCATTACAACAGCGTCACTATTGACATACTTGTATGGTGCATGAGACACCATCTTCTCAAGAAATGTGCTGGATTAAGCAGTATACAAGCTGGGACCATGGCCGAGTGAGTGTGTGAGTGATATATGCTCGTGTGTGTGTGTGTATATATATATATATATATATATATATATATATATATATATATATATATGTGTGTGTGTGTGTGTGTGTGTGTGTGTGTGTGTGTGTGTGTGTGCAGAGCGAAAGTGGGGCATACAGCAACCCCATCTGTTGGCGCTTCATAAAAACAATAACTGCTGGGCCTCAGGAAACAAACTAAATAAAACAGATCTATAAACAGAAATCGCAAATGAAAAGGATCCGGATACGGATCAGGCCCAAAATTTAAATATTTCTTTTTCTGCCCATGGCCCACCATTCCACGAAATTTCATTGAAATTCATCGAGAACTTTTGGAGAAATCGTCTGGACAAACAGACAGACAATCACAGGTGAATATATAACCTCCAACTTCGCTGGGAGAGTTAGTTAAAAAAATAACTCAGTCAACAGATTATATCAACGCGTACATACACGTGCTTATGAATACCCCCCCCCCACACACACACTTTCATATGATCATAAGAGGATTTGGAATTAGAGAGGAGGACAGATTATGGAGACAGGAAGACGAAAAATGGTTGAGTAGATATACAGATGAATAAACTGATGGAGAGAGAGAGAGACGGGGTTGTAAAGCATTTGATAAAAGGTCAATTCATCATAAATGAAATGAACAAAGCTCTCGGGGCCGAATGCTAATCGACCGCCAAAATATGTTGTTGGTTAAGGTGTACAGGCTACCTACAAACCAAGTTTGAAGAAAACTCTCAGAATTGTACAGGATTCAGCCACCTCCTTTCACAAGAAGCCAGTTCACTTAAAAAAAATAATAATAATTCGGAATTCAGTCACCGCTTTTCACAAAAAAAAATATAAATAAATTAAATAAAATCATATTAAAAAATATACAGCGGCGGTCATTCGGTCGTCTTTGATCAAATCCTAACCAAAAGTTATAAAACTCTGCAAATCCAGATAGTTATTTCCTGCAGGTTTGTTTACAATTCGTCCACAACTTTTTGAGATATTTTGACCCCCCCCCACACACACATACACACCAAAACTGTATCGCCTCGTCTTGCTGAAGGCTGGCGATAAAAATACTCTAGATAAAAACGGACAGCTAGACGGATAATGGATCTGTGTACTGTATAGACCGATTGATAAATAGTTGCAGATAGGCAAATAGAGAGATAGAAGCAGATACGTAAATATATTCAATAACACTATAGATAGGCAGTCATTACACAGATAGTTAGATACTTATAAATGAACATAAATACAGTTAAACACACAGGCATTTGGCCACTGCTGGCGTTATGAAGCAATAAGTGGAGATGTGCAACCCGATATTACAGAATTATCATGCAGACAGTATTAGTTTTGTATTGGCAATGTGAGGCAAGCAGTTTTTGTGACAGTGGGGAGAGAGAGAGAGAGAGAGAGAGAGATCAAGTGCTGACGAGAGAGGAATAGAATATGAAGAAAGCTAAGCATGTGAAAGGGAGAAAGGTCTATGTATCTCTTGCCAGACGTCCTGATCCTATGAGGGGTGGTCACAAACAAATCGCCTCCACGTCACCCTGTCCCCCGCCATTTCACTGCCTGCCCCAACTCACATTCCCCTCTCTCATATACCTTTCCACCCCATCCCTTCATCTCATCCTCGGCCTTCTCCTTCATCTCCCCTCTCCCATTACCTCACACACATACTCTCTCCTCGTTAGTCTCTCGCTGTCCATCCTCTCCAAATGGCCGAGCCATCTCAGTGTATTTCTCCTAACGCTTTCTGTCATCCACATCCACACCACAACGTCCTTCACTTCCTCATTTGTAAGTCTTTCTATGTAATTGTACAAACGTCCTAAGTGATGACCCGATTCCCAGTACGGTACATTTCCCTCAAAAAGTGACATCTGGCAACTGGCATGGCTTAGTTATAATTACCTTATTGCACACCGGAAGGAACAGTATTTAGGTAAGCAACACCAGAAATCAGTATATAAATGTTGTTAATGTGTTTGTCTCATATTACGTGGAAGGAAACCACAGTATCATAAAGTTGAGGCTTTAACTGTACGAAAGAATATAAAACGCACAGCCTGTCACTCAAAGTTTCAGGGTTAAAATGCAGAGAAACTCTTGTAATGCTTGTTTTACATCCTACATCAGAGGGGGAAATGTCGCATAAAATGAAATCTATAGTTAAAAGTAATGTCCAAATCACGAGTGTCATCAAATTACGAAACTAAACATCTAAACGTATATTCTTATCGGGGGATGAAATTCAGGACGGAAAACGGAGCCGTAATTGTAAAATCGTGAGCGCTGTGAGCAAACAGTGGAGTGATATAAAGCAACAAAGGCTGTCCACTGATTTTAGTGAAATTCTGAAGAAGGACTATACTCTTTTACCTTAACCTGGCCCAGATTTTCATCATTTTGCAGCTCTCACATAGTCCATTGGAGGCAAGACAATACTATGGCTCAACAGTATTTGCAAGGCACATCTGATTAGTATCATAACTACTTATATATTTTTACAACTCGGCATTCAAGGAGATATGACATTTTTAGACCAAGTAAAAAGGGTAGTCATTTCCGGTGACGATGAAATTTCAATAAGCAATGGAATCTATAGGGCAGTCTTATAAAAGAAGATGGAATGGGCGGTGGTCAAAAACAAGTGACAATGAAAAGACCTAGAGACTAAATTGGGGAGGAAAAGGGGGAGAAGGGGGCTGCGTGGCAATGAAGGGCGTAGAGGTACTATTGCGGACAGGAGTTCTTAACCACCCTCGTCCAGCCAACCTGTGTATGTGGCAGCGTCGCATTCACGAGCATAGAAGTTACCTTCGATGCATTTCTGTCGAGAAATATTCCTTCAGCTTTGGGCTTGTACTAATGGATAAAGCAATAGTAATATTTACTTTGAAGGTTTGACTCTGATAAAACGAATATATCACACTGATTATTTAATAACTTGTTTCTCGTACAGAGCCAAGCAAGTGATAAATATGTATATTTGGTTCCACTTCACGACTTCCTGTAGGTCTGAACCAGCGAACACAGAGTGAACAAGTTCGAAGCATTCATTTGTTAAAAGGGGAGAGAGAGAGAGAGAGAGAGAGAGTAGCGGGTGCCCATGAATTTTAGAGGAATGAGGTGGAGAAATGAGGTGCTCAACACGGTTAAACAGGGATTTTTCCTTTCGTTTCGGTTGGCTTTCTATGCTTAAATGGCTAAATGAAGGTAAATTATGAAATATAATAACTGGATGACGAAGTGGTAATAGGGTCTGGCAAATGGTTGTTTGGTGCAAGGTGTGCAGTGGTAAGCCTAATTCCAGGCAACGGTCGGTGTTAAAAGTTGGATGTTTTAGGTCCCATTTATTGTAAATATTTCCATGTATGTTTACAGTACGTGTATGCCCCTATGGACCTATTTTCACCCCATGAATATTTTTATCAATGGACATTTTCACCACTCGGAGCACAATCCCTTATGGACCTATTTTCCTTAATGACTTTTTTTTTTTTCAAAGACGCCCATTTCCCTGCGTAACCTATTTTCCCACGAACTAATTTTCCCCATTGATGTATTTTCTCTCCACGGACCAATTTTTCCGTAGACCTTGAATCTCTATGAATGCAGGTTTCCTACATGGTCGTATACCCATGGATGTATTTTTCACAATGAACCTATTTTCCCCATAAACCTGTTATCCGACGTGGTTATATCACCCACTGATGCGCCTGTGAAACAACCAGCCTACACTAACCAATCCACCCACCCAGTTACCGACCTACCAATCCGCATATCATGCTCCACAAGTCAGATGACTCTCAATTCAACACACACACACACACACACACACACACACACACACACAGAGGCGGAGTGGATTTCCTTACACGAAAGATGAGTCTCACCGCTTAACTCAGTCTGTCGATAGAAAATAGTACCGGGTACTCTTTACAGGGAGTTTGCCAGGCCATAGATAAGGGGCTTCATTCCGGCTACATACACATGATTTTATGCGATATGAGTAAATATGATGCTCAAGCTAAACAGGGAATTTTTCCTTTCGCTGATGACGAAGGAGTTTATTTATCCCAGGATAACGTCTCGTCGGACAAAATGAAAGATGGGTTTTATTCTGGGTAACACCAGTTGACTTTGTCAAATAATTTGGCAGGCCGCGTAACTTCTGTTAGATGCCTTATGTTCGCATTTTTTTCTCTCTCTGGTGGTTGGCACCTGGAGATTTTTGGCGAACTCATAAGTATTTTTCTCATTAACTGGATATTTCTCTCTGGACAGAGAGGCAAATTACTTTCTTAAGCACAGCTTTCTGTTAAATCAACAGCATTTATCTCCTAATTCATTATTCCAACGAAAGCAATCCTAAATATATATATATATATATATATATATATATATATATATATATATATATATATATATATATATATATCACAAAGCAAGGCAAGTTTTAGTGACTGATGGAAGAAATGCACTGTGGCCTGTTTTCAATGGATCACAGGAATCCAGGGCTTCTCATCCCTTGCATTTCCCTGCGCCAGTCTGCCTCCACCTCATTATTCCAAAATTCACAGGCACCCACCATACACGCTCTCTCTCTCTCTCTCTCTCTCTCTCTCTCTCCTTTTAAAAAATGAATGCTTCGAACTTGTTCACTCTGTGTTCGCTGCTTCAGACCCACAGGAAGTCGTGGAGTGGAACCAAATATATATATTTATCACTTGCTTGGCTCTATACGAGAAACAAGTTATTAAATAATCAGTATGATATATTCGTGTTATCAGAGTCAAACCTTCAAAGTAAATATTACTATTGCTTTATCCATTAGTACAAGCCCAAAGCTGAAAGAATATTTTTCGACAGAAATGCATCGAAGGCAATCTTTGTGCTCGTGAATGAGACGCTGCCACATACACAGGTTGGCTGGACGAGGGTGGTTAAGAACTCCTGTTCGCAATAGTACACCCCCACTCATTGCATGATCATGTTGGGCTGCTGGGGCTGGGCGATGGGCAGCTTGTATGCGACTGGAAACGTGCCAGATATCGCTTCCTATTTAATTATTATTATTAATCTAAAATACGGAAGACTAACCTATTAAGTTATATTTTCACAAGATCAAATATCTTTTGTTTCTTCAACACCATAAATTAAGTTCGGAGGGCAGGCAAGTTATGGAAGACATTAATGAAAGGTTGCAAGATTCAGGGAGTTTTACCCGAAACAAAGAAAGCTAGTCATCACTTGCTTAGGCGATCGTACATGCTCCTATCAAATAACTCATTTCCACTGCTCTCACTCTTGGCTTGTGTCCTTCCAACAAGGTCCAAGCTTCACTTCTGTACGTTAGAGTTGGTATCACAATACTGTCATGCAGCGACTGTTTACTTCCATGCTCACTTCCCTATCTCATATAATTGCTCTCAAAGAACCAGCAACCTTTCTTCCAAGTTGCACGCTTTCAAGTACTTCATCCACCAAACTTCCATCCTTACTCATCACATTACCTAGGTATGTTAATACACTCGCATTTTCCATTTCATCACCCAACCTCACCGTACATTCAGGGGCTTCATTTCTCTTTCTCTCGAAGACCATAACATTACTCTTCCCAGAATTCACCTTTAGATTCCATTTCTTATACTCTCCCAAACTCATTCACCAAGCTTTGCCGTTCCCCCTCGCTGTCACTTAATACAGTATCACCTACAAACAACAGTACAGGAAGTTATCATACACTGCCCTCTCTCACTTCAGCATCCACTGCCCCACCTTGTACCACTTTTATAACCCCATCCATATATTGAACATCCATGGAGACGTGACACATCCCTGTTTCAATCCAACCTTCAAATAGAAAAATAAACTCAGTTCACTACCCACGCGCACTGCGGTCTTAGCACGCTCATACATACTCTTCACGGCATTCAACAATTTCCCATTTACTCCATAATCTTAATATTTTCTACATTCTTTGTACATCCACTCTGTCATTTGCTTTCCCCAAATCCATGAAGGCTGCATACAACTTCTTTCCCTTCTCTAGAAACTTTTCCACTAAACACCTAAGGATAAATATCTGATCTACACAACCTTTTCCCTTCCTAAAACCTCCCTGTTCTTCAGCTAATTTCTGTTATTTCATTATGCCCTGATGATTACCACACACTTCTTTTTCCCCATTTCCTTTGTACAGTGGAATAAATTATTATACCTGACTTCCAATCCTCTGGGACTCTACCTTTCTCTCAGGCCAGTCTGCACATCCGTATCCATTCTGCTACTGTCCCCCATGCTTCAGCATTTCACCACACACTCCATCCATTCCTGGGGCTCTCCCCATTTTGACGTTCTTCATTCCTTCTACTACTGTACCTCCACCCTACTGATCTCTTCCTCCGTTCTCACTTTACTTCTCCCAGCCATTCCCCAGCTACTTTTACTCGCATTACGTTCAGTCTCTGACAGTTCATGAAAGTGTTCTTTCCATCTGCTCACTTTTTCTCCCCTCTCCACTATCAGTCTACCATTTTCATCTTTAACTCCCGTATTAACCTCTTTATCATCATGTCTAACCCTCTTTACCTCCTTCCAGAACATTGTGTTACTCTTCCCTCCACTTTACACTCATATTCCTTTCAAAGTCCTCATCCACTCTTCTTACTCTCTCTTGCTAATCTTTTCACCTTTCTCTTCCTCTCAACATATAACTCCTTTGTCTCTTACCTTCCTCCATGCCTCTGCTTCCTATCCACTCACTATATGCATTCCTCTTTTGCGCCAAAGCCTGTCTCACCTCTTCATTTCATCATGCTGTTCCCTGCACCCCCTTACGTTTTCTCTTCATCCCACACACCACCTCATGCTGCACAGATTTCCTCCGTGAATATCTTACACACACCTTCCACCTCTCTCATCTGCTCCAAATCATTATTACGTAGTGGCTCCGCCACTTCTCTCAAGTATTCTGCCTTTTTTTTTTTTTTTTCTCAACCTTTCTGCCATCGCTGTATGAAAGAGAATTAGAGAAAGCTGTAACGGAAAAAGAATGTAAGGAAGGCAAAGGTAGGAATGTAGAAACGGGAAAAGGAAGCAGTGAAAGGAGAGAAAACTTGAAGAAGGGAGGGAGATAGAAAGGAAACAAGAGAAAGAAAGGAAAGGATGGAGAAAAAAAATGAGAAAATACTTAAATGAACCAAAAGGAAAGAAAATTATATACATCAGTGATGGAAAATGAAGAATTGAAAGATAGAAGTAAAATTAAATGAGAGAGAGAGAGAGAGAGAGAGTGGAACCTGCGTGGTGATAGTTCCGTGTATACCGTATTCACCCTTGGAAGTTTTGTCTCGTGCATGTGTGTGTGTGTGTGTGTGTGTGTGTGTGTGTGTGTGTGTGTGTGTGTGTGTGTGTGAATGACTATCTGATTCTGTCTCCGTGCGAATTTTTGTATACTGTATGTGCATGTTTGGTTCTTTGTATGTGTGCTCTTTGATTATATGGATCAGTGAGTGTATGTATATATGCATGTACGTGTGTATGTATATTTGTATGAATATTTACTCGGTAGCCCCCTGACATACATGTCAGGGCGCTACCTAGTAAATTTAATAATAATAATAATAATGAAAGAAAAGCATTTGGGAGCCGAATGGTAGTCGCCCACCAGAATATGCTGTTGACCAAGTCCAAGATTTTGGCTATGCCTTTATACCCTGAAGGTTTCATGTTGATAGCTCAAACCGTTCATGAGATACAATGGTGTTAAAGGTGGACTATGAAAACAGGTTGATTTTGGCAGCCATTTTGGTGACCATGACCTTGACTCCGAGTGTCCACTTTTGAACTCGGCCAAGATTTTGGCCATATCTTGATACCTTGAAGGTTTCATGATAGGTCAAGCCGTTCATGAGATATAATGGGAACACACACACACACACACACACACACACACACACACACACACAGAGGCAGGCAAAATTTTTATCGCTCTGCCTTCTATAGGACGATAATAAGAGTTGCAACCGAATTCATATTATTAACCAAACTATACGTGCTCCCTACGTGTCAACAAGTGGGTTGGTGGAGGGCTAGTGCCCCTCTCCGTAAAACAAATAACTCAAAGTCAAATGGCCACCCCGTACGGGATTATGGTGTCTGGCAATAGATAGATAGATAGAATATTATATGGAAAGGTTACAAGAGGATAAGAAAAAGACAGAGTATAAGAAAGAAGTGGAGGAACGATTGGGCAAATATGAATTGGAGCAGATGGGGGACGTGGAAGGTGTGTGCAGGATATTTACACAAGAATTATGTGCAGCATGTGATGTGGTGTGTGGGATGAAGAGAAGACGGAGGGGGGTGCAATGAACAGCGTGGTGGACTGAAGAGGTGAGACAGGCTGTGGCACAAAAGAAGAAAGCATACAATGAATGGATGAGAAATAGGGGCGTGGAAGAAGTTGAGAGGCGGAAGAGAGAGTTGTATGTAGAAAGAAAGAGAGAGATGAAAAGATTAGTAAGAGAGAGTAAGAAGAGAGTGGATGAGGAATTTGGAAGGAATTTGAGTGTAAAGTGGAGGGACTGTAAGAAAATGTTCTGGAAAGAGGTGAAGAGAGTAAAACAGGGTGGAAGTGAGGTTAGCAGGGGAGTGAAGGATAAAAATGGTAGATTACTAGTGGAGAAGGGAGAAAAAGTGAGCAGATGGAGAGAACACTTTAAGGAATTGTTGAACTTAGAGGATGGAAGTAATGCGAGTATAAGTGGCTGGGGAATGGCTGGGAGAAGGAGGGAGGTGAGAAGACAGGAAGAAATCAGTAGGATAGAAGTTGTGGAAGCAATGAAGAAAGTTAAATTGGGGAAAGCCCCAAGAATTGATGGAGTGTGTGGTGAAATGCTGAAGCATCGGGGAGAGATAGTAGTAGAATGGATGTGGAAGATGTGCAGATTGGCCTGGGAGGAAGGTAGAGTCCCGGAGGATTGGAAGTCAGGTATAATTATTCCTTTGTACAAAGGAAAAGGGGAAAAAGAAGTGTGTGGTAATCATAGGGAATTTGTCTTCTTAGTGTAATAGGAAAAGTGTATGGTAGGATACTTATTGACAGAGTTAGAGAAAGAACAGAGGAATTAGTTGGAGAAAAACAGGGAGGCTTTAGGAAGGGAAGAGGTTGTGTAGATCAGATATTCATTCTTAGATCTTTAGTGGAAAAGTTTTTAGAGAAGGGAAAGAAGTTGTATGTGGCTTTCATGGATTTGGAGAAAGCATATGACAGGGTGGATAGACAAGGATTGTGGAAAGTATTAAGAATATATGCAGGAGATGGGAAGTTGTTGAATGCTGTGAAGAGTATGTATGATGGTGTTAAGGCTGCAGTGCGTGTGGATGGTGAACTAAGTGAACTTTTCTCTTCGAAGGTTGGGTTGAAACAGGGATGTGTCATGTCTCCATGATTGTTCAATCTGTACATGGATGGGGTAATAAAAGAGGTGCAAGGTAGGGTACTGGACGTTGGAGTGGCCCTGGTGAGAGAGGATAGTGTTTGGAAACTCCCTGTACTGTTGTTTGCAGATGATACTGTGTTGTTGAGTGAAGATGAAGGGGAGCTGCAAGGCTTGGTGGATGAGTTTGGGAGAGTGTGTAAGAAACGGAATCTAAAGGTGAATGTAGGGAAGAGTAAAGTGATGGTCTTTGAGAGAGGTGAAGTCAGTGAATGTACAGCGAGGTTGGATGGTGAGGAATTGGAAATGTGAGTACGTTTAAGTACTTGGGTAGTGTGATGAGTAAGGATGGAGGTTTGGAGGGTGAAGTGCTTGAAAGGGTACAGCAGGGAAGAAAAGTTGCTGATTCTTTGAAAGCAGTGATAAGAAACAGGGAAGTGAGCATGGAAGTGAAAAAGTTACTACATGACAGTATTGTGATACCAACTCTAACGTATGGAAGTGAAGCTTGGACGTTGTTGGAAGGACACAAGTCAAGAGTGAGAGCAGTGGAAATGAGTTATTTAAGAGGAGCCTGTGGAGTCACATGGAGAGACAGGCTGACGAATGAGGATATAAAGGAGCGTTGTGGTGTGGATGTGGATGTGATAGGAAGCGTTATGATGAACACACTGAGGTGGTTTGGCCATGTGGAGAGGATGGAGGGTGAGAGACTGACAAGGAGAGTGTATGTGAGTGAGGTGGAGGGGGGAAGAGGAAGGGGGAGGCCGAGGATGAGATGGAGGGATGGGGTGGAGAGGCATATGAAAGAGGGGGGTGTGAGTTGGGAGCAGGGCAGTGAAATGGCGGGGGACAGGGCGACGTGAAGGCGATTTGTTTGTGGCCACCCCAAACGGGATTGAGGCGTCTGGCAATAGATAGATAGATAGATTATTATTATATTATTATACCTGGGTACTGTGATAGTAGAGGGTAAAATGGTCAAAGATGTGGAAAGTAGAGTGGCACAAGGAAGGAAAGTAGCTGGTTCATTGAAGTCCTTGATAAAAATCAGAGGTTTGATTACTGCAGCTGCGCGAGACTTACATGAAGGGGTGTTAGTGCCAACTTTAACAGACTGATATGAGACTATGCTGTGACATGGAAATGAAGAGTCAAGAGTAAGATCAGTAGACATGGGAGTGCTGAGGAATGTATGTGGAGTACAGAGAGTGGATAGGATGCGGAATAATGTGATTCGTGAAAGATGCGGAGTGAAGAAGTCTGTGGACACCAGAATCGAAGGGAGCGTACTGAGATGGTTTGGTTATGTGGAGAGAGTGAATGACAATAGAGTGGTGAAAAGGGTATATTTGAGCGAATTTGAAGGAGGGAGGATGCGAGGTTGGCCAAGAAGAAGGTGGAGGGATATGGTGGATGAGTGTGTGAGGAAGAGAGGTATGGAAGTTGGTGAGGCTAAGGGACTGACAAGAAACCGGGCTGGCAGCATGAATTTTGTGCGGAGAAGCACATAACCAGGGATTTGGCACCCCTTTTTCACGTGACAGCGTTCGAATTGGCTCTGTCGGACAAGTACATGTGAAACTACAGAACGTGTTTTTATTTTTATTTTTTATTTATTTATTTATTTTTTTTTTTTGCCTATCTGATGGAGCCAGGATTCCGTGGGCTTGAATGATGAGTGAATGGAAGCGTGGCCCATTGAACTGGGCAAAGTCAGGCTATCTGGATCCGGATGATGATGATAATGATGATGATTAAAATTATTATTATTTATATATATATATATATGTATATATATATATATATATATATATATATATATATATATATATATATTTGTATATATATATATATATATATATATATATATATATATATATATATATATATATATGATGTTCCAATTGGAAATTTAAACAAGTGTACATCGTAAATGAAACTGCTATACACAGGCACCTTCCTCTTGTACAGCTGTGGACGAGGTTCGTAGTTTACTTACGTCATCAACAAACTGTCACAACCTAAGTGTCTATTGTTCGAATGACGAATGTTCAACACTCAGATGGACTGGAAAAAAGTTGCATTAGTTTGCAACCCTAGAAGGAGTAGAGAAACTACTGATCACAACTGTTCGTATTGAATAATAATCTATCTATCTGTCTATTGCCAGACGCCTTAATCCCGTAAGGTGTGGCCACAAACAAATCGCCTCCATGTCGCCCTGTCCCCCGTCATTTCACTGCCCTGCTCCCAGCTCACACCCTCCTCTCTCATATACCACTCCACTCCATCCCTTCCATCTCATCCTTGGCCTCCCCCTCCCTCTCCCCCGCTGCACCTCACTCACATACACTCTCCTCGTCAGTCTCTCACTATCCTCTCTGCATGGCCAAACCACCTCATTGTGTTTCTCCTAACTCTTCATATCACATCCACATCCACACCACAACGCTCTTTCACATCCTCATTTGTCTCTGTCTCTCCATGTGACTCCACAGGCTCCTTTCAAATAACTCTACCCTCACTCTTGACTTGTGTCCCTCCAACAATGTCCAAGCTACACCTCCATACGTTAGAGTTTCACAGCACTGCCATGTGGTAAATTTTTCACTTCCATGCTCACTTTCCTGTTTCTTATAACTGTTTTCAAGGAACCAGCAATAATAATAATAATAATAATAATAATATTTAATACCGTACTGTACCTGCAAAGACAAACAACTTTGCATCGTACGGGTGTACTGTATGTATTGTACTTTGGACACTTCCCAGTTTCTTTCATATAAAACTGATATTTTTTTCTGCCTGTTGTTCATTAACTGACTGATGAAGTGTGTGTGTGTGTGTGTGTGTGTGTTTATGTGACCGACTCTGGGCATAGGCTTCACAGCCTGCTTTCAAGGCCCAGTAGTCCTCCTACGTACCGTACACCTCTACATGTCACCACTTCGGCGCTAACACCCACCGTCCATACTGAATACATGCTACGGCTGTCTCATACAGGACTGGTGTATTGGTATTATGTGTGTGTGTTTGGCTAAAATCGCTGTTCTGTATTCAGAGTGAAACAGAAAAAACTCATGGTACGTCAGGGGCCAATGGAAGTAGTTCATTCACTTTTAAAGACTTCGGATGCGTAAAGGATTTGGAAAAGGGGGTTTTATCGGAGTCCGTTTCAGCAAACCCGTTTTTCGAACTGACTGACTTTCAGCTGCGGCAGAACACAGACCATGTCAACATACTAGATTTTACAAGTAGCCAGTAAAGGTTTATAGAAGCTTCAGATAAAAACAAATGACGACAGCCTTTATGAAACTCAAGAAATCTGGAACATATAATATTATGTAACTAATGCAACTCAGTATAATATACAGGTAACTCGCACGGAACACGTGGGTTTCGTTCCTACGGTGCCGTGTTAGGTGCGAAATCGCGTATATTTAAACTACTCCGTATTTTGCTCCCTAGACCCCCCAAATGTGTTGTTTTGCTGTTATCTGTCACTGGTAATCACTAGAATGCACTTTAAGTGGTTAGAAGGTTTATTTAATGTTATAACTCACAAATACAGTACTCCAGAGCAAAACTTCAACACACAAATACTGTACGTAAACACAAGGAAACATTCCGACGCCGATCATAGGTAATCTTATAAATCAGGTTAACTGGTACCAGTGCTTTAACATACAAGTACATACCAGAACAGTACATATTTAACTTAGAAATGCAGTACTGTGATATCGAATGATTTCAGTACTGTTAGGAATGGCTGGAAAAAAAAAATGTTATGAATACATTTTCACCTTTTTGATATATGTTTATGGTAGTTTCGAGTTATTTTTTACGTTATCGTTGTGCTCATGCTTGGAAAAGGGAGCGAAAGAGTTGAATTTTCAGTCCTAAATGAGAAAACTGCACGTCCTCCAAGGCTAGACTCTGCCACGGGAGAATAAAGTGGAGGGTCAGTCCGATTAGCAATAAGGAAGTTGTGTCACAACTTCCAGCTCCCAGACCACGAGAATGGCTAAAAATAGAATCGTAATGCAGTTTCAGAACCAACAATAAGTCTAATTATTACGAATACAGATACAAAGCAGAAATAAATACGTTTACAGACGGGGAAAACGTACTTCTTCCGTCATAACATGTTCATCTTTATCATTTTATGTTCATCTTTATCATTTTACCGTGTTATTTTCGCAATATATATTGTTGTCTCGTAAACAGGGTGGTTGTTTGTGTTTTGCAAGGGAGGAAAAAGATTGTATTTTCTGTCTGGGTCGAGATAATGGGTGTAACTATGTGTAGTTAGGCATGGCCACGAGCGAAAAATCGTACATCCACTCATCACGATAGCAGGTGGTGAACTGACAGATGATACATGAGAGGGTGAAGTCAAGGTCAGTCTCACGTCCCAAATTTTCGTTCACTTCCCGAAAGTTTTCACAGTTTTCTACAAGTTGCATTGCATCAAATGATCCAAACCATTACAGCAAACCTGAGCAAATAGGTAAAGATACCAAGACAAAAATGTATTTTTCTCTTATTATAAGTCTTTAACGAACAAACAAAAAAGGCAATATTCTGACGCCGATCATGGGTAATCACATAAATCAGGTTAACTGGTTACAAGGCTTTATTTAATTCTTTAATTGCTTACAAGTACATGTCAGAACAGTAAATATTTAACTTACAAATACAATTGTACTGTAGAAAAGCAGTACAGTAAGAGTTTAACGAACAAACAAAAAAGGCAATATTACGACGCCGATCATGGGCAATCATATAATTCGGGTTAACTGGTTACAAGGCTTTATTTAATGATTTAACTTTATTTAAGTGCTTACAAGTACAGTACATACGAGAACAGTAAATATTTACCTTACAAATATTGTACAGTACTGTGGAAAAAACGAACAAATAAAAAAGGCAATATTCTGACGCCTATCAGGTAAACTGGTTATAAGACTTTATTTCTTGCTTTAACGTTATTTAATAGTACTTTAAGTTGCACATAAACTTACCAGAACAGTACAGTACTGTAAATATTTAACTTACAAATACTGTGCTACTGTACTCGGGAATGTCTCACTCACTGAATAATTTCCCGCCTAGATCGTCACGTAATCAAAACAATCCGCGCGCTGCGGTGACGTTCGAGGATTTGGTCTTTCAAAGGCCTCTCCTGCGTTAATTTGTAGTTTTCATAATGGTTTTTTAATCTTACGTTGTCTTATATGTATCCCAGCCCTTACCGTGTATAATTGCGAGCGCGTTCCGTGAGATCGTGTTCCGTGCGAGTTACCTGTACTATCATTGGTAAGAAATTAATAATAATTTTCCATATTCAGTCATTAGTAGTCTGCAAATTGCAGGGGTTACGGACATGAAACCCTTTAACCTGATGACGTCTTTTATCATTCTTGCTGTCTCCTGACAGTTTTATTTGATTTGGGAGAGACTTTTCTAGTTAGTGTAGTGTTAAATAGTCTTCATTATCCTTAGCGCTACTACAGTGCTCTTCTAAGCCGAATATAATCATCAGACAGCAGCAAAAATGAAATATAAATGACGTACTTGAGATGAAGTGGCTAAACGCTAACCTCTAACCTTTCGTTCTTTCTTTTTTCTGTGTAATACAAGTCGCACAGCAGGATTGAGTTATTTTTTGTTTCTTATTTCTTTTGACCTGTTGATCTTGTGACTTTCATAAGCAAAGGTCACGGTAATGTTAGATATGCCCGTCAGTGACCTGCCGCAGTCTAGTTTAGACTTTATTCATTTCTGTATATCCATATAAAACGTAACTCCATGTTTCAAGGCAAATAAGAAGAAAGAATAGAGGTAATTACTCACGATAAATTGAGTACATCCTTCCTACAATACATTTTATTAACGAAATATGCAGAAATTTACAGAATAGAGTGACAGTTGTGATGTTATGTATGATAGTAATTTGTTAGTTCTCCCTATTTACGATATCAGCTATATGGAAAAAGCTATGATGTTGGAAACACATCTCTTATAACGAGGATTGGCTTTACAGTCAAGTGACAGAGCTTTAACGAGGCAGATTTGACCCACGACGAGTATGTTTGTATAAAAGAAGTAATTGATATGTGACATTTTGCCTTATTCTGATTATGGTTGCTGTGATGAAGAATGAGAAATACATGACGAGAGAAGTGTTGACACTTTCTGAGTATGCAGGAGGAAGTGAAGTTTTGACCTATTTTGATAATGACTGTAGATTTGAAGTAAGAAAGAATAGAAAAATGAGATTTGGCCTACTTTAAGTATACATGCATAAATAAGATGAAATAATGGAAGAACATGACAGATTTTGCTTTACTTTGATTTTGTTTATTAAACGAAAACAAAGGCAGAAGTATTGTGTGTGTGTGTGTGTGTGTGTGTGTGTGTGTGTGTAAATGAGTTACCAAATAGAAAGATACAACATGTGAAACTTTTAACCTACTTCTATTTGGCAATGCGTTTCTAACTGAAGTAACAGAAAATCATAATATACAGTATTATCCTTTACTCTGTGTCCGTAGAAGTGAACTGACTGAAAGGCAGGAGTTCAGTTATTAGCCTTAGTATGAATATGTTTTTATAACTTTACTAACAAAAAGACGTAGCTAACGAGTGACTCCACTTTGATCATGCTTGCAGAAACGGAGTAACAAAACGAGACGATTTATATTTTGTCCTCTTTCGATTATACATATAAGAATTAAATTGCAAAAATACATGAGCGAGAGAAAAGGATATAAATGAAATTTTGCCAATTTTTTTATTATGCTTGCAAATGTGGACTGAAAACTAATATGTTGATTCACGTAGATCCAGAATACATAAAATAGGTTCCAGGATAAGACACCCAGAACTCAAGAAAAAAGAACTCTCAATGATCAGGAGATTATAAGACTTGGTAAAGTGGATTCCAGTCGACACAGAACAAAGCAGGTTACTATTCTCAGTCTCCTGTGACACAGCTGAACTGAATAAGCTGGTTTTAGCCGTATAAAATGCTAGAGCTGACACGACCATAAGAGGGTTACGGAGACTTAGCACTCTCAGGCTCCCGTTCTCACCATCACCTGAAGAGAATCTTTGGAGTTAGAGGGAGTAGAATACTAAAACTATAGCTACCACAAGAAAGTTATGGAAGATGAACGAAATGATGTAAATGGTGATCAGCGCTGTTAAGTTAATGCAAGAAATGAAGTGAAAAATAATCTCTCCACTTTACTGTTCACTACCGCACCATCATCACCATCGCTGTTACCTTTTTCGTCATCATCTTCCTGGACTGTTCCTGTAGATTTCTGAGACATAACAATTTCCCTTCTTAAATCGTCGCTGCTTGGTACCATTATCTGTCATCGTCATCGTCAGGGGTGTTGTACATATCATCATCATCATCATTATTTCCAGTTTCATCGAATTGACTGTTACCGCTGTTTTCACTGTCAACATGGGCTGCTCGCCACTCATAAGTAACATCATCACCATCACCGTATTAGCATTATAATCTTCACACACACACACACACACATATATATATATATATATATATATATATATATATATAATTTCATCACGCATACTGTCACAGTAGCCTACTGGCGATTTCTCATTGTCATCATCATCATCTTATAAGTTGTCATTTTTACCACTTTCACTACTCTCGCTGACACCACCAGTTTTATGTGCAGCAGTAGTAGTTTCTCACCTTCACCATAATCATCATCATCACCATTATTTCTAGTTCATCATCATCACCATTATTTCTAGTTATTATTGCCATTCCCTTGTCATCACCACGATTAAATCAACAGTTAACTTATCAAAATTCCTGTAGGCTAATCATCACCTGCATTATAATTAACACCACCACCACCACCATCACAATCATTTTCACCCCTACTGCATCCTCATTAACTTCTGACGATGGATAATACTTTTATGACTAGCATTACCATCATTTCTCTCTTGTAAAATTATCATCATCGTAATCATCACCAAAGAAGTTCACCATAATTGCATATCTTTCACGTACATTGCTATCGTAGCACATTTCATCACAGTTTTACAATCATCATTAGCACTAATAGTAGTAGTAGTAGTAGTAGTGGTATTTTGCATTACCTACTTTTACCAATTAATTCATTCATCCATTGACCATGAATTTATAATTTCTTTACTTCTCATAGTCATTATCGTGATGAGACCAGCATCATTAACGTTTTTCTTAATATATATTTTTGTGTGTGTGTGTTGCTGGTAATCAGAAACGTGAACTCAGTAGACTAGTAGCTTAAGCTACCCATTTCCTTCAGTCCATCTTCCTCCTTTCGGGGGACTGGGAAGTAGAGGGACGTTTTTATAACCAGGCAGTTGAGCTGGCTGGTTATATCGGAGCGATCACATGAAGGCGTCCCTTTGTAGTGCCAAAATTTAATGCTTGCATCATCATTCATTCGGCATCATTAATGGTGGTTTTATAATTATCCATCGTTATTACCATCTCTTATCTCAGTTGCTCAGCATCATTATTAACTCATTATAATCTTAGTATCATCATTATGTACTCACATTCATTAATTTTTCTTTCATCATATATCATTATTTTATCATCTCTCATCAGTTTACCGTCGTTAGTCCACATTATAATCTTTTCATCATCATCATCATCACCACCACCATCATCGTCCTGACTGTTTCTCCGTCCTTTTCTAGACCTTCTCCAGTCAACATTATTTTCATACCCACTTCTGCTCTAAGCCCTTCCGAGTCCTCATTATCACCCTTTCCTAATCTCCCAAGCCACCTCTCTCTGTTCTCCCAGGAGCCAGCATAATCTCTCCTTTCCTCTTTCCCCTTTAAGACCCGCCACTAAGCCACTATCATTAGCATACTCCGTTCCTTTGTCAAGCAGTCCTTGCCAACTCCCTAGAGCCACCTCTTCTATTTTCTCATCTTCTTTTGCATATGCTGTTTTTTTTTTTTTTTTCATTATCCTCATAAGCCACCAGTTCACCAAGCCACCGTCATTAACACACTCCTTCCTTCTTTTTCAAGTCAGTCCCTTCCAACCAGATCCACCTTCTCTCAGCCACCTATTGTACAAGTTAAGCATTTTTTTTCTTTCCTCATAAACCACCAGTCCATTAATCCATTATTAGTGACACAACCAGACCTCGATAATTCAGTCTTACTCTCCTCATCTTGTCTCATTGCCATTCTCCTCATCCTTCTCCAAGCCACCCTCTGCCACCTCCCCAAACCCACTTCCTTATCCCTCCAAGCCAGAGTCATTGTCATATATCCACCTTTCTTCCAAGCTTCTGGCTTTACTGATATTCTTAATTTCCAAGTCACTAAGTCAGCATCACTGTCATACCCATTCTCTTACACTCTCCTCCAAACAAACGTTAAACCACCTCTTTACATCTCTAATCTAGTATCGCTGCCGTATTTATCTTTCGTCTTTTATCATTTTCTTCTAAGCTGTCCAGTCAGGATCATAACCCTTTAAGTCAGCATTGTTGCCATACCCATCTTCTGTCTAAACTAGCATCACTATAAGTATGCTTATCTCCTTCCAAGCCACCATTTTCCATATATCCTTACCTTCCACCAAGACACCCTCTTCCTATTCTCGCAAGCCACTTCATCATTCCCCACAGTCATTCTTACTAAACGAAACCCTCTTCTCATCTGTCATCATTGGCTTTCCCTTTTTCCTTGCTTTGTCATAATAATTCTTTTCACCCTTTTCCAAGACTCCATCGTTGCCATACCTACTGTATCACTATACATTTCCCCCTCCAAACCACCTCCTCCCAATCCAGACCATTACCACACCCATCCCATTACATGCTCCTCCAAGCCACTGTCTCCCAAGCCAGCATCAGCAAGAGGACTCCAGCATTCCAGAACGGCAGTGGAGCGCTCGTCCGGGTTTTACGTCGGTATAAAGCCCAACTGAAGCCTCTCTGGCCTGACTCAGCGGCGTTTTGGCGAGAAACACCGCGCATTCCGTTTGTCTCCTCTTGTTTCCCGGCATCCCTGGCGAGTCGGGCACTTTTCCAACCATGGTGCGGATTTTAGCAGTCAAGAATGGTTCGCTAAAGAGCAAGGAGTCAACGTCAGAGTCTCTTTGTTCGTCGGCATCTGCAACTTCTGCATGTGTAGTTAGAGTAAATCAGACTTTGGCTGAAATTAGCCAGACTTTGACCGAAGCTTCAAAATTGGCGCTCACTTCATCAGAATCGACAGAAACTCAGACTATTTCTCAGGAAACAAGAGAGAGTCAACATGCGCAAGAGGACGATGGTGGAACCAGAATTCTGTGCGACATTCAAGGTCTCTTCGTCCCTCCCAGCAGTCGAAGCAGCAGTCGAAATGGGAGTAGTGACAAAATTGACCCTTCCTTTCCCTTTGTATATAAAGCTATCGGCCTTGAAGAATTACAGAAAGGCAAAGATGCTCTTCGTTTTCCATGCACTGTAAAAGGCTTAGTCACTAGTCATCAGCAAAATGAAGACTTGTCGATGGGAAGTAGTGACAAAAACCATCCCACTTCCCTTCCTTTCGTGCCCAAAGCCATCGGCATTGAAGCACATCGACAAAACATAGATGTTTTTACTTTTCCTTATGTTGTCAAAACACTCAGTGATCACCACCAAAACGGGGATAGTTCTATTCATGGAACTACTACAACTACTGCCATCTCTGGAACCACCTGGATGAATGGAGGGCTCCCAGATAAGACCCAGTTCTCCCCCGAGGTTGTTACCTCCCCAGAGAGTTCGGTGTCCTCGATATCCAGCAGTTCTTCGGGCAGTTCGAGTACAGCCAGGCCGAGGGGTGACTCGAAAACTTCCCCAAGGAGCAAAGGCGGGAGGCTAATGTTGGCCTCAAATCCCACCTCCTGTGACCTGGCCCTTACCTACTTCCGCGAGAGCATCAACTCAGATATCATCACCACGCTGAACGACCTCAGGGCGGCCATTGAAAACCTCACCATCACTGTATCAATGGTAATTTACTGAAAGAATGAGTTATAGTTGCACATCATTTTGTTTTTTATATATTTAAAAATTGCAGGATTATCATGTCTAAATCTCATTTAAAAATAAAAGGAATCGTAACTTGTGGTACATTTTGATTTTTTTTTTTTTTTTATTTGCGAATTGATTAAGGTGGAATGTTCATTTTACAGAGTCGTGAATTGTTCGAATGGAATAGGTATACCGGCGCAGGGAAATTGTAATTATTGAGAACATGGAACAGTCCCGACACTGGATTCTCATCAAAACTAAAGAGGGTCCAAGTCGAACTAAATCTGTTGTTCCTTCTCCGTAAGCACAGTGTCAGTATGTGAGTAAAAGTTTTCATTAAAACAAGTTTGGAAAATATAAGCCACAATTGCTGATATAGCAAAAATTATTGCAGTGAACCATTGCTAGCAATCACTGAATAGCATGTCAAATGATTAACATAATGTCATTTTCATATGATCGCTACTACTGAAAAATAAGAAACAGGTTCAAGCTGCTTTTTTTTAATCAATAGAATCTTACTGCCCACACAGATAGTATATTGTTTTTCCGGGGATGGTTAGTTTGTTTATAGCTGGAAGTGGAAAAAAATATGCACGGTGATGATTTACAGCTGTGATTAAAGTTCTGTTATTATTTTTATTTTTGTTATTGTTAGTTTACAAGTAATCTTAGTATAGCACACACACACACACACACACACACACACACACACACACACACACACACACACACACACACACACACCGTATTACTTAATACGTACATACATTTACAGTACCTGTAATATAGCGCTGGTAGGTGTAACTGACTTGTAGTAGTAGATAAAGCCGTTGCTATAACCATGTACGATTATCTGGTCAGTAACGAGTCCTGCCACATGTATAATTTTGTCTAAGATGTTTGCCAAGGCTTATGTGGAAGGGAATACAAGTTTTGACGATGATGACATACGTAGTAGATGCTTGTGCCTTCTATAGCATCAGTAGTAGTAGTAGGCCTAGTAGTAGTACCACTCACAAGGGAGACAAAGGCGGGAACTGAGGTGCGAGCTTGTTTTGGTTGGCAAGCAGTACAGCGCTGCCATATCGCACCCAACGGTTGCTTTTGAGCACAGGAGAAGCAAAACCTGGCAAACTGACATCTGCATGTAAGGCTGACTTCTGTTTGACCAGGCAAGGGTTAGTACGTGACAGCAACAAAGGATGACCAGTCCATCACTGCCTCAGGCAGTGTATGACTGACGCAGCCTGCCAGGCAACTCTGGCCATTCAGTAGGGAAGTGGACAGGCGCTCGTGGTGTGAGGTTTCAAACAAATCCCAGAGGCCGGGGGACTCACCGAACATATACTCGTGGCTTGTGGCCTGTGTTCAGTGGTGGTGGTGGTTGGGCAAGACTTAGCCAGGTGGCTGTGCAAGATTCGACATTCAGTAGAGAGGCAGACAGCTGCTGTCACTGAACGTGTACTCATGGCTTGTGGTCCGTGTTACAATCTCAGTGGCTGTTAGGAAAAAGTTAGCCAGGTGGCCGCACGATACTGGACATTCAATGGGGATGTGTATGGATGTTTTGACACTGCTTGTGGATTACAGTCATATTGCGCGGGTGCTGGAGGTTCATTGGGAGTGATTGGCCGAGTGCGCAACTTTGGCCATTCAGTACAGGGACAGATGGATATTTTAGCTCTGGTTGTAGGTTATGGACTACTTCCCGCTCACAGCCCGAGCCTAGCGGCCATGATACCGAATGTTTGGACATGTCGGCTGGCTGGCCGAAGTTCTCAGGCACTTTTACATCCAGATAATACCGAGTAAATCCGGATAACGGTTTAATAGAGCCAAGGTCCAACATCCGGATACTGAACACGTCCATATAACGAGCGTCAGGATAAATGAGGGGCTGCTGCATATATATATATATATATATATATATATATGTATATGTATATATATATATATATGTATATATATATATATATATATGTATATATATATGTATATATATATATATATATATATATATATATATATATATATAAGAGATTGGGTGTGCTAAGCCATCTCCATTCTTTCTTTACTCCTGCACAATTGTTGACTCTATACTGGGGTTTTATCCGCCCCTGTTTGGAGTACAACTCTCATGTGTGGGGAGGCTCCCCACATACAGCTCTTCTCAATAGGGTGGAGTCAGAGGCTTTTCATCTCATTAACTCTGCTCTTCTTACTGACTCCCTTCAACCTCTGTCTCTTCGCCGCACTGTTGCATCTTTATCTCTTTTCTATCGCTACTTCATCGGTCACTGCTCCTCTGAACTGTCTGCATGCATTCCTCCACCACTACGACGGGCGCGTAGCACCCTTCTAGCAGCAAGCTCTCATCCCTTTTCTGTCCAACTCTCTAATGCAAGAGATAACCGTTACTCCCAGTCCTTCATTTATGCAACAGGTCATCTCTGGAACTGTCTCCCTCTGTCTGTATTTCCTGCTGCTTATGATTTCCAGTCTTTCAAACACAGTGTGTCCAGGCATCTCAAAATGATCGGATCTTGAATTTGGCTCTCTAGTGTATTTTGTTATTCTCTTGGAAGGAACTGTTATTGCGGGCTCATGGCTTTTGGTTCCTTGTTCCTCGGATAAGAAAATATATATATATATATATATCTATATTCACTAAGCTCTTGTTTTTTGACAATTTGTTATTCGATCATTCGTTGTGTCGACATTCATAAATCTATACCCTTTTTTTGTTGTTCGACATGGTTATCCCTGCCATTTCGACAATTCAATCCACGCGCCACCAGACAGACCAACTGAGCTGCCCGGTCTCCTGTGCTCTACTCTGCTGATCGGTTGCCTCTTGATCCGTCTGCTTTTCTATTTAGCCTTGTGGAATAATACAGCACCACCATGGCTCCAACCAAGACCTCTACCATTACCTCTGTCAGGTGCAGTCATGTGCCTACCAACCTGAGTGAGTGTTTCGCTATCGCTTGTTCGGGTTACGATTGTGCCAATGATCAACGTGCACTCCTAATGCACGAAACTATTTTGGTGCCAGTTTTACGTAATGCACATCTTGGTTTGCACTAGGTTGGGAAGGTTATAATTACTGGAGGGTCCTGGGGGTGAAGACCCCCAGTTAGGTTTCAGCTTTTCCAGCTAGGCTTCCACTTCTGTATGTGGTTTTAAAGTGAATACATTCAATTGAGTTTATTTGGTGTGGTGATGTAACGTCCAGTCGGCAGGATCGGGAATAAACATGCCATCGAAGGCGTTCATGCGGCTTTCTTTAATATCGTTAAGTAAGTATATTTCGTTTGTTCTCCAAAATTTTTTTATTAGAAAATCAAATGTCAATCATCTGAGATGTATGTAGTACTAAAATATCCTTGTGAGCGTAGGTCTATAAGAAAACGGCTCCAATTCCTGTGTCACTTTAGTACATATTTACCGGTATTTTTTCCATCTTCATTGAATATTATTTGAATGACGAAGGTGGTCAGGAACCTAACCCCCCTATTTCTTAACAATCTTAGGGAAAAATCGGTTTGTCATTCAACCACTTCGTTGTTCAACCACTCTTTTTGGAACGCATCCCTGTCAAATAGTGAGGGAGAGGCATATATATATATATATATATATATATATATATATATATATATATACAGTATATATATAAATATATTGTATGTATATATATATATATATATATATATATATATATATATATATATATATGTATATATATTTACACACACACACACACACAGTAATCAGCCATCGGAAGTCCACTGCTGAACAAAGACCCCAACCTTTTCCATGAAATTCTTGACTGAGCCAGTCTCTGCCATGTTTTGCCAGGAAACTTCTACGTTTCATCTCTCCACCTTCTGTCTGGCCTTTTTCTGCTATGCTTACAATTTCTTGGAGTTGAGTCAGTCAGCCTCTTCCTCCGTTAGTTATCCCTTATCCTTGCTTCATGACCTGCTCACCTCCATTTGTGTTCTTTTATAACTTTTTTTTTTATGGAAGGAAGAAGGAAGTAAAGGCCAGAAGCCCACAAGCTGTTCCTTCCAAGCAGAAAACAAAAACAATACAAAAGAGAGCCAAATTCAAGATCTGTTCATTTTGAGATGCCTGGACACACTGCGTTTGAAAGATAGGAGATCGTAGAAAGTAGGAAATACAGACAGAGGGAGACAGTTCTAGAGTTGACCTGTTGCATAAATGAAGGGCATTAGAAGGTTGGACAGAAAAGGGATGAGAGTTTGTTGCTAGACAGGTGCTACACGCCCGTCGCAGAGGTGGAGGGATGGAAGCAGACAGTTCAGAGGAGGATTGACCATTGAAGTAGCGACAGAAAAGAGATAAAGATGCAGCAGTGCGGTGAAGAGACAGAGATTGAAGGGAGTCAGTAAGAGGAGGAGAGTTAATGAGATGAAAAGCCTTTGACTCCACCCTGTTGAGAAGAGCTGTATGTGGGGAGCCTTCCCACACATGAGAATTGTACTCTACACAGGGGCGAATAAAACCCGTGTATAAAGTCAACAACTGTGCAGGGGTAAAGAAGGTATGGAGTCGGCTTAGCACACCTAATCTCTTGGAAGCAGATTTTACAAGAGACGCGATATGGTCTTTCCAAGATAAGTCCCGAGTGAATGAAACCCCAAGCAAGTTCAAGGATGATGCAGGCTTGAGCTGGATATTATGAAACATTAGTAGGTACTACTGTGAAAGATTTTGTCGGGTTGACAGGTGTAAGAACTGAGTTTTTGATGCATTAAAAACCAGATTATTTTTCCCCCAGGCTTGAGCTGGATATTATGAAACATTAGTAGGTACTACTGTGAAAGATTTTGTCAGGTTGATAGGTGTAAGAACTGAGTTTTTGATGCATTAAAAACCAGATTATTTTTCCCCCAGTCAGAGATACGAGCCAAGTCAGACATTAGGTTTGCCATAGCCTCATCCCTTGTTTCTTGAAGTAACTGCTGAGATAGACGTTGCGGGAACCGAATGGAAAGGTGAAGGGTTGAATCATCAGCAGACGAGTGGATAGGGTTAGATGTACAGCATAGAAGGTCATTGATGAATAAAAGGAAGATATTTGGAGATAGGACAGAGCCCTGAGGAACACCTCTGTTGAGAGATCTAGGAGAAGAGCAATGGCCGTCTGCAACAGTGGCTTTAGAATGACCAGAAAGGAAGCTATAGATGAAGGCACGGATAGAAGGATAGAAACCATAAGAGGGCAGTTTGAAACTTAAAGATTTATGCCAGAATCGATCGAAAGCCTTTGAGATGCCAGGTGCAATGGCAAAGCTCTCGCCAAAGTTCCGAAAGGAGGATGACCAGTTGTCTGAAAGGTAGGTGTGAAGATCGCCTGTGGAGCATCCCTGACAGAACCCATACCGACAATCTGAAAGAAGGTTGTGATAGGATAGATGCTTTAAAATTTTTCTGTTAAGAATTGACTCGAAAACTTTTCAGACACAGGATGTTAAAGGAATTGGACGATAGAGGGTTGGGAATGGTCACCCTTCTTTGGGACTGGCTGAATGAGAGCAAACTTCCAGCAAGAAGGATAGGTACAAGTTGATAGACAAAGGCGAAAGAGTTTACCTAGGCAGGGTGTAAGCACAGAAGCACAGTTCATGAGGACAAGAGGAGGGACTCCATCAGGCCTATATGCCTTGTTAGTATTGAGGCCAATTATGGCAGAAAATACATCAGCTGAAGAAATTTTAATGTCAGCCATGAGGAAGTCTGAGAGGGGAAGTGATGGAGGAACAGCACCGGAATTGTCTAAGGTGGAAGTGGAGGAGAAAGTCTGAGTGAAGAGATCTGCTTCATCAGGACAAGTTGATCTTTTCCTGTCATTTGAAGATATTCCCAACATTGCTCTTTCCATTGCTCTTTGAGAACGGATTACAGGCTTACCCCGATATCCGGCGGTGTTGTGTTCTGGTGGGAGTGTTTGGACAGTGAGTTGCTGGATATTGAAGCAGTTTTCCCCATAAGATACTGAAGAAAAGCCTGAGATGCATTCCAGGCCCAAACCCAAACTCTCATATACCCTACTGAATCAACAGAGACTGAAACAGAAACACCATAGGTAGTGTTATTAGCCTCATAAAAAATACTGTTGTTAAAAAATGGGACACCAAACATCACATATGCAGGAATGTAAGATGGTGGGAGGTGCAGTGCTGAGATGCATTCAGGACAATAGACAAAGGAGTGGACATGCTTTGGCCAGGCAGCTGAGGCAGGCAAAGCTCTTGGAGGGATGGGGGAGGGCAGAGGGATGGGATGGGAGACACACCTGGCGGCCCATGTCTCTACTGGCCGGCCATGTAACATTGACCAATTGGTAGGGAGGCAGACAGCCATTTTTGCTCAGCTGGTGGGTTAGGTTCTGTTACCAGTGCACAGCACCAGAGGCCGGCTGAGTGACTGTGACCATTCGGTAGGAAGGTGGACAGCCATTTTTGCCCAGATGGTGGGTTAGGTTCCATTACCAGCACGCGGCTCCAGAGGCCGGTGAGGCGACTTTGACCATTTGATGAGAAGGTGGACAGCCATTATTGCTCAGCTTGTGACACATTAACCCATGACACACCAATCTCTCTCTCTCTCTCTCCTTGTCAGGCTTTCATTACTCCTTTGCTTCCCATGGCCAAGACACCACAGTGTTATCTACATATTTTCCACAATCTTTGTATCTACAACAAACTCACACACACACACACACACACACAGAGTAACAAACACAATACAGGAAAGGGAAGGATGGGTGGACAGTATCTATTTAGATTTCAAGAAAGCTTTTGACACAGTACCACACCAAAGACTTTTATGGAAACTGTACCATCAAGGAGGAATTCGAGGCAAACTGTTTTGTTGGATGCAAGACTTTCTCATAAAAAGAGAAATGAGGACAGTACTAAGAGGAAACTACTCATCATGGGAAGAAGTGACTAGTGGAGTACCACAGGGTTCAGTGCTGGCACCAATCATGTTTTTAGTGTATATAAATGATATAAACAGTAACACTGGAAATGAGAGCTATCTGAATATGTTTGCAGATGATGCAAAAGTACAAAGGAGAATTACTAACACAGACTCTTGTAAGGATCTACAAGAAGAATTAAATAAACTTCATGAATGGAGTAGTACATGGCAAATGGAATTCAGTGTGGACAAGTGTCATGTGATCAAGTTTGGTAAAAGTGGAAAAAGACCTGATTGGGATTATAAGTTAGGAAATAAAACCCTATACACATGAGAAAAAGACCTAGGTGTGATTATCAATAACAGACTATCTCCAGCTGACCACATCAGCGAGAAGGTACGGAACATGTATACACTGCTTGCAAATATGAGAATAGCATTCACATACATAAATGAAGACATGCTAAGAAGGATAATAACATCATTCATTAGACCAACCCTGGAATATGCATCAGTAGTCTGGAGTCCTCATCTCAAAAAGCATATAGACAAGATTGAAAAAGTTCAAAGGGCCACTACAAGATGGATACCAAGCTTAAGGGACCTAAGCTACGAAGAAAGACTAAATAAACTGAATCTACCAACACTACAAGAGAGAAGGAAAAGAGGTGACATGATAATTCTATACAAGTGCATATCAGAAAAGGAGAAAATAAACATAAATGATTACTTAACATATGGAGAAGCATCAGCAAGAGGACACTGCAAAAAACTGCATAAGAAGAGAGGTGATAAAGACGTAAGGAAATTCAGTTTCCCAAACAGAGCAATTGATCAGTGGATTGCACTACCGAATGAAATAGTGAGTGCCAAAACAATTAACAAATTTAAGGATATGTACGATAAATATGGTTTAAGACACGGGACAGTACGAGCTTGACTCATTCCTGTAAAGATACAATTAGGTAAGGTAAGAACACACACACACACACACACACACACACACACAACATTCAGACTACTAAAATTTAAAGAAAGTAACGACCAAAACAAAAGGATATAGGAGACTGGGAGTGTAAGGGTCCAAAGGAAGGACAATGGAGGAGGGTGATAAATAAGAGGTGAAATAATGTCAAAAGAATGAGACAGACAAAATGGGTGGGAAGAGAATGCAGGGGAGAAGGGATGGGGAAACGGACGTGGAGACAGGAAGTTGGCAGCATATATATATATATATATATATATATATATATATATATATATATATATATATATATATATATATATATATATATGAGCCTCTGTGGTACATGGTAAAGTGTGCATTTTTGTACACTGAAGAACGAGGGTTCGCATCCCACCAGGGTAGTAAACTTTGGGAGCGTTCTTTTGGCCATGTACTGCATTGGTGGACATTAGGGATGATGTGGATGAACCAGTGTCGCATACTATAAAGTATGCTTGCACCCAATCTGCTTGCGCAGGCCAATTACACTTGGTTCACAGACTACACACACATACAAAGCCACTCCAGCACTACAATTACATTTACAAGCACTTCTCACCCTACATACAATCTCTTCCAGACAACCTAAGCCACAAGGTAGAGATACATAGGCTGTATCGTCCCCACTTCAGTCGGGATAGGCTGGTCCTGTAGTGGACACTCAAACGGCTGATGATGATGGGGAAACAGACGTGAGACAGGAAGTAGGCAGTACATATATATATATATATATATATATATCCAGAAGCAGGATCCCACTGCTGCCCAGTGTGTCCCAAGGTGGCGGACAGGGAGAGGCCTAAGTCTACTAATACCAAGTCGGTTCACTTTCCCTCAGGGCTCAGGGAGACATGGCTTGTGTGTGACGTCAGTTGGCTTAAGTAACAGAAAATGTATAAAAGGGCAGACTCAAATTAAACATTTATAATAAGGGAAAACGAAGAAGGGGAAGAAGCGCGGACTTGTTTAACCGTATAACATAGCAGTAGGTTCCCTCACACCCCTACACCTTCCCTCACACTCCCATACCTTCCCTCACACATTTCAGTCCCTTCCCTCACTTCCGACTGAAAATGTGTCATGATCTGGAGAGTACAGCATACATCCATTCACCACCATGGTCAGGCGTCAACTGAACTTGGGTTTCATGCCAGCTGACGTTACTCCGATGCTCTGCCCCCTGCGCCAGCTTGGACCTATTTTAGATGGAAGTGATTCGACTTGGTATTAGTAGACTTAGGGAAAGGCCTTGCAGGTATACGAGGTACTGTCTTAGACGGCGTGGACCGTGGGACCCCCTACAGATACATAGGGCTTCACCGAATGCAATGAATAAGGTAGCACAAAAATTACATCTCATCAGAAACTATGTAGCAAGGAGGTGAGATCATCTGCCACAGTCCCCCCAACCAAATATGATCAGAATAACACAGTCATAAACGTTGCAGTTATCAACAAAGTATATATAGGAAGTGACATGAGAAAGTTGGGTTGCTCAGCCAGATTCAATTTCAGAAGTGAAAGAAAGAAACTGATTAAAAATAAAAATATATGCCCAATAAAAGTATGTAAAAACAAAGCAGCTTTTCAGTTACAAATAACAAACAGATTTCAGGCTCTAAGTTATGCTGAGTGTGACACTGATGAGTTGAATGACAGACTAACAAAAGTGCAAAGAGAATCAGTGGAGGTAGTAGGGAAAGCTGATATAACCAGAGCCAACAAGTATTCAAAAATGGCCCTCAAACTCATGAAAAGAAGAAAGGTGAAAGTAAAAACAATGAAAGATGAAACAGAAAGAGTGGAAGTAAATAAGCTAATCAAAAAGAGATGGAGAGAATAAAGAGAAACAAGGAACAGATAAAATAATATACATGGAACAGATAGCAAAATAAAAAAATATACATGGAACAGATAAAAAAATAAAAAAAGAAGAAAGTCTGAAAGAGGACTGATGTAAAATGGCACTAGAAAAGCAACAGATAATAACACTGAAAGACAAAAACGGTGAAGTCATTAAATGCAGAGATAGGATGATGAAGAGAGTTGAAGAATTTTACAAGACTGTATGCATCAAACACAATAATACCAATAGCTAACTTTCATTTGATACCAGACAAAGTATACATTTCTTTTAAAAGTATGAAAAGAAGGAAGGCCCCAGGAAAAGGTGGAATAGTAGCAGATTTACTTTCGGATGCAGGAGTAGGACAAAACAGACTTGTCCACTTATTTACTCAGGGTATAATTGAGGCGCTGAGTTCATGACTGGGCTAAGCACCAAAATGGCCACCAAGCAACTACACGCACCAACAAGTAGCTAACCCATCCCTCTATAAGTTGGAATTTAAAAAGTGCTAAGAAACAACCTACAAAGGGGTTAAAATCCTGGTTGAGTAGACGTGTGTTGCCCGTCGCGCCACGCAGCAAAAAAAACAGTCTGATTCCGCACTAGTGCTCAAGGCGGGCAACTGGGTCCAGAATTCTGCCAGCTGTATGGTCGCTTTTCCTATGAGTTCAGCCTTTCCTATGGTCCTTATGTCGACTCCCCGTGGTGTTGAAGCGAATGTGAGAGCATTACTAGGCTATATCCCAGCCCCTTTCCTTACCCCCCTTGAAGCTGGCCAATCAGATAGTCGGGTTGCATTGCAGCTAGCCAATAAGCTGACACCTGACACTACTCCCACCAGCAGCTGTAGTGCATAGTAACTTGCTGCTTTCTCATTATTATTATTATTATTATTATATTTTTTAACCATTATTACTATTATTATTATTGCCATTTGTTTGTGAAGTTACTGGTACTCGTGGCAGTTTTTTTTTTTTTTTTTTCAGGTTACGTTCATTTTGTTTTTCATTCAGGTTACAGGGGTTTTCTAATAATGTCCTTATACATTGAATGCTGTCTTACTTTTATATTATTATCAGCACTGTAATAATTTATTATGTTTTTCTTATGTTTGTGATGTGGTTCGTGTTTATTGGTGGTTAAAAACTCCGAGAAAACACACACAAAGTTTCTGACCTTTCAATTGCTATTATTGTGAAAATAATAATACTTATGTCATAGAACTTTGATTTTATTCCACAGTATGACACTCCTGGGACATTATGCTAATATATTACTGACATCTTATGATGTCTTTCTGTAGTTATTAGTAAGATAAAAATATTTCCTTGGCCGATTGGTCCATCAGTGGGGGGCAAAATTTTACTTCTTCACACGATATCATCGTGATTAGTGACAGATAGAGCAAAATAGAGGTTATTGCAATAAAGGAAATACCATAAGCAACATTTACAAAAAACACACACATCAAAATAACACAAGCGATTACCGAGATATCAAAGTTTTGAAGTTGTCAGACTTTAAACGCATTTTCTGGCGTTTTGTACTTTTGGCGCTTAGCCCGGTAATGAACTCAGCACCTTAATTACAGAAGAAGAAAGTTCCCAAAACATGGTGTAATGCAATAGCCATTTTGCTTTACAAAAAAGTCAACTCAAAAGATCTTAGTAACTATCAGCCCATTAGCTTCTTACCTTTTATTTACAAACAATTCACTAAAGTCCTTTCGAAGAGAATAACAACAAATCTGGAAGAAAACCAACCTCGTGAACAGGCAAGATTCCGAAACAAGTATTCGAATACTGATCATCTACACACAATGAATTAGCTGAGAAAATTACAGAATATAATAAACCACTGTGCTAAAGACTCTGAAGAAATTAAGCTTGCGAAGGGCATGCATCAGGGAGATACAACTTCACCTAAATTATTGACAACATGCCTAGAAAGTATTTTCAGAAAGCAAGACTGGGAGAACAAAGGAGTAAACATAGATGGAGAAAACCTAAACCATTTGCAATTTACAGATGACAGTGTCCTAATGTCAGAAACAGCAGATGCATTGCATGAAATGTTAAATGACCTAAATAGAGAAAGTGTCAAAGTAAGGCTAAAGATAAACCACATGCTGATATGGGTACGGCTTTGCAGTGTGGCACAGGTCGCCTTGCTGATTCCAAATCAGGATACTCTCACATATTGGGGTAAAATCATAATTTGAGGGGTTATTCATTATCTCGGAAACTCGAACGAGTTCGGCAAAACAAATGTTTTTGGATCCAGCACCCCCAAAATACCTTAAATTCACTCAGACATCCTCGGTATCAAGGCAGATGGGGCAAGGACATGATGGCAGACTATTGTTGGAGCCTCCAACGTGATTGTCCTGATGACCAACACAAATCATACAAACAGCGTTTTGCTATGCATTAATTGTGATTACCTTGATCAGCTTACTTTGTTTTTATGTTATTGTACACAGTACAACGCCATTAGGTATTTCATGTGTTTACTTTTGTCTGATTTGTGAGTTTCCATGCGATTTGTGGGTAGACTACGCCTGACCATTAACTATTTTGCATTTTTTTTATGTTTAGCAATAAGGTCCTGAAAATTTGATAAAAATGAATGTAAAACTAATTCCTGCAATAACTCTGAAATCAGTTTGATGACCAAATACCTAAAAATCAATTCAACAACAAATGTATGCACGTGAAAATGACAGGGGCTCTGAAGGTTGAGCGAGATGAATTCTCAAATATGGTGGCATCCATTATCTCAAAAATTAGAGCCAATCTGGCAAAACCGATGCCATATTCGGAATCAGCACCCCAAAGTTACCCTAAAATCATTCTTATGCCATTGGCAGTAAAATTAGTATTGACAGGTTGATACGGTAACTTACACCAGACAGTTTTTATTCCGTTTTTGAAGAACCATCTTTTGTACAGTAGGGGTTTGTTAAGCTTCCACCATATGTAACCTGTTCAGTTCGAAAAATCTCTTTTAATAGTAAATAAATAAATAGAAGTAAGAAGTAGCTAGATGTCACCGGACTTAAGGGGTTAACTTCCATGAGACACTCTTGCTTATATGCTTCCATGAGACACTCTTGCTTCTATAATATGAAATTCCACAAAGTTTTCCTTAATTTCAGCCCCAACATAATTTAAAGTTATAGTAGTAAAAAAAAAAAAAATCATCGCGTCTTGAGCCCAGTGACGTCATCGCTCGACATGCACTATCTTCACCGCCTACATCACAGCAGCACACGTCGCGCGCTAAAATTTATCTGCCATTGGATCGTATTAGAAATAAGTATATGAAATACTTTTACACCTCTTCTTTACCTGTTTATTCCGTATATTATACCTCTTTATCTTCTTGCCTCTTGTTGGTGTAAACTGCTGATAGTAAAACGATATAAATAACCTAACACCTGACTATTATTTAGCTGTTGGAAGATTTCTACCAGTGATAAGAGTTAATGAAGGCTGTATCTTATTCTTCCTCCTCGAAAAGTCTCTCCCAAGCCGATTAAAATAATCTGTAAATAGCTAAAACATAACACCCTTTCAGCACGGGTGTGCTGTATGTTTTATTTTTGCTATCTCCTGACGATTTGATTCAGCTTTAAATAGACTTAGAACTTAATGGATAGGTTAGAATCCTTCATCGGCCTCTGGTACTACATGGGGACTTTTCCAAAGCTAAATAAAATCGGCTGAAGGCAGCAGAAATAGATTACAAAACACGTCTTTGTGGTGTAGTGGTTAAGACGGCAGCGAAGTGAATACCCCATCACTTTGGTGACTTTTATAGGCTATTATTCTTGGTAGCAGCAGATGCTTTTATTGATATTATAGAGGCTTTAAGAACTGGAGAGATTAAACAAAGCCTCCATTAACCCCGTCAATACCAATTGTCACCTCCAAGTTGAATAAAATCGTCTGGTACTAGCAAGAAAAGAAAATGCATCATCGGATTGAAAGGGCATAAAACAGCCTTAGAGGTTCATCACACACACACACACACACACACACACATTTTATATTTATATATATATATATATATATATATACAGTTTATATATATATATATATATATATATATATATTTATATTATATTATATATATATATATATATATATATATATATATATATATATATATATATATATATATATATATATATATATATATATATATATACAGTATATATATATATATCTATATATATATATATATATATATATATATATATATATATATATATATATATATATATATATATATATATATATATATATATATATATATATATATACATTATATATATATATATATATATATATATATATATATTTATACAGTATATTATGTATATATATATAGATATTATATATATATATATAGGGGTAGGGTTTCTTTTTCAAGAATACTCCCCCAGTATCCCTGTTTGTCGTAAAAGGCGACTAAAAGGGTTGGCGGAGGTTTAGTGCCCCTCCCCGGAAAACAACAAACTAAAAAAAAAAACAAGAAGCCTCGGACAAGGACTGACCAAACGATGACGACCCAGGACTGGACAAAGGACTTGGTAATGGCTACATGGAATGTAAGAGGAGTGAATGATGAGGTGAAAGAGAGAGAGATTGTCCAGGTGCTTGAGGGTGCAAAAGTGGATGCATGTGGAATGACTGAAACAAAATGGAGAGGAGAAAGTGTGAGAGAATGGGAGTATGGATGGGGTATATGTGCAGGAGTAGGTGAGAATGAGAGGGCAAAGGAAGGAGTATGTATAGTTGTGAGTAAAGATTGGAAGAAGAGCATAAGACAGTATGGATCAGTTGGGTCAAGGATTGTGTGGGTAAAGTTGAAAGTTGGAATACAAATGTGGGCGATAGTGTGTGTGTATGCACCAACGCAAGATCGTGCTAGCAGAGTGAGAGAAGAGTTCTGGACAAATGTGAAAGTGTGCATGGAAAAGTTTGGAAGGAATGAGAGAGTGTTTTTGATTGGTGGTATGAATGGTAAAGTAGGGAATGTGAAGGTGGATGGAATAGTTGGTGAGTGGGGTGTGCCTGCTGAGATAGATGAGAATGGCAGTGCGTTAGTGGACATTTGTGCTGGGAGGGGGTTGGTGGTAGCCAATACCCTCTTCAGGCATAAAATGATTCACAGGTATACATGGCGAGTGGTGAGAAGGGTGGGTGGTGAACTGAATGAAAGGAAGGCAATGATTGATTATGTGTGTGTGGATGAAAGGATGCGAAGATGTGTAATGGATGCAAGAACTTATAGAGGTTGGGGGAGTGGACTTTCTGACCACTACTTGGTGGTGGCCAGAATTAGGATATAAGTAAGATGGAGGAATAGAAGAAGGGAAAGACGAGAGGAAGGAGTAGTTGCAAGGAGAGTGGAATGGTTACAAGAGGATGAGAAAAAGGCAGAGTATAAGAGAGAAGTGGAGGAACGATTGGGCAAATATGAATTGGAGCAGATGGGGGACATAGAAGGTGTGTGCAGGATATTTACAGAAGAAATATGTGCAGCATTTGATGTGGTGTGTGGGAGGAAGAGATGACGGAAAGGGGTGCAAGGAACAGCATGGTGGACTGAAGAGGTGAGACAGGCTGTGGCACAAAAGGAGAAAGCATACAATGAATGGATGAGAAATAGGGGCATGGAAGAAGTTGAGAGGCGGAAGAGAGAGTTATATGTAGAAAGAAAGAGAGAGGTGAAAAGATTAGTAAGAGAGAGTAGGAAGAGAGTGGATGAGGAATTTGGAAGGAATTTGAGTGTAAAGTGGAGGGACTGTAAGAAGATGTTCTGGAAAGAGGTGAAGAGAGTAAGACAGGGTGGAAGTGAGGTTAGCAGGGGAGTGAAAGATAAAAATGGTAGATTACTAGTGGAGAAGGGAGAAAAAGTGAGCAGATGGAGAGAACACTTTAAGGAATTGTTGAACATAGAGGATGGAAGTAATGCGAGTATCAGTGGCTGGGGAATGGCTGGGAGACGGAGGGAGGTGAGGAGACAGGAAGAAATCAGTAGGATAGAAGTTGTGGAAGCAATGAAGAAAGTTGAATTGGGGAAAGCCCCAGGAATTGATGGAGTGTGTGGTGAAATGCTGGAGCATGGGGTAGAGATAATAGTAAAATGGATGTGGAAGATGTGGAGATTGGCCTGGGAGGAAGGTAGAGTCCCAGAGGATTGGAAGTCAGGTATAATTATTCCCTTGTACAAAGGAAAAAGGGAAAAAGAAGTGTGGGGTAATCTTAGGGGCATTTGTCTTCTTAGTATAATAGGAAAAGTGTATGGTAGGATACTTATTGACAGAGTTAGAGAAGGAACAGAGGAATTAGTTGGAGAAGAACAGGGAGGCTTTAGGAAGGGAAGAGGTTCTGTAGATCAGATATTCATTCTTAGATCTTTAGTGGAAAAGTTTCTAGAGAAGGGAAAGAAGTTGTATGCGACTTTCATGGATTTGGAGAAAGCATATGACATGGTGTATAGACAAGGATTGTGGAAAGTATTAAGAATATATGGAGTAGATGGAAAGTTGTTGAATGCTGTGAAGAGTATGTATGATGGTGCTAAGGCTGCAGTGCGTGTGGATGGTGAACTAAATGAATTTTTCTCTTTGGAGGTTGGGTTGAAATAGGGATGTGTCATGTCTCCATGGTTGTTCAATCGGTTCATGGATGGGGTTATATAGGTACAAGGTAGGGTAGTGGATGTTGGAATGGCCCTGGTGAGAGAGGATAGTGTTTGGAAACTCCCTGTACTGTTGTTTGCAGATGATACTGTGTTGTTGAGTGAAGATGAAGGGGAGCTGCAAGGCTTGGTGGATGAGTTTGGGAGAGTGTGTAAGAAACGGAATCTAAAGGTGAATGTAGGGAAGAGTAAAGTGATGGTCTTTGAGAGAGGTGAAGTCAGTGAATGTACAGCGAGGTTGGATGGTGAGCAATTGGAAAATGTGAGTATGTTTAAGTGCTTGGGTAGTGTGATGAGTAAGGATGGAGGTTTGGAGGGTGAAGTGCTTGAAAGGGTATGCAGGGAAGAATGGTTGCTGGTTCTTTGAAAGCAGTGATAAGAAACAGGGAAGTGAGCATGGAAGTGAAAAAGTAACTACATGACAGTATTGTGATACCAACTCTAACGTATGAAAGTGAAGCATGGACGTTGTTGGAAGGACACAAGTCAAGAGTGAGAGCAGTGGAAATGAGTTATTTAAGAGGAGCCTGTGGAGTCACATGGACAGACAGGCTGACGAATGAGGATATAAAGGAGCGTTGTGGTGTGGATGTGATAGGAAGCGTTATGAGGAACACACTGAGGTGGTTTGGCCATGTAGAGAGGATGGAGGGTGAAAGACTGATGAGGAGAGTGTATGTGAGTGAGGTGGAGGGGGGAAGAGAGAGGGGGAGGCCGAGGATGAGATGGAGGGATGGGGTGGAGAGGTATATGAGAGAGGGGGGGGTGAGTTGGGAGCAGGGCAGTGAAGTGGCGTGGAGGCGATTTGTTTGTGGCCACCCCAAATAGGATTGAGGCGTCTGGCAATAGATAGATAGATAGATGTATAAATGACATAGACAGTAACACTGGAAATGGAAACTACCTAAATGTGTTTGCGGATAATGCAAAAATACAAAGGAAAATTACTAACAGATTCTTGCAGAGAGCTACAAGAAGAATTAAATAAACTTCACGATTGGAGCAATAAATGGTAAATGGAATTGAATGTGGACAAGGGTCATGTAATTAAGTTTGGTAAAAGTGAAAAAAGACCAGATTGGGATTATAAGTTGGGAAGATGAACCCTACACGTATCAGAGAGGGAGAAGGACCTAGGAGTGATTATCAGTAACAGACTGTCTCCGGCTGACCATATCAGTGAGAAGGTACGTAACATGTATACATTGCTCGCTAATATGAGAATAGCACTCACATATATAAATGAAGATATGCTGAGGAAGATAATAACATCATTCTTCATACCAACCCAGGAGTGTGCATCAGTAGTCTGGAATCGTCATCTAAAAAACACATAGACAAGACTAAGTACAAAGGGCAGCTACAAGATGGGTACCAAGCTTAAGGGATCGAAGCTACGAAGAAAGACTAGAAAAGCTGACTACCAACACTACAGGAGAGAAGGAAAAGAGGAGACATGATTATGCTATATAAATGCATCACAAGGAAAAAGAAGCTATACATAAATGAAATATACCTATGGGGAAGCATCAGCAAAAGGACATTGCAAAAAACTGCATAAAATGAGAGGCGATAAAGACGTAAGGAAATTCAGTTTCCCAAATAGGGCAATTGATCAGTGGAATGCACTACCGAATGAAATAGTGTGTGCCAAAACTATTCATAAATTTATGGATATGCATGATAAAATTGGTATAATACACGGGACAGTACGAGCTTGACTCATTCCTGTAGACACAGGTAAGCGCGCATGCAGGCGCGTGCACACACACACACACACACAGATGCATTTGCAAAAGGAAGAAATAGAAAAACTAGGAAGGGAGGCAAATAAGAAAGACACAACCATCAGTGAACTAACAGTGGAATTGAGTACACTTAGGAAGAAAATGAGTGAAATGGCAAGTACAGTAGTCAATCACGAGAGTGTTATGGAAGAGTTCAAAAATGACACAGAGACAATTAGGCAAGTTAGCAGTCTTATTGACCAGAGCAGTGATATTGAGGAGAAGATAACACAAGTGAATGAAGCTGTGCAAAGCTACAAAAATGATGTAGAAACCACGTATGCTGAAATGGTGAAAGTAAAGAAAGACTTAGAAACAAGGGTGGAGGAAAAAAGCATTAAAAAGGAGGTGAAAAGAATAATCCAAAACAATCCAAAGTTAGTCAGAGATTCAGTAGAGATAAACAAACCAATAGTAATCACTGGTATAGAAGAGGAAGAAGTTAAAAACAAGATCACAAGAGAGAAAAAGGAGATGGCAAATGTAATGAGCTTACTGAAAGAAGTATCAGAGGAAATCTGTAGTAAAGACATAGAGGAACACAAAAGGTTAGGGAAATACGAGAAAAGCAAGACAAGACCTCTAAAGGTGACTTTCCAGAGTGTAAACACTGTGGAAGAGATACTAAAAAATGCAAAGAATCTTAAGGAAAAAGAGGAGTTCAAAAATGTATGAATAAAAAGATGCCTAACACAAGAGGAACTGGAATTACTGAAAGAGAAAAGGGAGGAAGCAAAAACAAAAAATGAGGGAAGATCAGAAGAGGAGAAGAAGAAATTTTTTTACAAAGTAATAGGATTGCAGGTACGAAAGTGGTACACAAACAGAATGGAAGAAAAAGGAGGAAGGTAGTAGAACCATGTCATGACAAGTATATAAACAAGATGATAAAGTTGATGTACTCAAATGTGGATGGAATGGTATCTAAATTACTAGAGATGAATGATTATGTCAGAGAAAATGAACCACAAATAATATGCCTAAATGAAACAAAATTAATACCAAGGATATCAAATGACATACTAAACTTAGAGGAATACAATATATGGAGAAGAGACAGATATTTAAAAAAAGGAGGAGGAATTATAATATTAACTAAGAAAAATAAAAAAGTCAAGGAAATAAAACTAGATATACCATCACAAGTAGAACTGATTGTAGTAGAGATCGACACATCTGAAGGTAAAGTAATTGTAGCCAATTTGTACATGCCACCCAGATCAAACACATGGGAAAGAGACGAATATGAGGACCTGGCAGAGAGTACAATTCAGAGTGTAAGATCACTGCTACATAAAATGGAAGAGAAATCGGAAAGAATTATACTAACTGGGGACTTCAATACAAATATAAATTGGAATACTCTAGATATAAATAGCCAAGAAAGCTGTTGGGACCAAAAGCTTCTGGATCTTGTACAAGAGTTTTTCTTAATGCAACATGTGAGGGAAACCACCAGAAAAAGAGGACTTGATGTACCTTCAGTGCTAGATCTAATATTTACACGGCAAGAAAATGATATTGACAGTTTAATATATCACCCTCCACTCGGCAAAAGCGATCATGCAGTACTAAATTATAACTTCAGGATAGCATATGACATAGTAAACAGCAATGATAGTTACAAAAAGAGCCTAAACTATAAAAAGGGAAATTATTCAAGACCTAAAGAAGTATTTCTTAGAAGTTGATTGGGAAAATCAGCTTAGAGGACAAAATTTAAATGCTGTATATAAAAAAAAAAAAAAAAAAAAAATCCCACAGCACAAAGAAGCAGATAAGAAAATACAGAAATGGTTCAATACAGAATGTAAAAAATCAAAAGAAAGAAGAGATTTGTTGTGGAATAGATACAGAAGACACAATAGTGAAAGGGCGTATAATAATTACAAACAGGCAAGAAACGACTATACAAGAATAAGGAGGGAAACCCAAAAACAGTTTGAGGAGGATATAATAAATAAAAGTAGTGATCAACTAAAGCTATTTTACAGCTATATCAGAAGCAAAACTAAAGTAAAAGATATAATACAATCCATTACGGACGAGGGAACCACTTATACACAAGAGAAAGATATTTGTGAAGCACTAAATAAGAATTTCCAATTAGTTTTTACAGAAGAAAAAAATTTTGAGAGGGACTATGTGGAACACGCATGTCCACACATACTATCAGATATACAAATAGCTAGAAAAAGTAATACAGGAGGAGTTAAGTAGATTAGACAGAGGAAAAGCAAGTGGTCCTGATGAAATTTCATGTTGGGTGTTACGAGAATGTGCAAAGGAGTTAAGTAAACCATTATTTTTAATTTTCAAGAAATCCTTGAGTCAAGGTAAACTACCTGATATTTGGAAAAAAAGCAAATATTGTCCTCTTATTCAAGAAAGGAAATAGACAAAATCCACTCAACTACCGACCAGTATCACTGACCAGTGTTGTAAGCAAGGTATTAGAAAAACTTATAAGAAAAGCTTGGGTAAACCATCTAGAAGAACACAGTATGATAACAGAAAGACAGTTTGGTTTCAGAAAAGGAAAATCATGTGTTACTAATCTGTTGAGCTACTATGACAGAGTAACAAATACAATACAGGAAAGGGAAGGATGGGTGGACAGTATCTATTTAGATTTCAAGAAAGCTTTTGACACAGTACCACACCAAAGACTTTTATGGAAACTGTACCATCAAGGAGGAATTCGAGGCAAACTGTTTTGTTGGATGCAAGACTTTCTCATAAAAAGAGAAATGAGGACAGTACTAAGAGGAAACTACTCATCATGGAAAGAAGTGACTAGTGGAGTACCACAGGGTTCAGTGCTGGCACCAATCATGTTTTTAGTGTATATAAATGATATAAACAGTAACACTGGAAATGAGAGCTATCTGAATATGTTTTGCAGATGATGCAAAAATACAAAGGAGAATTACTAACACAGACTCTTGTAAAGATCTACAAGAAGAATTAAATAAACTTCATGAATGGAGTAGTACATGGCAAATGGAATTCAATGTGGACAAGTGTCATGTAATCAAGTTTGGTAAAAGTGGAAAAAGACCTGATTGGGATTATAAGTTAGGAAATAAAACCCTATACACATGGGAAAGAGAGAAAGACCTAGGTGTGATTATCAATAACAGACTATCTCCAGCTGACCACATCAGCGAGAAGGTACGGAACATGTATACACTGCTTGCAAATAAGAGAATAGCATTCACATACATAAATGAAGACATGCTAAGAAGGATAATAACAGCATTCATTAGACCAACCCTGGAATATGCATCAGTAGTCTGGAGTCCTCATCTCAAAAAGCATATAGACAAGAATGAAAAAGTTCAAAGGGCCGCTACAAGATGGATACCAAGCTTAAGGGACCTAAGCTACGAAGAAAGACTAAATAAACTGAATCTACCAACACTACAAGAGAGATGGAAAAGAGGTGACATGATAATGCTATACAAGTGCATATCAGGAAAGGAGAAAATAGACATAAATGATTACTTAACATATGGAGAAGCATCAGCAAGAGGACACTGTAAAAAACTGCATAAGAAGAGAGGTGATAAAGACGTAAGGAAATTCAGTTTCCCAAACAGAGCAATTGATCAATGGAATGCACTACCGAATGAAATAGTGTGTGCCAAAACAACTCACAAGATTAAGGATATGTACGATAAATATGGTTTAAGACACGGGGCAGTACGAGCTTGACTCATTCCTGTAAAGATACAATTAGGTAAGAACACACACACACACACACACACCACTCGTTGGCTCAGTAGTAACGTTCTTGCTTAGCATCGGCTAAGATGGGGGTTTGCGCCTTGCTCGTGATGCGAAAAGTTTCACTGACGAAGCGGGTGATCACTGTCCTTGAGCAAGAAGATGGGTGTGTGCGTGTGTAAGGCTTTGCTTTTAGATGGGACTATATGAGCTCTGAGCTCTTCCGGGAAGGTAAAATGCTGATGATCACAACCATTACGTGATGCTGATCGACTCGGAGAATTACACACCGCGCGCTCACCTGTTATCCTGTTAGTGACGAGAAACGGGAACCCTGCCATGAGAAATGTAATTTAAGGATGTTCGTGTTTTCAGGTGTGAATAGCACATTAGAGTAGAAAGCAGGAAATTTGTGGAGAGGATGAAGCGGTGGCCAGCCATTCTAAACCAGGCTTAGCTTCACCCCAGCCAGCCCTCATTTTTCTTTAGCTTGCTTGAACAGTAGGTTGGCAGATTTCGTACCACCACTTCTTTAGCAATTTGTTCTGCGCATTGCATTTCAGTATTTTCTTGCTTGTCCTTGGTGCAAACTATGTTGATATGAAAACGATATACAGTATGTAGCATATAAAAACAGTCAGTGGCATGTGGATAATAAATCGCTTAGTAATAGGTGCTGCGAGTCCGCATATTTCACTCCTATTACCACCCTCCATCCCCTCAGTCCGGTAACGTCCTGTTCATTTTATATTTGCTGTATTCAGACGATTATGTTCTCCTAGGAGGGTTTATGCACTGAAATGGTTATATTTAACCTCCATTAACCCCTTCACCACTGAACATCCTTCTTATAATAGACATAGTCTGCAAGCAGCGAGAATAACATTGAATATACACAACCTAATTCATAAGATTAATTTTATTCTCATGTCAAATGACTTCCTACAGATCAGGAAATATCTCTAGCTTGGAAAAGGTTAATTAATGATGTATCTAACCCCACCAGTCCAGAAATATTCCTTTGGCATAATAGAATCGTCTGGAGATGGCAGAGCTTAAATATATATTGCTTTCGTAATTTTTACCTTAGGTGGTAGATGGTCCCTTTAGGTGGTAGGTGGTGGCGACTATCATCCACTCACTTGATGCAGTGCTGCCTACTTCCTCCTTCACCTTTATCATTCTTTATCTGTGTCTGCCTTCTCTTCCTGTTTCTCTTATTTCTCATGTCACCTTGTATTACTCTTCTTTCATTTTCAGGTGGCTTTACATTGAGTGACAAGCCAGATGGTTTCCCGTAAACCAGGAAACCATTTACAACGCTGGGTGGTAACACTATAATCAACCCACACGTGTTCCAACATGTCAACACGTGGGTTCTCGAAGGGTTCATGCCCCTCCCCGTAAAACAATTAACTCAAAGACAAATGGCCACCCTGTAGGGGAATATGGCATCCGGCTATAGATAGATAGTTTTTACCTTCACTCACACAGTTCCAAACCTTTTAACATCCAAGTAGAGGGAATGTTAAATGAAAAATGCTACGACCAAGCAAAATTATTCCTGAAAATGACTGACTACTATGGAAATGAATTTATCGTAACACTGGTTACGATCTTTTATAAACAATGCCCAAGATTTCTAAGGTCTATGATGTGTGAAGGATTGTGTGGCCCGTTACACTGCACTTTTTCGCTGAGCGTTGTGCATGTGTGCTTTTTGTATCTTGAACTCTGGACCATTCCTCACCTGATCCCTGAGTTGGGTATTAATGTTATGATGATTATGATGATGATGATTGATGATGATGATGATGATGATGATGATGATGATGATGATGATGATGATGATGATGATGATGATGATGATGATGATGATGATGATCATCATCATCATCATCATCATCATCATCATCATCATCATCATCATCATCATCATCATCATCATCATCATCATAATGCGAGTGTTATATACTTAGGGAAATACCTAGAGGTATTTGCTTTAAGAAATATATTAACTTTTTACCACTGATGGCACCCATAATTCGTTCTGTACGATAACGCCTTATGCCACTACCAGAGTTTTATTAAACTGTGTGTGTGTGTGTGCGTGCTTACCTAATTGTTCTTACCTAATTGTTCTTACCTAATTATATCTTTACAGGAATGAATCAAGCTCGAATTGTCCCGTGTATTAAACCATTTTTATCATATATATCTGTTATGCAACATGTTCTGTGTCCCGACTTCTCGGGTCCAGTCACGGTGCAACTCTGGGTCCTTAATTCCTGACCGGGTCAGCACCAGCAAGGAAAGGAAACACAAACACCACGAGTGAACAAATACACCAATATATTAATAGGGAAACAATTACACACACAGTATTGTATGACCAGAGTCGAAATTACACAATGCATTACACTGATATTGATGTGAATCACTGTCCACCTAGTTCAGCATCTCTGTCTCACATCTGGGTTATATTCCTCACAGTATCACAGGCAGTATTTCGCCAATATGGATAATACATCAACACAGAGAGGTTTACATACAACACAACCCAGTATACCCACAGGGACAGCTCTGAAGCCTAGGTGCTCGCGTGACATAGACGGGTCCTAGCTAATACATCATCTCTGCGTGACATGTACAGCAGTCCCTAGCTAACTTAGTCTCTATATACGCATCACACAGATCGAGAATATACCATAGGTCACACTGGTGGGAAGTGGGGGGGGGGGTTACTGAGGATAGCGAGGGTTTCTCTTTGTGGGGCCGGGCTGGGGGCAGGGAGGAGAGGAGGGGGAGGATCCAGTACTGAGATATTGCGGTGTAACGTGAGTGATACAGGCTCGTCTGTCCTGTCCGAAGGGGGGGGCGGGTCTCAACCCGGGGCTGGGGTTATACACTCCGCACGTGATTCACAGGGGCTCGACTCATCAGCGAGGGGGAGGAACACAGACGGGGGGGGGGGTGCTGTGTATGGGGATAGGGAAGAGGAAAACAGGAGAACAGTTCACTGGTAGTTCACTGAAAAAGGGGGAGTTCACAATACTGGGGAGGTATATAATCTGAGACCTATCACTCACAGTTCTGACAGAGAGGAGACCACGGCCCACGGGGGAGAGGGCCTATGCAGGGAGCTCCAGGTGGCGGCCAGGCATGGGAGGCGGGCCGTCCGGGGAGCTGTGCAGAACAGTGGGGCCAATGGAATTGCCACTAGTCCAAGAGTAATGAGGCTGCATCTGGGGCAGCTTTCTTGCTGCATCAGCCCTGCTGGAGGCAGAGCTCTCAGGACTGAGCTCGAAGAGGGCCAGAAGTCGGGCTGTATGCTGTTGGCCCTTGGTCATCTTTGGGGTACATGGGAGGGCCTGGTGGAGGCCCAGCCCGAGGGTCGGCCAGGAGGACGGTGCCTCCGAGTTAGGGCAGCCTGTACCCCGGTCCGGGGCAGCCATCAGGGGAGAACTGCGGCTGCTTGCATTGGGGGAGGCCCTTCTGCCTCGGCGAGCACCTGGGGAGGCCTGCTGGCTCCGGGGACTGCGGCCTCTGCTGCAGGGGGGAGGCCGACAGGGTAGGGCTGCGGCCTCTGGTCCTGGCGGAGCCCGTCAGTGTCTAGGGTGGCCAGGGCTGCAGGGACTGGATTCCGGGCCTCGGGGGCGCCTCATCTGGTCCGGACTCAGGTGGGGAGCCTGTAGGGAGAGAGACTCCAGCCTTCCAAGGAGAGAGCTGGAAAGAGTGGCACCTTTGCTCTAATACCAGGGTGGTGGGGTGAGCCAGAGGTGACTCCTTTCGTCAGGCAGCCCTGTCGGGCACTGCCTGTGCTCCTACATGGATCAGGGGTGTGGGGACACTCCTGTCTTAGGACTAGGGCCTCCTGCCCTGGAGACGTCAGACGTACATTCTCGGTTTTCGCCACAGCTCTGACAGAGCGTGCCCTCCCTTTGTTGAGTTGGGGTTACCTGTCCCGGGGATGTCAGGAGGAAGAGGTTGGACATACTCTCTCGGCATTCGCCACAGCTCCGACGGAGTGTGCCCTCCTTACGTGTGGGAAGGTCTTGTGCCTGTAACGTCGGGAGGAAGAGGTCAGGCGTACTCTGTTGGCTTTTGCCACAGTTCCAATGGAGCATGCCCTCTTTCAGTCTAGGCAGGCGAATAGTAACCCTAGAGGCTTCTCCTGAGTCCTCAGTTAGGTGTGGAGCCAATCCAGAGGATTCGGCGTCTGAGGGTGTGCCTGGGAACTTGCCACTGCAAGTCCCACCCTGATTCTGGCGAGCATTCCCTCTGCTGGAGAGTAGTGTACTTTTTCCGTACACTGCTGGGTGGTCTGGCTGCGTGGAAGAGGGGCATTGGGTCGCGAGGGAGATGCGCCGTTGTTGCCTGGACATCTGCCCGGGTAATTCAACCTCTCCGTTGTCTCCTTGTGGGGTGGGTGTCACCCCCTCACTCTCTCCTCCTGGGGTGGTGGTCTCGGGCTCATCCCGCCTCGCTGGCATTGCAATATCCTTGACTTTTTATGAATAGTTTTGGCACACACTACTTCATTCGGTAGTGCATTCCACTGATCAGTTGCCCTATTTGGGAGACTGAATTTCCTTACGTCATTATCACCTCTCTTTTTATGCATTTTTTTGCAATATCCTCTTGCTGATGCTTCCCCATATGATATATATTCACTTATGTGTATTTGCTCTATCCCTGAGATGCGTTTATATAGCATAATTGTCTTCCCTTCTTCTCTCCTGAAGCGTTGGTAGATTCAGTCTTTCCAGTCTTTCTCCATAGCTTTGATCTCTTAAGCTTGGTACCCATCTTGTGGCTGCCCTTTGTACTTTTTCAGTCTTATCTGTGTGTTTTTTGAGATGAGGATTCCAGACTACTGATGAGTTGGTCTGATGAATGATGTTATTATCTTCCTCAGCACATCTTCATTTATATACGTGAATGCTGTTCTCATATTAGCGAGCAATGTATACATGTTACGTACCTTCTCACTGATGTGATCATCTGGAGGTAGTCTGTTCTTGATAATTACTCCAAGGTCCTACTTCCTTTATGATATGTGTAGGGTTTTATTTCCTAACTTATAATCCCAGTCAGGTCTTTTTCCACTTTTACCAAATTTGATTACATGATGCGTATCCACATTGAATTCCATTTGTCATTTATTGCTCCATTCATGAAGCTTGTTCAATTCCTCTTGCAGCTCTTTGCAAGAATGTGTTAGTAATTTTCCTTTGAATTTTTTGCATCATCCGCAAACATATTTCGATTGCTTCCATTTCCAGTGTTACTGTCTATGTCTTTTATATGTACTAAAAACATAATTGGTGCCAGCACTGAGCCCTGTGGCTCTCTGCTGGTCACTTCCCTCCATGATGACTAATTTAATTTCCCCTTAATATTGTTCTCATTTCCCTTTATGTGAGAAAATCCTGCATCCAACAGTAGAGATTGCCTTGAATACCTCGTTGATGGTACAGTCAGGGAAAGTTCCGCATTACCCACTGTTCGGAACATTGGTGGTCGACGAATAGTCACAAAGCAGCAGCCAAACCCCACATGTCTGGTGACTGTGAGTGGGAGGGAGGGGTGGCTGGGGGAGGGAGGTTTGGAGAGTTGCTCACGTCACAGTATGAATAGCCAATGAGAATGCGTTTGACATATTCTCAAAGTACAAAAGCGGTATGTTGATTCTATGGTATCACACTGTTCTCTGAGTCTGTCTATATTACTGTATTATATAACACATGTTTCCTGTCAAAAGTATGCTTCTTTGCCTTCGTTGTGTAACGTTTTATAAGAACGATTGTTAGAGACTGATCTTATAATTAGGACTTCCCATGTCATTGTCTGAAGGAAAACAAAGAGTTTGTTAATCGCTCATATATATTGTTTTTTTTATTTTTATTATTACACACTACACTATACTCTAAGTTCGAGATGATTAATTACTAGAATAACACTGGAAATGTATGCAGGCGGATGTTTATAGTGGGATGACAGAGGATAAATTATTAAACAAATGGGTACCCATCATCCACTCACTCAATGTAGAGGTGCCATATGATCTCTACACTGAGTGACAAGCCATATGGTTTCCTGTACCAAGGGAACCATTTACTATGCTGGGTGGTAACCATATAACCAGGGATTCTGGCAGGGTTATGTATCCCCCAGATTCCCCTATCCAAAATCACTTAATCATGGGAGTCGTTTCAGAGAGCCTCGGAGGGCGCAATACCTGCCCAGGGCCCCAACCAAATGGGCAGACTCACGTGACCATGTGGAATGTGAGAGGTGTGAATGAGGAGAGCTAGAGGGTGGAAGTGGTGAATGTGTTTAAGAGTGCGAGATATGCCGTGATGGCATTGTGTGAAACAAAGATGATAGTGTGCAAAGTGGAGGAGTGGGAGGGTGTGAAATGTGTAAGATCGAGAATGAATGGGTGAGGAAGATGCAAGGAAGGAGTTGCTTTGTTGATGAATGAGGTATGGCAGAGTGGAATGAGAGACTACAAATGTGTCAGCTCGAGGTGTATATATGTCAAGTTTAAGTTTGAGAAGGTGAAAGTGGCAGCGACTGTAGTGTATGCACCATGCGAGGACAGGAGTGAGAGAGAGAGAAAGACAGGTTTTGGGATGAGCTGGGTGAAGTAGTGAGAGAATTGCCCAGGAGCTATAAAGTGATTGTGATGGGGGATATGAACGGAAGAGTAGGCACTGGTCCTGAGGATGATATAATGGGTTGCTAGGGAGTACCAGGAGAAAATGATAATGGGAAGAGACTGAAGGATATGTGTCAGGAGGGGAGGTTGTGCATTTGTAACTCTTATTTCAAACACAGAGATGCACATAAATATACATGGTATAGAGGGAATGAGGATCGTGTTGAAAGAAGCCTGATTGATTACGTGCTCGTAGAGAGGTCGATGATGGGAATGGTTGCTGATACGAGGGCCATGAGAGGACGATGTGGAGGTCTGTCAGATCATATGATTGTGGTATGCAAGATCAAGCTGAGAGGAGTGAGGTGGATCAGAAGAGAGAGAGAGGAGCAGTCAGGGAGAAAGACTGAAAGTTGAGAAGCTGAGGATCAAAGAAATGGCAGATGAATACAAGACCAAAGTAGAGGACGAGTTAGAATTACTGAATTGGAATGAAATGGATCTGGACAGACTGTGGAATGCATATAGGGATTGCTTAGTTAGGAATGCTAAAACGGTGTGTGGTGTGGCAAGAGTAACAACAAAGAAGAAAGGTGCGGCATGATGGGATGAGGAGGTAAAGAGAGCAGTGGAGGAAATGAGGAAGAAGTGGCTAAAGTGGTTACAGGATAGGCGATCAGTTGAAATAATAACTGAATATGTTGAGAGCAAGAAGCACATAAAGTGACTAGAGAAGAGGAAAAAGAAGGAGGTAAATGAGGATCTAGGAAGAAAAATGAATGCGAACTACTCTGAAAATAGAAAGTTATTCTGGAAAGAGGTGCAGAAATGTAGAAGTGAAAGCAGAAAGAAATGGGATGGTGTGAAGGATGCAGGTGGTAGATTATTAACCCATGGAGATGAAGTAAGGACCAGATGGAAAGAATATTTTGAAAGTCTGATGAATGGGGATAGAGAGAGCAGAGCAGCTGTAAACATGATTGGTTTTGGGGGTGTGCAGAGAAGGAATGCAGTGCCAGGAGACGTGACACTCGCCCAGGTGAAGAGTGCTGTGAAGCGGCTGAAAAATGGGAAAGCAGCTGGGGTTGATGAGATGTATGCAGAAATGCTTAAATGTAGTGGAGAGAATGGAATGAAGTACTTGTTGGAGATATGTAAAAAGGCATGGATGAGTGAAACTGTGCCTGCAGAGTGGAAAAAGGCTGTGATTGTACCCCTGTACAAAAATAAAGGTGAACGAAGTGAGTGCAAGAATTATCATGGCATAAGCTTACTGAGTGTGGTAGGGAAGGTATATGGAAGAATTTTATAGAGAAAGTAAGAGAGATATCAGAAGTCCTAGTGAGTGATGAACAGGGTGGCTTTAGGAGCGGCAGAGGATGTGTGGACCAAATAATTGCAGTGAGACAGATAGTAGAGAAGGCTTGTGAGAAGGACCATAAGGTGTTTATGGCATTCATGGATCTGGAAAAAGCATATGATAAAGTGGACAGAGAAGGATTGTGGAAAGTTTTGCGCATGTACGGTGTAGAGGGTAAGCTGCTAGGTGCCGTCAAGAGTTTTTATGATGGTAGTGAAGCATGTGTCAGGGTTAATGGGCATCTAAGTGAATGGTTCATGATTAGTGTGGGCGTGCGACAAGGTTGTGTGTTGTCCCCATGGTTGTTCAATGTATACATGGATGGGGTGATGAGAGAAGTGAAGACACGAGTAATGGAGAGAGGGATGGCATTGGTAATGAATGGTGATGGATGAAATATCTCAAATTTGTTGTATGCTGCTGATGCAGTACTGCTTGCAAGTACCAGACAAGAACTTGGTAGGCTAGTGCAGAGTTTTGCTGATGTCTGTAAGTGTCGTTCCTTGAGAGTAAATGTAGAAAGAGTAAAGTGATGGTTATTGAGAGAGAAGATGACTCCCAGTGCAATGTAGCAGTGAATGGAGAGAGACTGGAATTGGTGAGAGCTTACATGAAGGACTGTTAGTGCCAACTTTAACATATGGATGTGAGACTATGGTGTGGCATGAAAATGAAAAGTCAAGAGTAAGAGTAGTGGAGATGGGACTGCTGAGGAATGTATGTGGAGTACAGAGGGTGGATAGGATACGAAATAATGATTCGTGAAAGATGTGGAGTGAGGAAGTCGGTGGACACCAGAATTGAAGAGAGTGTACTGAGATGGTATGGTCATGTGGAGAGAATGGATAACAATAGAGTGGTGAAGAAGGTATATCTGAGCGAATTTGAAGGAGGGAGGAGGCGAGGTAGGCCAAGGAGAAGGTGGAGAGATATGGTGGATGAATGTGTGAAGAAGAGAGGTTTGGAAGTCGGTGAGGCTAGGGAACTTACAGGAGACCGAGCTGGCTGGATGAATTTTGTGAGGAGAAGTGCATGATCAGGGGTTTTGGGCACCCCTTTTTAACATGGCAGCGTCTGGATTGACTCTGTCGGATACGATTATGTGAAGCTACAGAACGTGGTGAATGTTTTTGGTGTATCCGATAGAGCCAGGATTCTGGGGGCTTGAATGATGAGTGAATGGAAGTGTGGCCCATTGGATTGGGCAATTCTGGGCTGTCTGGACATTGCTGCTCCTCACCCTGCCCTTGGGTGGGAAAGGAGGTCCAGATGATGATGATGATGATAAGAACACAGAAAGAGAGAGAGAGAGAGGGGGGGGGGGCTTTGTTTTTGAGTCATCACAAAATACAAGTGTATGTTATATCGTAACGAATATCTCCTGGGGAAACATCTCCTGTTAAAGTCGAGAGGGAAGGAAAGTATTCAAACCTCTGCGCGAACCCAGCATACTTCCATAACATTCCTGACAACATTATTTCTACAGACATCTACGTAATTTTGTTAATAAAATGCTAGCATCGTACTGTCATCAATCCCTAATAAATTAACTCAAACACACTATTCAAGTCATACATTGCAGACTTACACGTGATTGCCAACCTATCACCAAACCCTCCTCTGCTCCCAATCCCCCGCCTCCCCTACCTTCACACTCACAGTTACCAGACACATGAGGTCTGGCTACCGCATCACATTCACCCGTCTCACATCAGTGCTTCAAAAGGTGGGTAATGCGGAACTTTCCCTGACTGTACAGTTTCTATAAAAGTCTTTGGTGTGGTACTCTGTCAAATGCTTTCTTAAAATCTAAATAGACTCTGTCCACCCATCTCTCTTCTGTAATGTTTCTGCAACTCCATCATAGTAGCTTAACAGATTAGTAACATGATTTTCCTTTCCTAAAACCGAACTGCCTCTCTGTTATCATACCGTGTTCTTCTAGATGTTTTACCCAAACTTCCCTTATCAGCTTTTCTAGTACAGTCAAGTCACCTATGACATGGACTTCCATGCCGCGGTTTTCCATGACACGGCTGGGGGGGGGGGAAACACGCATAAAATGTACCTATGTTGACGGCAAGGCAAGGTTTGAAATGCCTGGGCAACCTGCTTGTAAACAAAGAAGATGGCAACCACTTCAGCTCCATACCACAAGTGCTCCAAATGTGGAATTTTTTCTCTCGTATGAGAAGGTTAAACTTCACCAAATTCATAGTGTTAAGTAATGAAACTTTAAAGACTCTTTGGGTATTGTGATTAGTTTACAGGTTTGTACATAAAACTGCAGTGAACGGATTAGTGACGAAGCACGTACACCATAAGAAAGTACAGCCCGAGGAATCTGGCCATCTCCTCTTCATTGCAGTGGTACCAAGCATCTAGTGCAATCCCCAGGTATTTTGCAGAGATGTTTGTCTCCACTGTCAGGTGGGTCAGCACCTCCCTGGTAAAACAAAAGTTGAAAATATTGGAGTTGCTGGTGCTGCCACTCGCAAACTTGAAGTTTCAGTGAAGGGGCCTGCATTGGCTATAAATGGCCCAGTACTCCAGGTACCTCCCTGATGGTCATCAAATAGGGAAATGCTTGGCTGTGTACATGTGTGGTTCACACGACACCGAGCCAGACAACTACCTCTCGGCCGCCCACCACTACCTTCCCAAGCCGCCCTTGTCTTTGTGGAGGGGAGGGAGATGGTGATGATGGTTGTGTTGATGAGAGTTCTGGTGATGGTTGTGGTGTAGATGGCAGTGGTGGAGATGGTAGTAGTGGAGATGATTGTAGTGCTGCTGCTGCTGATGATGGCTGAAATTCTGGGGGAATGAAGTCTCAAGGGGACAGTGACTTTGTTGATTTGGTAGGGGAAGATGAGACAGATGTATCTTGGATGTGTGGTGAAATGTGGGTAGGTTGGAGTGTAGTGAGAGTATAGGGTGATTGTGAGGGTGACGAGCTCTGTGTATGCGGTGGGGGGGTGGAAGAGAGGTAGCGATATGAGGCTGCTGTGTCCGTGGTGGTGGTACCAGTGGTTGTACTACCAATGGTGGTATTGGTGGTACCAGTGGTGGTATTGGTGGTACCAGTGGTGGCAGTGGTGGTACCAGTGGTTGTAGTGGTTGTATTGCCAATGGTGGTAGTGCTGGTGATACTGGAGGTGGCTTCGACCCTGAAGGGAGGTTTATCATGATGCCTGGGGGCAGAATTAGCTCTCTCTCTCTCTCTCTCTCTCTCCTCTTCACCCCAGTCACTCTCAGAATCACTCTCCCTAGAATCTTTGTCTGTGTCTTCCTTACTCTCAGTTTCACTAAATAAATATTTGAGGTATTCCTCCACGGCTAACCCTTTCCCTGCCATTGTGGTTACTTTGAATGGTGAAAGGGAATGGTCACGAGCAGTTAAAGATTTGAAATTTGGATTTCTCTGAAAATATATAAAAAACAGTTGTACATCTTCTTCACAGACACACTGCACTATATAACACACTATCACTGTAATACATGTAAGGTATGGACAGGTGACATAATAGAAATCGAGGAATAAAATAGCCAGCCGCGCATTCACGCACCCTGCTTGCCTGACTGACGAGATGACACTGAGCAAATTAATAAACCGCTTGTCCTTGTGATAGGGTTGACAGGGTTGTCATATGTTTGCCTCATACACAGACACCCTAACCTATGACTCACCAAAATTTGACACACTTTCAGCTACAGATAAAGTTTTGACGACAATTTATAGGGAAAGTACGGCATAGTGCGTCATCAATTACTCTTCAGACTGTAAGCACTTTGACTCATTTTGTGTCATCGTGTGTGAAGGGGTTGAGCGAAATTACATAATGATGGAAAGGAATATTAGCTGTAGACGAAGACAACAACAACAACTACAGATACAACAGGAACAAGACGTGATAACAGTAATAACAGAGTCACTCTGTATTGCCAGTATAAACTTATTTGCCATATTCTACCCATTACGGTTTGCCCTTCATTAACATCATTCCCCAAAGTTGGGATTTGTAGTTATGTTAAATGTAGTATACTGTAATGGCCAGCATGTACTCACCGTCAAGGGTGGGCAGCTTTCCTGTTGACATTTAAGTTGTGTTTTATGGGCCTTGAATGACAGCTGATCAATGGGGTTGAGAAAGATCTTCTGTTACTGGGCAAGTTACCTCTCCCCACTCAGTACTGCGTGGAGGGGATATAGGTGTGAAATGCTTTTGAAGTGTATGGAGAAAAATATATGTGGAAACTATACTGGATTGGCTGTGTTTGTGACTGAGAACTGAGTTGTATACTCACACACATGCACACACACACACACACACACACACACACACACACACACACAGGGAAAAAAAAAAAAAAAAAAAAAAACTTTCTCTTCAGGTCAGCGAGGAGTGCCGGACGTTGAGGCACACCTTGACGCAGGTTGAGGGTGACTGCACCTCAGCCAAGTCTCAGGTCGGCTCGCTGCAAGGCAAAGTCGGCACCCTGGAGTCTGTACTGCGGGTAAGATGGACAGTTTGAACTCATGTATTTTTTATAGCATTTTCCTCGTTCCTTCACGTCTTTTGTGCACGATATTTATGTACCTGTACTTATTGGTTGTGTGGTGTTGGATTTTGTGTCCTAACGTAAATCAAAATTGACACCTTGAAGACTATACTACAGGTAAGCAATGGAGTTTGACTTCTATGATTTTGACTTTCTTTTATACATATTTTTATGGTGCGTCCTTGTTGTTTAATATAGATTTTAATGTTAGAAGACTAAGTTTATTTACTTACTATGTGTATATGTGCACAGTATAGTTTATCCGTGTTCTGTGTTTACTCTTGTTGTACAGCAACAGTGACCTCCATTGTTATAGTGCCATGATCATCTTGTAATCAGATTTTTTTTTATTAATTCATTACCAAACAGGCATGGTCTTTCCATGGTTTCTATTGCAATGAGTCTTTCACAACTTGCTTGTTATTATTCCCGGATTACGACAGCTGCTGGGGATTTGTATAAACTTACCTCTGAAAGCCATAATTGAGGATTTAGAATGTGTAATTATTCTGCCCATGTCTGCCAGTAGCCGGATATATTTAACATTCCTAACGGTCATTTTTAAATTTGAAAGCTTGCTGTCAAATGCAAGTGAGGTTAGGTTGGACTAGGTTTGGTTTGGTTAAATCATTAAGAGTCCCATTGCTTCGACATGGGATACACTGACGGTCCAGTCGAAAGCGATGGTTGGTAAACATGCGGCCAGTTAGAGAGATCGTTGTTAAACATTGCCGCATGCGATCTGGCCACTTCCTTAATTACCCCAAAATAGGTACACTGTATTGTGTCCTTCCAATCACTTCTTGTAGTCAGAATGGAACAATTAACTATCTGTGTTGCTTATGTACCAAAATTACTTACCTTGAGGTCTTGAGTGTTATAAAATAGGTGGGATCATCATGCCTGTTTGGTAAAGAATTACTTCCCCCCCCCTCCATATTGCAAGGCACAAGAGTAAGGAGAGCAACACAAGCTTGTCTTGTTATACTTTTATGCCCCCCCCCCCCTCACATGCATACACAACAGTTTCAGCACATCCCACCCATTTCCCATTTCCCCACTTCCGTTATGTTACCTCCCCCGCTTTCATACTTGGATTATATTTAAAAATACACTTTCACTGTACACAAACCATGAATCCTGCAACACCCAGTTTTATTAGCCATATTTTTCTGTCCCAGCCCCATCACCTATCAACAACCCAACCCACTCCACCCATTCCTTTGCTCACGACGCCCATTTCTTTAACTGTCCATGATGGCATCATGGTGCAACACGGCCGTGCCAACAAACTTGCCTGTTTTACTTTTTTCAACTGTATATGCATGATATACTATACAGTACTTACTGATTGTATTGTGTTGTTAGTATCTTGTTCGACTTCAGAACAAGGAATCAGCACTGTGTACAGTATTAGACAGAGATTTTAACCTCTATGCCTTTTGGTAATTTTTCTGCCTTCTGAACATTGTCTGTGTCTACATCCTTGAACCTTCCTCATGGGACAAGTTGTTGATGTCCCTGCGCATGTGTTCAAGGAAGCCAGTGAAGGAATGGATGCTCTCTGGCCACACCTTCTTCCACGCGCCATTCATAGTTGATTATTGAACCTCTTTCCAAGCCACTATGTTGTTGTCTGTGGCATTGTATATGTTATGATTTTGTTAGAACATCTTGATAGTAGCCTGGTTGTTTGCATCACACACCTTCACAAGATGCTGCATTGTTTAGTGGGGGAGACAGAACCTTGAATGTTGCCACATCACCCTTGTCCATCAGTTGCAGCAGGAATGTTGTGACATGGGCCAGGAAAACAACCTCACTGTTTTCCACCTAGTCATCTATAGATGGAGAATAGCAGGGCACACTGTCCACCTTGAACAGGAATCCATTTGCAAGGTTTATCCTTGTGGTGTGATCTCAGAGGGTAGGTGACAAATAGCCTGTTGCGTAAAACCAGCACATGGCAGAGGTGCGTCAGTGCTTGGTGTTTGATTTTCAAACACACCAAGTTTCTCTTCCGCATACCCAGTGATTCCCTGAATGGAAGACCAGCGGTGGCTTGAGTTTGAGGTCACCCTCAGCATTCCCCCCTAGTCTTTGGTTGGCATAAGCCCCATCACTGACATCTTCTTGATGGCTTGGAAAAGTTGAGCAACATCCTCTCCCAATACAGCCTAGTCTCATCAAAGTTCAACACTAGCTTGGCACCATAGCTGCCATCCTTAATGTGGGTCTTGAGAGCATGGGTGAGGAATGCCGCTGCAGCTGTGTGGTCCGCAGTAATGGACTTGCCAGTCAAACAAATGTGCTGCAGGCCAATGTGCCCCTTGTACCACTCAAACCAGCCCTTGCTGGCCTTGTCTCCGTCAGTTGAATGCTAAGCGTGACTCTCACATCTTTCCAGAGCAATAGTGTCTTTGTACAGTAGAGATGATGGTTGAACCCAGCACCTTCCTCTTGTTTGGTTCTTCACCCAGATTGTCAGCACCCACTCCATCTCCTCCATAATGGGGTTGTGGGTCTTGGTAATGCATTTAACTGTAAGGGAAGACAACTGCCAACCCACGGCTAAGACAGCATCAGCCATCTTATTCCAGTAGAGACAGTCAACTGGGGCTGGTGCAGAGTCTCAGCTGATGCTACAGTACATGTGCCCTGGCCCTCCCTTTTGGTTTTTAACTATGTCTAGCTTAATTTCAAGGAGAAGACTTCTTCTTTGGCACTTTGCTTTCTCTTCACTAGGGCCAGTGCCATCCATACCACACTTACTACTATGACCAGCACCCATGTCCAACATGGTCACTGTTATTTCACACAAAAAAAAAAAAAAAAAAAAAAAAAAAAAACTACCTATAGCCAGAATCCACAGTCCTGTAAGGGATGGCTGTTTGTCTTTGTTTTATGGTGAGGGACACTAGCCCTCCATTTGTTGACACATAGGGAATGGGTTGGTCATATGGTCACCACCCAGCCCTGCAAATAGTTTTCTGGCTTACAGGAAACCATTAGGCTAGTCCAGTGGTCTTCAGCCTGTGGGCCATGGGCTGGTTCTTGGGTGGGCCATGGACATGTACTTGGCAAGTAAAATTAAAAAGAAAATATAAAAAATAAAGGGATAAAAAAATATTAATAAATACAGTAGAACCCCATGCATCTGGAAGTTAAAAAAATGGCAGTTTTAAAAAACCGGCAAATTCAGAGTGTATAAAAATGTTTGACTCGTGAAAAAAATAAATAAATTTGAATTTTGTGCTCTTCTATGGTCGCGCCGGGTGGATGGTTCTAGTTTGTGCTGGGTAGGTGGTTCTAGGTTGCGCTAGGTGGATGGCCACACACGTGGATGACCTTGTACAGTACAAAGCGGCGCGACCTTTGTCTGCAATGTCGCTGAGCCGAGTAGGTCACTGCTGCCGCTCCGCTTCTATCTCCGTGTTTTGTGCTGCTTTCACAAGAAAAGTCTATCACAGAAACATCCAGCAATGCCTAAGGACGATTCTAATAAGAGAAAATGGGTGGTGTTAACTCTAAAACAGAAACTAGAGATATGTAAGAAAATTGAAAGTGGTGTGAAACGCAGTTTGTTGATGAAAGAGTGCAACATCGGTTCATCCACCATTTACGATATCAAAGCACAGTCGCAGAAACTGAAAGAATTTTTCATGAAAACTGAAACATCTGATGGCATTGAAAAGCGACGAACACTGCGCACAGCAAAGTTAGAGGTTACCTCGATTGTGCTTTGTATGAGTGGTTCCAGACAACGAGGTCTGAGGGCACGTGCATTTCGGGTCCTCTGTTGATTGAAAAAGCAAAAGAATTTCACGAAAAAATGAACATAGAAGAGAAGTGTGTCTTTTCAAGTGGTTGGTTAAGTCACTTCAAAATTCGTCACTGAATAAGGCAGCTGGATATCTCGGGGGAACAGAAGTCTTCCGACACAGTCTCTGCAGACGAATTTGTAAGCAAATTTAGTGCCCTTGTTATTGAACACAGATTGACTGCAGAGCTAATATATAACGCAGATGAAACTGGGCTGATGTGGCGATGCTTACCAACATCAACTCCTGCATGTGGCCATGAGAAAGTTGCACATGGATTCAAGCAAAATAAGGATAGAGTGACTGTGCTTGTCTGTACAAATGGGGCGGGTACACACAAACTCAAGCTGCTGGTATTGGCAAGTACAGCAAGCCACGGTGTTTTAAAGGGTTCCCTGATTTGCCAGTTTATTACAAAGCATAGAATAATGCCTGGATGGACTGTGAAATTTTTCTTTGGTGGCTTCACCACGTGTTTGTTTTAAGTGTTAAGAACCATCTTAAGAAAACTGGTAAGCCTTAGGACAGTAAAGTGGTGCTTGTGCTTGATAATTGCCGAGCGCATCCCCCAGTTGATCAGCTTGTAAATGGTAACATTTTTGCAGTGTTCATGCCACCCAATATTACCAGCCTTGTTCAACCCATGGATCAGGGTGTCATTCAAAACATCAAGATGTTGTACAAGCGGGACTTTATGCGTAAAGTCCTAAATGCTGATGGGAAAAATGGTGAGTTTCAAAAGGAGTTCAACTTAAGAGAAGCCATTTACACTCTGGCAGTCGGTTGGAAAAATGTGAAGAAACAAACCCTCAGTAGGTGTTGGCGCAACATGTGGCCTAGGGTTATGATTGAATCAGAAAGCTCTGACGACGACGAACAATTTGAGGGCTTCCTGACCAAAAAAACATCGAGTGAGGATCTTCAGCAGGAGGTATGCAACTTGGCAGGCCACATTGTTCCCCAGGAAGAAATTAGAGAGTGTTTGAAAGTTGATGAAAATATTCCTGTCGCCCATAATTTCAGCACCGAGCAAATAATAGATGTAGTGATGAACAGAGGAAAAGAAAACACCAAGGACCAAGAAAGTGACGAGGAAGAGCCTGAAGAGACTAAAATTTCATGGAGTGAGGGAATAAATACATTGAACACCGTCATCAAGTTTGCAGAGACGAAACCGTTTTTTTCCTCACAATCCATAATGTTTCTGCACCAATTGAATAACCAGATGATTACTGAGAGGCGCAAGAAAATTAAACAAAGTGACATTAGAACAATGTTCCAGAGAGCTGCACAGCAGTCATCAAAACTGCCGCAGCAGCCAGAACCAGTGCCATCCACATCAGCTGTGGATGTGGAAGATGACCATCCAGCTGTCCTTCAACTCTAACAATGTTCGTAAGGATGAGTGAGTACTTACACAATATTTTATCAGTAGGCTGCGGAGTTGCATTACATTTTATCGTTATTCTTACCAGGTTTCTTGCTCAAAAAAAGATTAGACTAACACATTGATTCCCTAGTCACTTGCTCCTGCCAGCTTAAGTTACCAAAGTCACTTGCCAAAAAAACATCATTTATCTTAACATATTGGTTTTGTAGTTCAACCAGCATATGACTGTGCTTGAAAATTCTCAGTATGAGGCGGGATGTCAACTGCAAAGTGGAATGCTTAATTAAAGTTTTCATTCAATGGGCTTCTTAGGAATGAGGATGGGTGCAGGGAGACGGACAACAGTCACTCAGAAAAAATGCATAACCTGCTCCTGACAACATTCGAACGTGTGTTCCAGCCAGCAGAGGTCCTTCCGTATTTTATTACGGTACTCCTGACACATTCAGACAACGTGTGTTCCAGCCAGCAGGGATAATTAAGAAATAAATGTTTATGAGTCATTAGCACGGAAAAACATGCATTCGCCTGGCAACAATCCGACAACGTGTGTTTAAGCTTCAGAAATATACAGTTTTTATGAGCCATGTCTATGAATTCTTTCATTTATTACTTTAAATAAATAGTATGCTGCAGCATGTGAACATTTATTTATTCCAGACCTACCTTTTCATAAGAGGTTAATGACTTTTCTCAATGCGAAGAATAATGAAATAATATAGTTACTTACCCAAATCTGAGCAACAAATATTGGGTATACAAGGTGATACAAACATTCAACTCGGTAGAAATACGCGGTAGGAAGGCGCCATGGAGTGTTAGGTATACAGTCGGGTGCCAAAAATTGTTTAAATAACCTACCCACAGGAGTAGTTCTCATACATCCGGTAGAAATACTTAACTGGCACTTTCAAATTCCCATTAGTCCCGGTTGATGGGGGTTCTGCTGTACATTTTTTATTTACTTATTTCTACCTTAGTAAATGTCCGTGGCCCACCATATTATACAGTATATTATACACACACACACACACAAACACATACACACACATATATATTATATATATATATATATATATATATATATATACAGTATATATATATATAAATAAATATATATTGTATATATATAATATATATATATATATATATATATATATATAATATATATATATATATATATATATATATGTATAAACCTGTTTGAAGGGCAGTGGGCCATGAGTATTTGGGATTGCCAGAAGTGGGCCATGGTCTCAAAAAGGTTAAAGACCACTGGGCTAGTCACTCAAAATAAAACCACCTGAAAAGGAAAGAAGAGTAATAAAAAGTGCCAGGAAAGATGGGAGAAATAGGAAGAGAGGAGGGCAGACACATACACACAATAATAATGATAAAGGTGAATGAAGAACTAGGCAGCACTACATCAGGTGAGTGGATGATGGTCACCACGGCCTACCACAATAAATGAAATAAGATCATAAATAAGGAAATGTTCAAAATTCAATTTAAATCACACAAAGTGATGTTATGTCATGTGCAAGAAGGTGATGTGACATGATGTGCATGAGGAGACACTATTTTAACCCCTTAACCCCGGGGTGTCACTTTTGTGAAGCTTGGGAGCAAGGGATCATACCGCGGGGCGTCACTTTTGTGATTCTGTGTTATTTTGAATTCTCCCGGGCTTTCAGGTGGTGGCTTGTATCATCTATCAGTACTGCCAATGTCCAACACTAGTCAGCACTCCTAATCTCATCTGTACTCCCATCCATTGTTGACAATTTAGCCATTTCTCCCTGTTCTTGACTCCCCTCCCTACCTGCCCTTCATTACCCTCTCCTCTCGCCTGCCCGGCCGTGCTATGCTAAGTAAATCTTCCCTGGGATTTTCCACTGATTTCATCCATTGAAATAAGCCCTATGCCCTGTTCTTATACCAAATAATATATACAAAAAAGACATAAGGTAAGTGATAGTGCCGTACACCTGGAATTGGCTAATTATCACCTGACAACACCTCACGTGCACTTGTTCGCTAATTTTTGCTGTTTATTTCCCCTTGAAATATGCCGTATAATGTATTCTTGTAATAAAAATATAAATAAGAAAGGAAGGGAGAAGCCTAAGTGATATTTACATTCACCTGGAACTACCTTATTCATTATGTATTGTCTAGATTTCCTGCCAATCATTTCCTAGCATATAAGCAGCTGTCACCAAGCTGACATTGGCAGCATTGCACTCCCCCTAGGCGGCTAGGCCACCACACTGTATTCAGTTTACTGACGTCTTTCAAGGTGAAACCACATTGGATTCGCGCCTGTCCAATTCCGCCGCTTTTTAGCCCCATGCAAAGGGTTCTGTGACCTCTGCCTCCTACTAAACCTCATGTGGAAAGAGGTAAAGGGCTAAGTGACTGCTGTGGAATGTCAACTAGCTAATTTGTCAACGAAAATGATAGACAGTGACTACGATCTTTCTGGTGAGTAAAACAGTGCAAGTGGAAATGTGAATAATGTGTAAACAGCAAGTGAAAGCAGTGAATGTAAATATAAGTGAACAGTGGAAAGTAGTTTTATAAGTTACTGTAAGTGACAGTGCATAACACAGTGTAAATAAAATAGAAATGTAAATAATGCAAATAAAATAGAGAATGTAAATAGAAATGTAAATGAGTAGTAATATAAGAATACGAGTATATATACTAGGAGTAATGAAAGTGAAAGTTTCCCTCTAGCATGTATGAATACTATGAGTTATGAAGGTGGAAGTGAAGGTGACAGATTCACTCTCAACGTTAGTATACAGGACGAGAAAGTGAATGCTACGTATTTTACTGAAAGAGAAATTGAATGCCTACAGTGACAATAAACTACTATTACTATAGGAAACTTATGGATAAAGACTGTAGATATATATAAGTGTTATATAGTGATAGAAATATAAAGTGTGAGTGTTTTTATGAATAATAAATGACAGAACACCAGCGGCGAACGAGTCCAAGTGGGAAGGTCATACGCGCTTGTAATTTTCATTGCTTTCACAGTGTTTTTTTGGGGGGAGTATGGATTCCAAACTATTTGAGAATCATAGAATAGTGTTTCTAGTGATAATATTAGGCTGTGGTAATCATATTACGGGTTGTCGGGAAGTGTAAAGTGGAGACTTTGTTACCCAACTTCAGATGTCTCCACAAGTCCTTCGGTACTCGACGAAGGCTCAGCAAACATCCCAGGAGAAAGCTGAAGGCATGTGCCATATGCATTTATAATTTTAATTTACTAGGACTAATAACTGATTTTTGGCAAATATTTTTAAAGAGTCTGTCAGAGCGCGAATATGCCCGCGAGACATGTAAGTCAAGCAAAAACAACCCCGCGGTTTAGGGGTTAATTGAAGGAGATGTGAGGGAGAGGGAGCAGGCAAGTGGCTCAAAGGGGCGGTAGGTGGAACAGGATCGGCACAGTTGTGTCATAATAGGGTTCTGTGCTTGTAAACATTGGGAAGCCATCTTGGCTCAGACATGTGAGAGTTGACCAGCATGTTAGTGCTCATGGAGGGTTTGTTACCCATCAGCCTTATCATATGAGGTCTAATCAAAAGTATCCTACCTTTAGCTGGTTATTTAAAAAAAAAAAAAAGCTTACTGAGTTCAGACTTTAATCCCTTTCAAAGTATGCCCCGTGGAATTCAACACACTTAGCCCAATAGTCCTTCCATTGCTAGAAACATTATGTAAAGTCAGTTTTTGGGATCACCAACAAGATCTTTGTTGCATTTGTCACTAACCTCTCTGCAAGCACTTAATCAATCAGGCTTCTTTCATCACGATCCTTGTTCCCACTATACCATGTATACTGCTTTTCAAGAAAAAGAAATATGGTCAGATACTTTTGGATCACACCTTGTATATGTAAATTTGTAATATCACATACTAAGAAATGGTCCTGACTATTAGTCATGATAGAATGATTCACTGCATACCAAGTCATTGTAAAACAAGAGTCTGTTGTATTTTTATTTATTTATTTTTTTTTTAATTTATTTTTTTTTTTTAAGTGGGTACTCACATGACAACCTTCAGCAGTATTAGTCTGGTTACCAAGCTATCCATAGTCTCCTGGGAAGTTTGACTTGCCAGATATAATACATGCCTCTTGTATGGAACTTTTTTTTTTTTAAATGCGAGGAAGAAGGAACCAAAGGCCATGAGCCCGCAGTAACAGTTCCCTCCAAGAGAAAAACAAAATACAATAGAGAGCCAAATTCAAGATCCGATCATTTTGAGATGCTTGGACACACCGCGTTTGAAAGACTGGAGATCATAGGCAGCAGGAAATACAGACAGAGGGAGACAGTTCCAGAGCTGACCTGTTGCATAAATGAAAGACTGGGAGTAACGGTTAACTCTTGCATTAGAGAGTTGGACAGAAAAAGGATGAGAGTTTGCTGCCAGACGGGTGCAACACGCCCGTCGTAGAAGTGGAGGAATGCAAGCAGACAGTTCAGAGGAGCAGTGACCATTAAAGTAGCGATAGAAAAGAGATAAAGATGCAACAGTGTGGCGAAGAGACAGAGGTTGAAGGGAGTCAGTAAGAGGAGGAGAGTTAATGAGACGAAAAGCCTTTGACTCCACCCTATTGAGAAGAGCTGTATGTGGGGAGCCTCCCCACACATGAGAGTTGTACTCCACACAGGGGCAGATAAAACCCCTATATAGAGTCAACAATTGTGCAGGGGTAAAGAAAGAGCGGAGTTGGCTCAGCACACCCAATCTCTTGGAAGCAGATTTTACAAGAGATGTAATATGATCTTTCCAAGATAAGTCCCAAGTAAATGAAACCCCAAGCATGTTCAATGATGATGCAGGATTAAGCTGAATATTATTAAACATTAGTGGGTATACCTGTGGATGATTTTGTCAGGTTGATAGGTGTAAGAACTGAGTCTTGGATGCATTAAAAACAAACCATATTATTTTTACCTCAGTCAGAGATACGAGCCAAGTCAGACATTAGGTGTGCCATAGCCTCATCCCTTGTTTGTTGAAGTAACTGTTGAGATGGGCGTTGCGGGAACCGAATGGAAAGGTGAAGGGTGGAGTCATCAGCGTATGAGTGGATAGGGTTAGATGTACAGCTTAGAAGATCATTGATGAATAAAAGGAAGAGAGTTGGTGATAGGAAAGAGCCCTGAGGAACACCACTGTTGATAGATCTAGGAGAAGAACGATGGCCGTCTACAACAGCGGCTATAGAACGACCAGAAAGGAAGCTAACGATGAAGGCACAGATAGAAGGATAGAAACCGTAGGAGGGCAGTTTGGATTTTAAAGATTTATGCCAGACTCAATCGAAAGCCTTTGAGATGTCAAGTGCAATGGCAAAGCTTTCGCCAAAGTCCCGAAAGGAGGATGACCAGGAGTCTGAAAGGTTGGTGAGAAGATCGCCAGTGGAGCGTCCCTGACGGAACCCGTACTGACGATCGGAAAGAAGGTAGTGATAGGAAAGATGCCTTAAAATTTTTCTATTGAGAATTGACTCAAAAACTTTTGAAATACAGGACGTTAAAGCAATTGGACGATAGTTGGAGGGTTGGGAGTGGTCATCCTTCTTTGGGACTGGCTGAATGAGAGCAAACTTCCAGCAAGAAGGAAAGGTACAAGTTGACAGACAAAGGCGAAAGAGTTTGCCTAGGCAGGGTGTAAGCACAGAAGCACAGTTCTTGAGAACAACAGGAGGGACTCCATCAGGCCCATATGCCTTGTTAGTACTGAGGCCAGTGATGGCAGAAAATATGTCAACTGAAGAAATTTTAATGTCAGCCATGAGGAAGTCAGAGGGGGGAAAAGATGGAGGAACAGCACCGGAATCGTCTAAGGTGGAATTGGAGGAGAAAGTCTGTGCGAAGAGATCTGCTTAATCGGTAGAAGAAATAGCTACATAACCATCAGAGTAGAAAAGAGGAGGGAAGGATGATGAGGTAAAGTTGTTAGAAAGATTTTTGGCAAGGTGCCAGAAGGAGCGGGAAGAATTCGAGTTGGAGAGTTGAGAGCATTTAGTATGGATGAAATTATTTTTAGTAGAGCAAAGTACAGACTTATCACGATTCCGGGCAGAAACGTAAAGATGATGTGATTCAGGGGTGGGTTGGCTCCGGGACCTTTTGTAGGCCCTCTCCTTGTTGCGGACAGCATTAGAACAAGCGTGATTAAACCAAGGCTTTCTTGCGTTAGTCAAAGGATATGGAAAGGAATGTATGCTTCCATGCCCAAGAGAATAACCTCCGTAATGCACAAGGCACACCGAGATGGCTCACGGCCATGGAAGCAATAATCATTCCAGGGAAAATCAAAGAAGTACTGCCCGAGGGCCTCCCAGCCACGGCTCCAAAATGCCACAGACGACGTTTCCCTGGAGGGTCCAAAGGCCGTACCGGAGTGATAGGACAGGTTAAGGTAATAAGGTTGTGATTGGAGGAGCCCAACGGAGAGAAAAGATTAACAGAGTAAGCAGAAGGATTAGTTGTGAGGAAGAGGTCAAGTAGGTTGGGGCTCTCTCCAAGGCGTTCGGGGATACGGGTAGGGTGCTGTACAAGCTGCTCTTGGTCATTAACCCCTACACCGCGGGCTTGTTTACCAATTACTTGCGTGTCCCGCGGGGTTATTTGGGCTCCGACAGACTCTCAAAAAATATTTGCTAAAAATCAGTTATTAGTCCTAGAATAATAAAATTACATATGCTTATAGCACATACCTTCAGCTTTCTCCTGGAATGATTGTTGAGCCTTCGTCAGTTTCCGTAGGACTTGTGGAGACCTCTGAAGTAGGGTAACTAAGTCTCCACTTTACACTTCCCGACAACCCGTTATATGATTACCACAGCCAGATACAAACACTATAAACACTATTCTACCATTTTCAAGTAGTTTGGGATCCATACTAAAAAAAAAAAAACAGTGTGAAAGCAATGGAAATTACGAGCGCGTCTGATCGCCGCACTTGCGCTAGTTCGCTCTAGGCACTCTGTCATTTATTATTCATAAAACCCCTCACACTTTATATTTCTAATACTATATCACACTTATATATATCTGGAGTCTTTCTCCATAAGTTTCATTCAGTCGTATTATTTTATTGTCACTGAAGTCATTCTATTTTTCAGTCAGTAAAATACGTAGAGAGCCACGGATTCACTCTCACTGTTATAACATAAATTATTTGTACTCATATTCTTATATTACTAATTACTTACATTACTATTTACATTTTCTATTCTATTTTCAATATTTACCCTTCTATTTTACTTACAATATGTTATTCAGTCACTTTCAGTAAGATGAAACTATAGTACACTGTTCAATCATATGAACTGAACATCCATTGCTTTCACCTGCTATTTACACATTATTTACACATTATTTCCAAATAATTCTGCTTCCACACTTGCACTGTTAGAACTGCTTCTGGCTGTGATAATCGAAGAAGCAGGTTACACAGAGGGGAACCTGGCATTCAGCGCACTGCCAAGAGGTGCGTTTATGCTCAGGTGTGCGGCGTGTGGTATGCGCACATACCTGACACCTGCGAATCGCAGCCTTCCTTTTCCCTGTGGCAGGCATTAGCTCAAGTCTGTGCCGATCCATATACGCCCTCTGCTCAAGTCGGTCGGGAAGTGTAACTGGATGGCGCCTTGGAGTTGCTGCTTGCACCTTACCATATTTTTCCAGCAGCTGCTGGACACAAGTCCTGGCGAACAACCTCAGGGAGAAGGACTTGGGTGGCTTTACCTTCATCTTGTACAGGATGAAGGCGTTCAGCATCGTCATATCTATGAGATGCAGAAAAACTTTCCTGTACCACCTAGTATTCTTCCTGAGGCAGTCGATCTCACCAATCATCATGTCGGACTTGTCCACCAGCCGCATGTTTATATTATAGTCCAACACAGCATCAGGTTTCATCACAGGTTCGCCTGTCCTACGGTCGACCTTCCCACTGTCTCTCATCTCCCCCTTATGTACGGTGGTGAGCATGTGCACGACTCTCTTGTCATGCCACCGTATTGCCAGCATCTTCTCAGACTTGCGTAGGTGCACGTCTCCTCGCTGCGAGTTTCCTGCCTCTGGGAATTTGGGGAAGTTGGCACGATTACTTTTGACAGTGCCGCAGGAGCCAATGCCGTGCTCAGAAAGGTATTTGGCAAGTTTCGGTGCTGTATAGTAGTTGTCTGTATACAGCACATGATTCCCACCAAAATACTTTTCTAGGAGCACTTTCACTACACAGCCTGAGAAGCCAAGGGGGTGTGTTTTATCGAGATCGACAGTGCTGGCTGAATAGATGACGAAGTCAAGGATGTACCCGTCTTACAGTCGCACAGTACAAAGAACTTAATTCCAAAGCGATGGCGTTTGCTTGGAATGTACTGGACAAACCGAAGACGTCCTCTGAACAGAACCAAGGACTCATCAATGACAACCTTCTGAAATGGGTGGAAGAATGACATGAACTTATCCTTCATTCTGTTCAGAATCTCCCGGATCTTCCAGAGTGGGTCGGTTTGGGAAGGTACATCATTATCGGCAAAGTGCAGGTTTCCCATGATGTTCCGGAAGCGATCTCTGGCCATGTACTTGTTGAAGGTCGGTGAGGGTAGTAAGGGGTCCATGGACCAGTATTCTTCCAACTCATGCTTCTTGGAGTGTGGCATAAGAAGCATGAGGGCAAAGAACACATACAGCTCCTGCACTCCCAGCATGGTCCACTGTTGCATCTTGGCTGCACCTGTACCACTAGCAGCACGTTGTGATTCGAACCTGTTAGTCTCATCACATATGTGCTGCATGACTTCGTCATCTAGGAAGGCCAAAAGGTAGTCGACACACTCAGCATTTTCGTCCATAGTGAAGGCAGGCTGAACTCCTGACGAGCTCTCATCGAAAACCAGGTTTTCAGGGACAAAATCTGACCCTTCCGTCCACGCGAAGGCGTCCAGGATTCCTGGCGTGGCGGTGGAGGGATGGTGGTGGTGGTGGTGGTGGAGGTTGGCTGAGAGGGAGGCTTATCACGGTCAAGGTCACTCGCACTGACCCTAGGTTGCCGTACAGCACTAGCAGCCCTTACCCTACTAGCTACACTACTTCTCACTCTCTTAGATCTACCTCTACCTCTACGGCCGGCCTTCACTGTTGATGCTGGTGGTGACTCCACAGACGAAGACTCCGGAGATAACTCAGCCGACGATGATGACGAGATGAGTAAAGCGGGGCTTGGGGAACGGGGAGGTGAATGATCTCGTGACTCATGGCGGGCTGGGTCACGTGGGGGCATTGTTCTGGGGCTAACACGCCGCCTTTTCACTCCCTTCCCAAATTCTTTTCCTTCCTGCACTAAAGGCTCCTTTCCCTTGGAGCTACACACAGATTCACTGGTAGGAGCACTTGTTGTCGCTGTTTCTGGCGTGATAAGTTCACCCGGCTCATCACACGATTCACCGGAATCGTCAAAATCACTGTCCATTATTATCATCGACAATTCAGCAAGTTCTCGTGCCACTGCAGAGTCACTGAGGCCTTTCCTGCTTGCCTCAACACTTTTCTTGGGGGTAGAGGTCACGGGGCCCTTTGCAATGGGCGCAGAAGCGGCAGGAATGGCGGGGCGCGAGTGCGACATGTTGTCTCTGCAGTGGAGGACAAGGAACTAAATGCCGCTGCTTATCTGAGAAGGGAAGGGTTGACAATGACACTTTAGGCTGACTGCTGCTAACTTACATGCTAATTTTTTATAGGTAGAAAATCTCGGCAATAAATAAAGAAATAGGTACTTCCAGGTGAATGTAAATGTCAATTAGGATTCTCCCTTCCTTTCTGATATATATTTTTATTACAGACATCGATTACAAGGCATAAATCAAAGGGGAAATTACCGTGGTAATGTAGCGAATGAATGCACATGAGGTTTTGTCAGGTGATAATTGGGCAATTTCAGGAGTATAACACTATCACTTACCTGTTTTTTTTTTTGGTATATATTATTGGGTAAAAATATTGGGCATAGGGCTTATTTCAATGGATGAAATCTGTGGAAAAAGAAGAGGGAAATTTCCGTAGCGCAGCGCGGCGTGAGAGGTGAGAGGAGAGGGTAATGGAGGGCAAGTAGGGAGGGGAGTCAAGAAGGGGGTAAATTATCTGAGAAGGGAAGGGTTGACAATGACACTTTAGGCTTACTGCTGCTAACTTACATGCTAATTTTTTATAGGTAGAAAATCTCGGCAATAAATATAGAAATAGGTAGTTCCAGGTGACTGTAAATGTCAATTAGGATTCTCCCTTCCTTTCTGATATATATTTTTATTACAGACATCGATTACAAGGCATAAATCAAAGGGGAAATTACCGTGGTAATGTAGCGAATGAATGCACGTGAGGTGTTGTCAGGTGATAATTGGGCAATTTCAGGAGTATAACACTATCACTTACCTGTTTTTTTTTGGTATATATTATTGGGTAAAAATATTGGGCATAGGGCTTATTTCAATGGATGAAATCTGTGGAAAAAGAAGAGGGAAATTTCCGTAGCGCAGCGCGGCGTGAGAGGTGAGAGGAGAGGGTAATGGAGGGCAAGTAGGGAGGGGAGTCAAGAAGGGGGTAAATTATCTGAGAAGGGAAGGGTTGACAATGACACTTTAGGCTTACTGCTGCTAACTTACATGCTAATTTTTTATAGGTAGAAAATCTCGGCAATAAATATAGAAATAGGTAGTTCCAGGTGACTGTAAATGTCAATTAGGATTCTCCCTTCCTTTCTGATATATATTTTTATTACAGACATCGATTACAAGGCATAAATCAAAGGGGAAATTACCGTGGTAATGTAGCGAATGAATGCACGTGAGGTGTTGTCAGGTGATAATTAGGCAATTTCTGGAGTATAACACTATCACTTACCTTTTTTTTTTGGTAAATATTATTGGGTAAAAATATAGGGCATAGGGCTTATTTCAATGGATGAAATCTGTGGAAAAAGAAGGGGGAAATTTCCGTAGCGCAGCGCGGCGTGGGAGGTGAGAGGAGAGGGTAATGGAGGGCAGGTAGGGAGGGGAGTCAGGAAGGGGTTAAAATAGCTAAAATGTCAACAATGGATGGGAGTACAGATGAGATTTGGAGTGCTGACTAGTGTTGGACATTGGCAGTACTGATATATGATACAAGCCACCACTTGAGAGCCCGGGATAATTCAAAATAACACAGAATCACAAAAGTGACGCCCCGCGGTATGATCCATTGTAGCCGAGCGTCACGAAAGTGACGCCCCGCGGTTAAGGGGTTAAGGATAGAAAAGATGTAGGCTTCTTCACCAGGTGGATCCGTGAAAGGAGAGAAGAGCCAAAGGTGGTGGTGAACATTGAAATCTCCTAGAATGGAAATTTCAGAGAAAGGAGAAATGGATAGAATGTGTTCCATCGTAGAAGTAAGATAGTCGAAGAATTTTTGATAGTCAGTAGAATTAGGGGATAAATAAACAGCACAGATATATTTAGTCAGAGAATAACAGGAAAGCCGAAGCCAGAGTGTAGAGAATTCAGAAGAATCGAGTTCAGGAAGACGAGAGCAAGATAAGTCGTTGCGTATATATACACAACAGCCACCTTTGGCTTTGAAATGAGTATTGAGAAAGTAGGAGGATGCAGTGAAATGGCGGGGGACAGGGCGACTTGGAGGCGATTTGTTTGTGGCCACCCCAAACGGGATTGGCAATAGATAGATAGATAGATAGATAGGAGGATACAGAAAAGGGTTTGCTGTCAGTTGCTTCAGACAGCTGAGTCTCAGTTAGAAAAAGAAGGTGACGTTTAGAGGAGGAGAGGTGGTGCTTAACAGAGCAAAAGTTAGAGGAAAGGTCGCGAATGTTGCAGAAATGAAGAAGAAGAGAGTCAGACAGTGGTTTCAGGCACCTCGAGTCGTCACCGGGAGAGGGGTGGATGGTGGGGGCATTTATGATCCCCCCCCCCTGGGGACTCCAAGGCTTGGTAAAGAGATGCCATTTTAAATGAATTTTGAATAGGAAGTGTAGTGTGTACTGTGCATGTAGTTTGGTGTAGATAGTTAGAGAAATTTGTACTGGAGAGCATGCTGGCCTACTCTCTGTGTAACTGAGACACTGAAAAAGTTCAGCAAAGGGGGATGGTCAGGAACTACTCCTGAGGGCTGATGAAACGGGAGCTCCAGCACTCCCTGTCATCAGCTTTCCATCCACCTTGGGAGTACTGCCCTGCTCGACTGGTGCTACAGTCTACTCCACAGAGTACCGATATCCATTTAAAGCTTTTCCTGCTGCCATATAAAAATTGTCTGTTGACTTCTGCGTCTCAGAAATTCCCTGTACCCACTAGCATGTGCAACAAAAGGGCTTTCTCTACCCACCTGAAGTAACCCAGTTTGCTGATACATATAACTCAAAGATTTCTTCCGTCTTTGGCAACCACTGTAGTGGCGGCCATACCTCCAGAGTCTTGACTTTTGCAGCTCTGGTTGTCAGTTACCATGGGTCTTGTTTATGGTTAACACTTTGATTCACTGCTAAATCATCCTTTTTTCCATGTACTGCATTCTTTTTTTTTCATTTATAAAGGCTCCGGCATGCTTGCATGCGTCAACCTTAGTCACCTAATGGCGGCTCTCCATCCTGCGCGATCTCTGGCAGCCTACCTATTTAGTCCCGTAATCAGGTGTATGTCATGTGGGATCATTGAAGCACTCGTGCTCAAAGCACATGTTTATTGTCTCAGATCGCAGTTCTCCATTGCCACTGCCTAGGGGTTATAAAGTCATGTAGCAACTTACACAAATTTAACTTTTGCCATTTTGTTTTTATACAATTTAAAACACAGTACAAATATTTAATACTCTATTTTAAAATTTAGTTTTAAAGTGCAGGAGCGGGTAAAAAATTCACATACCATGCCGTTTCTAGGCTTACTTGCCAGCCACAGTGCACCAGCCTCCAAACGCGCCTCCCTCCTTCACAGTCTTCATGAGTCCATCCTAGTGACAGCATCTCCATTGAGCCTTGATTAGCAAGCTGCTGCTACCAAAATGAAATATACTGTATTTGATTCATAAAAAATATTAGACCTGTAAATTAATGGAACTTGCTGTATAACTGTTTTGACTCTATAACTGTTTTTTTGATTGGCATTTGTACAGGTGGGAGCGGTGTGGTGTGGAGGTTGGCGGGTGCAATACCAGCCTTGTACATGTTGTTGCAGTGTTGCCATTTTTGGCTAGATTTAACCAGTTTTTACTACATTGCCCAGAATTCTTTTTGCCATTTTCATTATAATTACACTAAACTGTCCTTTACTGTGGAATGGAAGAACAGTTGTAAAGACCCTTTTAGGTATGTCGAATGAAGAAAAAAAAAAAATCTAAACTGAAATCCCAGCATAAAGAAACTTTCTGCCAGCAATAATAAATTAAATACCCATATTGTTATAAAATAAAGAAAAAGTATTGTATTTATTAACCCTTTAACCGCGGGTGTCATTCCAGAATGACATCGACAAAACTGGACCAAACTGCGGGTGTCATTCTGGAATGTTCGTGAATATTTTGAACACCGCGCGTTTTTCCTGTGCGCAAATTGTCTCACGCAAGAGTAGCTGTCGAGTTCTTTCACGCCAGCCATCCCACACCTCCCTCCTCCCACCCCGAGGGGGCCCCCCCCACCCCTGCCCTGACACGCATCAGTCAGTATCTGTCCAGCTCTGTGTGTGATAATGGCGCTCCGTCCTGAGTCATCGTCGCTCGCTTCCTCCTCGGAAATTATTAGTGCTAGTGTGCCTTCGACCTCTACACCGAGGAAGGAACTGCCGACGGCGAGGCAGAAGGGGTTGAGCACCCCAGAAATTAGGACAGAGCTGGATAAAACTGTAAGTATAACTCTGGATTGTGGCAGTGAGAGTGATACGCTTACAGCAAGTAGTAGTGACGATTTTGCAGTGATTGGTGGTGAACCGTTTAGCATTGACAGTGACAGTGATGAAAGTGAACATGTTGTTTCCCCCCCACCACCCCCAACTTACTCTGGGAAAGGGAAGGCACCTATGGGGAAAATTGGTGTTGCCCGTGGGAAGGGAGTGAAGCGTAAACTTACATCTCCTACACCAGGCCCTAGCAAGCATTTCTCACCACTTTCCCGTTCCCCTAGCCCTATTGCCCTCACATCTTCTTCATCTTCTGCCGTGCCCTCTCCTCAGTCTACATCATCTGAGGAATATGAATTCCCAGAGCCTGCACAGTGAGGGAAGGCAGGCCGTGCAGGCCGTGCAGGCAGGGTAAGCAGGGCAGGCCGGCTTAGAACAAAGGGGATGCGTGGCAGTAGGAGGGCAAAGCTGGGTGATAAGCGGGGAAGAAAGGGTCAGGTTTCACCACACACCAGGTCAGTAACCCCCCCGCCTGCCCCCCGCCCAGCTCCCTCACCCTCGCCACCCCCCCACTCACCACCCCCCCACTCACCACCCCCCCACTCACCACCCCCCCACTCACCACCCCCCCACTCACCACCCCCCCACTCACCACCCTCCTGCTCACCTCCTGCCTCACCCATTGCCTCCACCTCAGCTCCTTCTCACGGGGAAAAGAGTGCAATGCGACCTGCCACTTCCACTGAACCACGCACCGGGATAGTGGATGCATTTGTTTGGTATGACGGTGCTGATTTTCAGCCACACAATCCGCCGTTTGACATGACAAATGCGGGAATACAGCCTGCCTTCCCATGCAACGAAGGAGATGACTTTGTTGACTACTTCCTGGCCTTCATGGATGACGAAATCATGCAGTTTGTCAGCGATGAGACCAATAGGTATGCAGCTCAGTGTGCAATAGAAGGGCTGGGACCTATTGGCTCACCAAAGCAAGTGTCGTGGTTGCCTGTCGGGATCAGAGAGCTGTATGTGTTCTTTGCTGTCATGTTCTTGATGCCCCATATCAAGAGACATGAGTTGGAGGAGTACTGGCTGGTTGATGACATTACTTCTATCCCAACATTCGGGAAGTACATGTCACGAGATCGGTTCCAACAGCTGCTAGGATACCTGCACATCGCTGACAATGGAAACCCGTCCCAAACTGACCCTTTTTGGAAAGTGAGGGATTTTCTCAACAGGATTAGGGATCGATTTATGCGATTTTTCCGTCCTATGCAAAAAGTCGTCATAGATGAATCCCTGGTATTGTTCAGAGGACATCTCAAATTCATCCAGTACATCCCCAGCAAACGCCACCGCTTTGGGATAAAGTTCTTTGTGCTGTGTGACTGTGAGACGGGGTATATCCTTGATTTCGTGATCAACTCTGCAAGTACAATGGACGTGGACAGGAAAGACCCCCTTGGCTTCTCTGGCTCCGTTGTAAAAGTGCTGATGGAGAGGTATTTTGGTGGGAATCATGTGCTGTACACAGACAATTATTACACAGCACCGAAACTTGCCAAATACCTGACTGAACACGGCATTGGCACTGTGGGCACTGTACGGAGCCATAGGAAAGAGTGGCAAAGTTTCCCAGAAGCATCATCGGGGTTGGTGGAGGATTAGTGCCCCTCCCTGTAAAACAATTAACTCTAAGTCCTTGGCCACCCTGTCTGGGATACATGGCGTCAGGCAATGAATGAATGAATGAATCATCCTCATCCAAGGGAGATGTGCACCTGAAGAAGTCAGACAAGCTTCTGGCGATCAGGTGGCACGACAAGAAGGTCGTGAATATTCTTAGCACCATCCACAAGGGGGAATTGCAGAGAACTGGGAAGGTCAGCTACAGGATGGGAGAGCCAATCATGAAGCCCGATGCCGTCATTGACTACAATATCAACATGAGACTTGTTGATAAATCTGACATGATGATTGGCGAAATAGACTGTCTCAGGAGAAACACCCGATGGTACAGGAAGGCTTGCCTCCACATGCTCGATATGTGCATGCTCAATGCCTTTCTCCTCTACAAGACACAAGTCGGGGGCATAAGGCAACCATCCCTGAGACAGTTCTCCAAGACTGTCGTGCAGCAGCTGCTTGCACGATTTGGTCAGGTGACGGCATTGGTCCCGAGGCGACACTCTGACACACAACCTGACCGTCTTGAGTGCTGCAGTTACATGAGCCGGCACCAGCTTGTGAAATTGCCTCTTACCGCAGGCGGCAGGTTGTCACAGGGCCGCTGCAGAGTGTGTCATAACACCACACGGAGGCCTCGGATGAGAAAAATGAGCACACACCAGTGCCAGGAATGCCAAGTCGCTCTCTGTGTGACTCCGTGCTTTGCCGAGTACCACTCTCTGAGTAAATACTGACAGTGACAGTGATATACAGTGATGCAACAGTGACGTGCTTTACCAATAATTGTATAAGGGATAATGTAGTAATAAGGGATATTTTGCCTAGAAAACAATGTAAATATTGGCCAGTATAATAAGTGATATTGTAATAAGATAATCTGCTGCACTGGTGTGATTCTGTGATGCGACAGTGACGTGCTTTACCAATAATTGTATAATATAGTAATAAGAGATATTTTACCTAGAAAATTATGTAATTATGGCCAGTATATAAGTGATATGGTAATAAGAAAATCCGCGGCACTGCTGTAATTCTGTGATGCGACAGTGACGCAATATAGTAATAAGTGCAGTGTAAATGTAATGTATATTGCCCAGATTATATGTAAAATAGTAATAGAAGTTAGAAATAATGAAAACATCGCCGCTAACCAAACGTCAGTGAGCGTGTGATGCCACAGTGAAGTGCGGGCAATTACAGTGCCTTTTACCTATCTCAGTGAACACAGAGTGGGTGTTTATTGTATGTGCACTGTTCATATATGTTTATAGTACTATTATCAGAGAGTGGTTGGCATTTGGTACTGGTGTGTGGGGCGTAAAATAGTGATTTTACACCCCTCACTTCTAACGGCACTGCCCGTCCTGTGAAAGTCAACAAAGTGATGAAACCTTCATCAATGCAAAGCTGAAGGTTAGTACTTTCTAATGGTACCTTATTTTTTTCTCTAGCTTTATTCTGTGCAGAGTTATTAAGGTTTAAAGGTTTGTTTACATTTGGCTGAAACCCCCGCGGGAGAGGCTAGTCGGGGCAAAACAATGCCCGCGGTTAAAGAGTTAAGCAAAAGTTTGCAGCCAAACCTGACACATTCCAAAAACAGTAATCCCTCTACTTTGGAGACACCCACTTTCTGGACATCCCCACTTACTGGACATAATCGTCCTGGGATCCAATATTCCCAAAATGGTCCGAAAACCACAAAAAATTAAAAAAAAAAATCCAATTTTTTCCCGCCCGTAATTTGAACTTGGCATGCGCAGCGCGGGACAGCTTTGTTGTGGTGCGTCATTCCTTTGATGTCCGCTAGAACGCCCCTGCATCCTCCCCACTTTCCGCCCGTCTCTCGTCGTGAGTGAATGCTCGTTGTCATGGCTGCCCACGTGCTCGCTTTTGTGGTGGTGCCTTACCTGCTGCAGGCACTTCTGCTGCTCTCGTGCCTCTTCTTCGTGTGTGTGATGATGGCCCCGCCGCCTGAGAAGAGGAAGAGAGTGGTTTTGACTCTGGAGAAGAAGAGGGAGATATTGGAGAAAGTAGATGCGTCACCCATCCTCCGTGAGTTCAACCTGGCCCGATCTACTTTGCTTGATATTAAGAGATCCTGAGACAAACTCATGCAGTACATGGCTGACTTCTCGTCGAAAAGCAAACGCAACGTGGAGAGGAAGATGATGTTTTCTCCCAAGTTTGCTGAAGTCGACCGCTCCACGTTGATTTGGTATCGACAGCAACGTGCTGCTGATGTGATGGTGTGTGGGACGGAGCTGAAGGCTGCTGCTGAGAAGTTCGCAAGGCTTTACGACACCCTAGACTTCAAGGCATCCGAAGGTTGGCTCTTCGGGTTCAAGTTACGACATGGCCTTACCAACCGTAAGTCTCATGGGGAAGCTTTAGACGCTAACGAGGATGGAGTAGAGGAGTTTCGGCACAAGATGAAGGGCTTGATCGACAGGGAGGGCCTCACTCTCAGTCAAGTCTACAACGCTGACGAAACTGGTTTATTCTATCGCTCTTTGCCTACGAACACTCTAGCCAAGGAGACGGAGAAGCGTGTACCTGGCCACAAGCTCTCCAAGCAACGGCTATCTGCATTGTGTTGTGCCAATGCTAACAGCATGCACTGGCTTAAGCCCGTTATTGTTGGCCGTGCAAAGCAGCCTCGGTGTCTTTGTGGGGTGATGGATGTCCTTCCTGTCGTCTGGTACCATTCCTTGAAGGCATGGTTCACAGCCCACATCTTCAAAGACTGGTTCCACCGCCATTTCGTCAGGGAGGTCATACATTACCAGACGAAGACACTGGGAATCCCACGCGACCAGGTAAAGGCCCTCCTTCTCCTCGACAATGCACCTGCCCACCTGTGCGACAAGGACTTGGCGGCTGAGAATGGCCGCATTAGGTGCATGTTTCTGCCACCTAATACTACTGCTCTCGTCCAACCAATGGACCAAGGAGTGATCGTGGCAACGAAGCGGCTATACCGACGGAAGTTCCTGGACGAGGTGATGGTTGTTCTCGAGGACGAGGATGAGCGCAGGGAGGGACGGGACATGCGAGGCCAGTGGACTTTGGAAAACCTTCGCCACTGCAACATCAAGTCTGCCATTTACAACTGGGCCAGTGCTTGGAAAGAAATCCCTGTCAAGATTCTAGAAAATGGTTGGTCTCGTCTTCTTCTCGGAACGGATGTGGAGCACAATTTCTTAGGTTTCGACGTGGATGACTTCCATGCAAGCCTACTTGCGCACGGTGACGATGTTGATGTGGATGAAGTGTGCGAGTGGTTGGATGACGACGAGGGCGATCCTGGGTATCAGACCCTATCTGATTTCAAGATTGCATCTTCAGTTGCAGGTGTCAGTACCCAGCTTGAAGATTCCGATGAGGACGGCGACGATGATGCAGACTCCTCTCATCATGACACAACTCCACCCATCCCCAAGCTGAGCGCACTCCGGGAACACGTAGAGTTCTTTCTGGGCTACCTGGAACACCCAGACTGCGACAGGGAGATGGGGCCCTTGGGACTTGTGGAGGAAGTGCATGCTTTCAAGCAGCGCATCGTTAATCGTCAGAATCGTCGTTCCTTACGTCAATTAACGATTGACAGCTTTTTCAGGCTTGTGACCCCCGCTGTGCCCAGCCCTGGCTCCACTCCGTAGCCTCCCCAAGGCAGGCCCTCATGCTCCGAGCCACAGCCCAACACATCAGCTACAGTGGAGTCACCGCTCAACATGAGTTTGCGTCTATCTTCTGAGTCGTCTGCAGTGGGTACGCCATCACCGCGACGCACCTCTAGGTCACCTCCCAGCGATACTCTCAGACTCTGACAGTGATTAAACAGCAAGAACTTCTCCACTAGACCACACTTGAATTTAATGTTGTGCAGTGAAAGAAAAACAGTGCATACAGTATTGTTAAGTAATTAGAAATTTGAGTGAAAAGACAAACAATTTTTGGACTAAATTTAACATAAATTAACTTGTGTGATTTGTTTTGAAATTGGTTTTATGAGTGGAAAGACTTAAAGTGCAGAGTGCAACACTTATTAAGTTACAATGGAGCATATGTAAGACAAGAGTGTGCAGTGTGAAGATAATGGACTTCTGAGTGCGAATGACTAAGTTAAGTGCAAGACTTCGTGAACAGTGTACTGCAAGTGCTTCAGGAAATCCTTCTTACTGTCAGAGTCTGAGAGGAGGCGGTTATTCATTGAGATGGCCATGGACTTGCTGTAAGTAGGCAGAATGTTTCATACTGTACTGTACTGTATTTTCCATACTGTACTTACCTCAAACACCTCATTTCACTCTTTTATGTCCCTTATTGGTGTGACTATGTACTGTCTTAGGTGCTATGCATGTGCAGTAGGGAGGTGTTTTTCTGAGTTAGGCTAGGTCAGGGTCCATAACTACCAGTCCAGGAGCCAGGGACTTGTAAGTACCCAGAATGTTTAATATTGTATAAACCTACCTCAAAAACCTCATTTTATGGTTCTTTTGCATTTATTTCAATCTTTTATGTCCCTTATTGGTGTTATTTGGGTCTTAAATAGGTGCTATGCATGTCCAGAGGGAGTTGTATAGGTGTTTTTCTGAGTTAGGGTCCATAAGTACAAGTCCAGGAGGCTGGTGCCCACTATCCGGACAGGACCACTTTCCGGACACACCTTTGGCTTTATTACGTCGGATAGTGGAGGGATTACTGTACTGTATGCTAGTTTTGTAGACTTCTTTAATGCTAGCCTTAACCTTACCTAATATTAAACCACTAGAGTGAGAAGGCTGATATATGAATACAGTAAAACCTCTGCAAGTCAGTATCCTGTAAGTCAGAATTACACACAAGTCGTAATGGCACATGAAAATCATTAATGACAGTGATTTAAAATGTTTGAAATCGGTCAAAAATAATCTTGGAAAAATTTCTCCAAAGTCGTAAAATGACATCTAATGGAAGGCCCATCTTGGAATGATGATGGATCATTCTAGGCTGTGAGGGCTCGTCTTGCTCCAGTGGTCAGAAAATTCTTGTAAAACTACCCCTAAGATGTGAAATCTTGGCTAAGGGAAACAATATCTCTGTCTGATGACCCACCGGCTCATCATGTTCTAGCCAGTGAGGGCCCGCCAGCCACCTCACGCCCAGTGTTGCTAATATGGCAGCTTGCCTGCTAAATGTAGAGGTTTAAAAAAAAATGTGGGGGATAATAAATGATAAAGCTTAGTCTTTATTTGGTGCACTGTAAAGTCCTATCTAACATTGTTTTCCTTAATGTTCCCTAATTTCTATCAGTCTGGTGGAGTTTTTTCACTGTTTAGGCCAGTCTAGCAGATTACTGTTCTGTACAGTACTGTACATTCCGTTTGGCAGCACTGTTAATTCCCGCAATCTCCCGCCTCACTCTGCCTCAGTCCAGCATCTGTTACCACTCGCATTGGTATTCTCTTGCATTCCACTCCATATTCTGCACTTTTATTCCTAACCTGCATGGCTTCCAAGTCTCCCAAGGCTCCTTTAGGCAGGAGGAGAATGAAGCTGAAGACCCTGAGCATTCATGAGAAGCTGAAAGTTTTGGAAAGGAGTACCCACTAATGTTTAATAATATCCAGCTTAATCCTGGATCATCCTTGAACATGCTTGGGGTTTCATTCACTCAGGACTTATCTTGGAAAGATCATATTGCATCTCTTGTAAAATCTACTTCCAAGAGATTTGTTGTGCTAAGCCGACTCTGTACCTTCTTTACCCCTGCACAGTTGTTGACTTTATACATGGTTTTATTCGCCCCTGTGTAGAGTACAACTCTCATGTGTGGGGAGGCTCCCCACATACAGCTCTTCTCAATAGGGTGGAGTCAAAGGCTTTTTGTCTCATCAACTCTCCTTCTCTTACTGGCTTCCTTCAGCCTCTGTCTCTTCGCCGCACTGTTGCATCTTTACTCTTTTTTATCGTACTTCAATGGTTGTTATTCCTCTGAACTGTCTTCTTGCATCCCTCCACCTCTACGACGGGCACATAGCACCCATCTAGCAACAAACTCTCATCCCTTTTCTGTCCAACTCTCTAATGCAAGAGTTAACCATTACTCCCAGTCCATCACTTATGCAACAGGTCAACTCTGGAACTGTCTCCCTCTGTCTGTATTTCCTACTTCCTGTGATCTACAGTCTTTCAAATGCAGTGTTTCCAGGCATCTCGAAATGAACAGATCTTGAATTTGGCTTTCTTTTGTTTTGTTTATGTTTTTTCTTGGAAGGAATGGTTTGCGGGCTCCTGGCCTTTGGTTCCTTCCTTCTTGGATTAATAAAAAAAAAGTTTTACAATATAAAAAACTGTTGTTCAGTTGTGATTATGGTTGAGAAATGTTGCACAGAAGCGATCATATGCTCCCCTAGCACCTCTACATCCTACCAAGAGGCCCTCTTTATGCTTGGGTTACTCCCTCTGCAAGCATGGTAAGTGATTTTTGTTTTTTTGTTTCTGGTTAGTCAGGAATCTCATATTTGCTCTAAGTCGGAATAATAGTCAGGTCGGAATGGCCTCAGCCACAATTATTCTAACTTATAGAGGTTTTACTGTACATTTATAGTAGTTTTCACACTTAAATATTGACTGCCTTCCTGCCAGAAGAAACAAATAAGTGACGACATTGTAAAAGTCCCTTGATGGATGTTTATGTTGAACCAGCACGGCAATTGTTATGGTAACATGACGTTATCACTTCGGCTCTCTGTTACCATGGTTAATAGACTTGTAAGGAAATGCCAAATGAACTTCAGCTTTGTTATTAAAAAAAAAAATTATGTCTTAAGTGTAGTGTTTTCTACCATTCCATTAATATTTTTAAAGTTTAGGAACGATTTAAGGGATGTTTAGTGGGGTATTTTGGCTATACGTGATTTCAAGCTTCACATAAGGCCTTGGGAACATAACTTTCAACCCTCACGTAAGTTGTGTCATGACTGTACATACATTTATCACATATTAGCACCTGTATACAGTGATCTCATGGTTATAGTCAGTAAAGTTGGTTTTCACAGTTTTCATTATCACTGCAAGTTGAAAATCTACACTCCTGCTGCCATAGCACATTTTTCAGCTAAAAAAACATCATTATCATATGCCTTAGACAACAATGATGATACAGTGTCTGTGGTTTCTGACAGCTTTGAGGGATTCGAAGATGAAGCCCTACTCAAGGAAATATTCCTGGGTGATGGAGACAACTAACTCTTCACCTCCCCAGTCTCAGAGCACCTTACCTCAAGCCCATCTCTACAGTGGAATCTCCTAAATCATGGCTTTATGAGACTGGGCACATGCAGCGATTTGAGAATTCTGTGAGTGAGAAATAACTAATCTTATGGGGAAAATTAATTATGAGTCTGTCATTTTGCAAAGGGTGCCCTCCTTACCCCAAACTTACATTGACCCGTCCTGTACCCACAACGTACGATGCACGTTGCAACTTTTTTTCACACTCAGTCCCCACAACGTACAGTGTATGTTTCGCAATTGCAAGATGCACCGTTTGCACATTTTTCATAGTTCACGCGTGATTTTTGGTATGTAGACACATGACACCTTCCTCTAGCCACCACCAGATGGGGACACTCCCTGACCCCATGTGACCCGCGCTTTCCTGTGACTTGTCCACTCACCCTGTAGCAGTGATCCAGGACACACATGGCATGCCGAGGTCTCTCTGATGAGCAAATTCAAGCTGTCCTGGACTCCTACCCAGCCAAGGCATTCACCGGGGACAGTGATTCACCAATCGACGACGATGTCCCCGACAAAGATTGCGTTTTACCTGAGGAGGAGACCAGCAGTAGTGATGAGGAGATACCCTTACCTAGGAAACGGCAGTATGTAACTTATCGTGAGGCAGGGGAAAGCCAGGCTAGACCACGTGGACGTGCACGCACCTCTCTCTATCCTGTGCATGAAAGGACGAGGACGGAGCAGGTGAACATGGTGTTTTCACATGGTTGGGGTCAGAGTGGATCTCGCCACATGGAACAGAAGGAGCGAGGAGGTGTGTGAGGTATGGACCTATTGTTTTGTCTGGGGAAGACGGTAGTGTAGGGGCAGAAGTGAGAAGTGGTAGGGAAAGTGAAAATGGTGGTGGTAGGGAGGGAGGAGCTCACGTGCTCCCACGTGGTGCACCTGGGGAGCGGGGAGGTGAGGTAGAGCTGTTCCCAAGCACATCTTTCACCCCACAGTATTCCCGAGCTCCCTACCCACAGCCCCATGATGTGGGGAAAGGGACGAAAGGGAAAGGGAAAGGAATATGGAAAGGTAAAAAGAGCACAAGTGGGAAAGGGCACCGCTCTCCACCTCCCCAACCACCCACACCACCCTCTCCTCCACACCCTGACGATGGTGACAAGGCTGGAGACGGTGATGTGTCGTGATTCTGGGAGGACGTGAGTGATTTTGAACTCACGGTTCAGCCCTTCATAGAGGAGTCGCAGTCTGGCTGCACTGATCCACACATCCATCAAGGCTCCAACAGGGTGGATTTCTTCCACCTTTACTTCCCTGAGCCGTTTGTGGAGCATATATTGGAGCAGACAAACACCTTCGCCCGGAGGATGCGCAATGAAAGTGAGCGCGAGTGGAAAATGAGCAGGCACTCACAGCGCTGTGATTACCCAGTAACAGTAGGTGATATGTTCCTTTTTTTGGCCTTGGTTCTGTTGATGGGTATTGTACGGAAAGGACACATTCCGGCTTACTGGTCTACTGACCCAATTACAGTGAGTCCTTGAAATATGAAAACTTGAAGTACAGTACAAATTTCCGATGGTATGAAAGCGATAAATGTAGGACAAATTCCACAATACGAAAGTATCTGTCTCAATGGTACGAAAAATGATACGAGAGGAAATACGAAAATTTCAAAATGGGCACACTGCACAATGCCGCGCTCGCTTGCGGTGAGAAAACGAACTAACCCCTCTCTTGTAAACACATTTTCATGCGCTTCCCTGTCGAGTCACGTCTTTCCTCTCCTCTCAGCTGTACATTACACTGTTTTTCGCTGTTCTTCATCTTTTCGTATTTTTACCATGCCTCCCCAGCACCCTGCATAATCTCCGCATCCAGGGAACCAAGTGCAAAGAAGAAACAACATCGTACTCTCACTCATGAGAGGAAATTGGAAATACAGTAATTAGATTGATTTATTTACCGGTAAATGTACAATGAAAGACACAACTATCTTCTCAGTTCAGTCTGAAGAAAATTTACACCAGACGAAATACAATGAAAACCCTGTTTCTACTAGTGCGTGTTTCAAATGGTTCGATTTTTCCACGCTATATTCTTCAGACTTTGGGAAGATACCTGTGTCTTTCACTGTACACTTGAAGCAGCAGAAAGACCTTACCAATTCAATGCACAATCCTCCAGCTTGTTTCTGTAATTTTCTAACAACTTTCAGTTTGGCAAATTACTTTTTCTTGCTGAAAAATTTCCTCCCCGTTATTATCGTCACTTTCCCCTACGATCATTTCCAGCGCAGTGGAAGAAACTCACCGTGCTCAAAGGTGGATATCGTTTCCCAGTTTCCCAACTGGAGGTTAGGTTAGGTTAAAATTATTAGGTACAGATAAGCTCAGTTAAGCCTGGTTTAGTTAAACGCTTAGGGAAGAACAGTCCTTGCCGCCATTATGTTAATGAAATGAACAAGAGTTGTCACACCAGAACAGCTAAAAATGACGGGGAAACAGATTTAATGAGAAACGTTTACTGTATTTACCAACCCAGAAATAATCTGAAAAATATAACAGACTATCAGGAAGAACTGATTTGGTAAGGTGCTTTTACTGCTTAAAGTAAAATCTATGTTTAGTGTCCTCAATGGCTGTGGGTTCAGATATTTGCGTGCTCCTGTGGTCGGCCTTGGGACCATTTTTTCAAAGTTCTAAAATCAATTTCGTTTTCTTACATATGTGAAAAGACTCGTCTGGCACACCTGGCTCCCCCCCCCCCAACCCATCCTGTGATTTCCTATGATTCGTGTAAGAATTAATAAAATTAGGATGCGTCTTACATCAGCATGTATACATCGGCCGAAAACATCTGGGACAAAGTGAACTGTGAACGCCAGACTGCTTGAGGTGGTAGAGTAGGGTCGTGTAAACACACCAGTGACCCTCTTTCCCTTCCCATAATTGCTCGCAGTTTTTTTTTTTTTTTTTTTAGCTCACCCTAACTCAACATCACTGACACCAGTACAGTAAGGCGTTGTTCAGGGCCAGCAGCTATGCAAGTGATAATGGAATACATTATTGTTTACATCAGTCCTCTCTCTTTCACTCATACACATAAGAACAAACAAAAGAATGAGCAGTAAATGTACACTAACTCTAAGGAACAGAAATAACTGCTCAGTCGGTCGGAAATATATTGGGAAGAGTGATACCAAACGAAGAATGTGGAACTGGATGCTAACCTACGAGAACATGTGGGACGAAAGAGTAATTTTTTTCTGCTTAGCAAACATTTTTGTTCCATATCGTCTCTTCTATCTATCTATCTATTGCCAGACGCCTCAATCCCGTTTGGGGTGGCCACAAACAAATCGTCTCTTAAAATTGTAAAACCCATAATCTTTTGTGTAAGCATACAGCCTAAAGACCATACCAGTTCAGTTCATATTCCTCTAGTTTGCTCTATACTTTTCTGACTATTTTGAGGGTGGTAAATTATGTTCTCTTGCTGAAAGAAACTTACTCGAAATTAGGGCTCATGTAACATAAGCATGTAAACATCGGCTTGGAGTGAAGAGAACACCTGACTGATGGGATGGTAGAGTAGGGTCATGTACACACACCAGTGACCTTCGTTCCCTTCTCGTAATTGTTCGCAGTTTTTTATATCGCCCTAACTCAACGTCATTCACACCGAAACAGTGAAGTGTTGTTCAAGTCTGGCAACTATGAAGGGGTTAATGGAATACTGTATGAAAAATTCAAAATGGGCGCGGTGCATAGCGCTGCACTTGCTTGCCTAGAGAAAACGAACTAACCCCTCTCTGGTAAACAAATTTTCGCGCGCTTCTCAGTTGAGTCCACGTCCCTCCTCTCCTCACAGCCTCGCTGTATGTGAGGATATTTTCGCAGCCCTTCACCTTTTCGTATTGTTTCGCCATGCCTCCCAAATGCCCTGCATCATCTCCAGCATTGGGGGAGCCTGCAGCAAAGAATCAGTAGCACTGTACTCTAATTCTGAAAAGGAAATTGGAAATTATAAGACCCCATGAGGAGGGGCAGGGAGTCTCGGAGATTGGGCGTGCTTTAGGCCTTGCTGTTTCCACAATTGGAACTGTGCCAAAGAAAGAGGAGATGTACAAGAATATGGCCACCCCCTTCTGTACACTTGTATACAGGTATTGCTTACCTCTAAATAGGGGGTGTGAAGTTTAGGTGGGGGTCCGAGGGGGTCCTGGGATGCATCCTCCCATTTATATGTATATTTCAATGGGGAAAATTGTTCCGATATACGAAATTTCAAATTTCATAAGTTTTTTTTGGTCCCTATCCCTTTTGTATATCAAGGACTCACTGTACTTACGCACCCTTCTTTGGTAAAGTTATGAGTCAGAATAGGTTTCAGTACATTCTGAGCTGCCTCCACTTTTATGATGCAGACAACCTTGCAAATGCAAAAAACACAGATTAAATGAGGAGAATTAGGCTTGTTTTTAATCACCTACGGGAAACGTTCCGCTCGTCATTTTATCCTTACACAGACCTCGTCATAGACGAGTCTTGTGTTGTGGAGAGGAAATATTTCCTTTCGCCAGTTCATACCCAACAAGAGACATCGTTTTGGGTTTAAGATCTTTGTTATGTATGACTGTAAAACTGGTTATGTTCAAGACAAAATCTTGTACACCTGCGCACAGACAGACATAACAGAAGATCAGAGTATAGGACTCTCTAGTACCGTGGCGAAGACCATGATAGAAGAGTACCTTCATCGTGGTCACATCTTGTACCTGGACAGCTGGTACACTAGCCCTCTTCTCGCTTGGTACCTCCACCAACGTGACACCGGAGTCTGTGGCACTGTCAAAAGAAACCGCCGTCCTATGGTGAAACACAGGAGGAAACTCAACAGGAATGAGGTGGTTTTCTTCAAGGCAAACAACATCCTCACCACTGTATAGAACCACAAGAGAGAAGTTTCCCTCCTGTCAACGGTACACTGCCCCCTGATGCACCGCACAGACTCCAAGAAGTACACCAGCCAGAGGAGGGCCCACGTCAGGAAACCGGAGTCAGTAGTGGAGTACAATGTGAACTTGAGGCAGGTAGACCAGTCTGACTCCATGATTTCCATTGTGGAATTTGCCAGGACCACAGTGAAGTGGTACAAGAAACTCTTCTTCCACTTGCTCAGTATTACGGTCCTCAACTGCCACTACCTCCACGCCTTGACTACAGGAACCCCCGAGACCTTCAAGGGGTTTGTGAGGGAGCTGTCCCAAGAGATCATCGGGAAATATGCAGAGGAAAAGCCCCACCCCCGCATCTGCACTGCCACTGCTTGCCAGATGCCCCTATGCCTCACAAAATGCCACTTCTTCAGCACCATCCCCTCTACAGTAAACTGCCCCAGACCACAGCACTGCTGTCACGCATTCAACAACTCCAGACTCAGAGTGTTCAACAACTCCAGACTCAGAGCGAGCACTGGCAGACGAGACGCGAGATAAGAGTGTGTCGATTGCAATGTCGGCTTGTGCCTTGAGCCCTGTTTCAAGGAGTTTCACACCGTACTACATTACTGATAATGTTTGTATATACTCTGGGTAAGGCCATTCAATGTGTGATACTCTGTGCTTGCAAGAAAATCATGCTCACTATAATACTAAGTCATGTATATATGTGAAAACAGTTATAGAAGGTTGAAAAATGGTAATAATCTTGGTGGAAAAGTATAATGGAAGTTGAAAAATAGAATGCAATACAGTAATGCCCCGATATACGATACCCCTACATGCGATACCTCGGCTTAGCAATGGGGGTACAAATTGCACCAGGCCCTAATACCCGATGGGTGAGCCCTGGTTTAACGATGGGTCCTCTGATGTTGTTCCTGCAGATGACAGACTGAAATTTTTAATCACGCATGTTCCCGCGGCCAGCGAGTCCGCCCGCCTCCCAGGATGTGCAGAAACGCTTACGCAGCCCCCATACCCATCGCTCGCCCCGCGCTCACCCATATCTTTCCTCTCGCATCGGCCATCTCAGAGTGAGGATCTCTCTTACACTCGCCCGCCACATATCATATTGCACCACCAACATTATGCAAGTTGCTATTGTAGTGCATCGTAACTATGTTCGAGCAGTGCTGTGCGTAGAGCAGTGATACTAATCGTTTGTGGAGTGAAATATTGTGTGATTTTGGGCCCAAATAATTAAGATAATGTCTGGTAAGGGTGTTGCTCATCGTGGGGCTAGCAGAGGCCCTAGTTGTGGTGGTAAGCGGCCTGCTAGTGGTGATGCTGGTGATGTTCCTGCTTCTGGTGATGCTGGTGATGTTCCCGCAAAGCATACATGTAAGACTGTGTCACTGGAGGTGAAATTGGACATCCTTAAGCAGCACGACAAAGGTGAAGGTGCATGTTCTATCGCCTCGGCTCTCCACCCGGCCCAGTCGACTGTCTCCACAATCATAGAGAAGAAGGAGGCCATTAAGGCTGCTGTTGGGGAGGTTGCAACCTTATTCGCCTCCTTTATCATCCGCCAGCGAGAGCCTGTGATGGAAGAGCTGGAGCGAATGCTGCGCAAGTGGGTGGAAGATCAGAAGTGGCGCAAGGCCCATGAGCCAGGCTATTATTTGCACTAAATAAAAATAATTTAATCCGTACTAAATGCTCTCAGCTGTCCAGCTCGAATTCTTTCTGCTCCTTCTGGCACCTTGCCAAAAACCTTTCTAACAACTTTGCCTCATCATCCATACCTCCTCTTTTCTGTTCTGATGGCTCTGTAGCTATTTCTGCTACTGATAAAGGAGATCTCTTCGCTCAGACTTTCTCCTCCAATTCCACCTTAGACAATTCCGGTGCCATTCATCCATCACTTCTCCCCTCTGACTTCCTCATGGCCGACCTTAAAAATTCTTCAGCTGATGTATTTTCTGCCATCACAGGCCTCAATACTAATAAGGCATATGAGCCTGATGGAGTCCCTCCTGTTGTTCTCAAGAACTGTGTTTCTGTGCTTTCACCCTGCCTAGGCAAACTCTTTCGCCTTTGTCTATTAACTTGTACCTTTCCTTCTTGCTGGAAGTTTGCTCTCATTCAGCCAGTCCCAAAGAAGGGTGACCATTCGCAATCCTCTGACTATCGTCCAATTGCTTTAACATCCTGTATCTCAAAAGTTTTCGAATCAATTCTTCATAGAAAAATTTTAAAGCATCTTTCCTATCACAACCTTCTTTCTGATTGTCAGTATGGGTTCCGTCAGGGACGCTCCACTGGCGATCTTCTCGCCTACCTTTCAGGCTCCTGGTCATCCTCCTTTTGGGACTTTGGCAAACGCTTTGCCATTGCTCTTGACATCTCAAAAGCTTTCGATCGAGTCTGACATAAATCTTTAATTTCCAAACTGCCCTCTTACAGTTTCTGTCCTTCTGTCTGTGCCTTCATCTCTAGCTTCTTTCTGGTCATTCTATAGCCGCTGTTGTAGATGGCCATCGTTCTTCTCCTAGATCTATCAACAATGGTGTTCCTCAGGGCTCTGTCCTGTCACCAACTCCCTTCCTTTTATTCATCAGTGACCTAAGCTGTACATCTAACCCTATCCACTCATACGCTGATGACTCCACCCTTCACCTTTCCATTTGGTTCCCGCAATGTCCATCTCAGCAGTAACTTCAGCAGACAAGGGATGAGGCAAAGGCACACCTAATGTCTGACTTGGCCCGTATCTCTGACTGGGGTAAAGATAATCTTGTTGTTTTTAATGCATCAAAGACTCAGTTTTTACACCTATCAACTCGACAGAATCTTCCACAGGTATACCCACTAATGTTTAATAATATTCAGCTTAATCCTGCATCATCCTTGAACATGCTTGGGGTTTCATTTACACGGGACTTATCTTGGAAAGATCATATTACATCTCTTGTAAAATGTGCTTTCAAGAGATTAGGTGTGCTAAGCTGACTCTGTTCCTTCTTTACCCCTGCACAATTGTTGACTCTATACAAGGGTTTTATCCGCCCCTGTGTGGAGTACAACTCTCATGTGTGGGGAGGCTTCCCACATATAGTCTTCTCAATAGGGTGGAGTCAAAGGCTTTTTGTCTCGTTAACTCTCCTCCTCTTACTGACTCCCTTCAACCTCTGTCTCTTCATTGCACTGTTGCATCTTTATCTCTTTTCTATTGCTACTTCAATGGTCACTGCTCCTCTGAACTGTCTGCATGCATTCCTCCACCTCTATGACGGGCGAGTAGCACCTGTCTGGCAGCAAACTCTCATCATTTTTCTGTCCAACTCTCTAATGCAAGAGTTAACCAATACTCCCAGTCCTTCATTTATGCAATAGGTCAGCTCTGGAACTGTCTCCCTCTGTCTGTATTTCCTGCTTCCTATGATCTCCAGTCTTTCAGACGCAATGTGTCCACGCATCTCGAAATGATCGGATCTTGAATTTGGCTCTCTCCTGTATTTTGTTTTTGTCTTGGAAGGAACAATAATTGTGGGGTCGCGGCCTTTGGTTCCTTCTTCCTCGCATTTAAAAAAAAAAAAAAAAAAAAAAAAAAAAAAAAAAAAGGCTCTCTCACTCTGGGATGAGCTGTAGGTCAGGCATGAGCTTGATGAAAACGAGACCTTTTAGGTTAGCCATGTGTGATTTGACCGGTTTAAGAGGCGGGCAAATGTCCACCTCTTGAAGATGTACGGTGAGGCGGGAAGTACAGATATGGCGGCGGCGGCAGCGTTTCCTGATGAACTAAAATGCATCATCGCGGAGGGTGGCTATAGTGCGAAGCAGGTGTTGAATTTTGATGAGACTGGGCTCTTTTGGAAGAGAATGTCCTCCAAGACATATCTTGCAATGGAGGAAAGGTCTACGCCAGGATTCAAGCCCTCGAAGGACTGGCTGACACTGCTGCTGGGGGGCTATGGCAAGGGCGACCTCAAGTTGAAGCCGCTCCAAGTCTACCACTTGGAGAACCCCAGGGCTGTGGTGAAGTATGTTAAGGAGGACCTTGAGGTTTTCCGGAAGTCGAACAAGAAGGCTTGGTTTACTTCAGATATCTGTTCATCATAATTTCACTTGTATGTCTTTCTTGTGCTGAAGAGGTATGCATCTCATGAGAAGTCCAAGAGTAGGTGAAAATGAGAGGGCAAAGGAAGGAGTATGTATAGTTGTGAGTAAAAGATGGAAGAAGAGCATAAGACAGTATGGATCATTTAGGTCAAGGATTGTGTGGGTAAAGTTGAAAGTGGGAATACAAATGTGGGCGATTGTGTGTGTGTATGCGCCAACGCAAGATCGTGCTAGCGGAGTGAGAGAAGAGTTCTGGACAAATGTGGAAGTGTGCATGGAAAAGTTTGGAAGGAATGAGAGAGTGTTTTTGATCGGTGATATGAATGGTAAAGTAGGGAATGTGAAGGTGGATGGAATAGTTGGTGAGTGGGGTGTACCTGCTGAGATAGATGAGAATGGCAGTGCATTAGTGGACATTTGTGCTGGGAGGGGGTTGGTGATAGCCAATACCCTCTTCAGGCATAAAATGATCCACAGGTATACATGGCAAGTGATGAGAAGGGTGAGTGGTGAACTGAATGAAAGGAAGGCAATGATTGATTATGTGTGTGTGGATGAAAGGATGCGAAGATGTGTAATGGATGCAAGAGCTTATAGAGGTTGGGGGAGTGGACTTTCTGACCACTACTTGGTGGTGGCCAGAATTAGGATCCAAGTAAGATGGAGGAATAGAAGAAGGGAAAGACGAGAGGAAGGAGTAGTTGCAAGGAGAGTGGAAAGGTTACAAGAGGATGAGAAAAAGGCAGAGTATAAGAGAGAAGTGGAGGAACGATTGGGCAAAAATGAATCGGAGCACATGGTGGATGTGGAAGGTGTGTGCAGGTTATTTACAGAAGAAATATGTGCAGCACGTGATGTGGTGTGTTGGAGGAAGAGAAGACGGAGGGGGGTGCAAGGAACAGCGTGGTGGACTGAAGAGATGAGACAGGCTGTGGCACAAAAGAAGAAAGCATACAATGAATGGATGAGAAATAGGGGCGTGGAAGAAGTTGAGAGGCGGAAGAGAGAGTTATATGTAGAAAGAAAGAGAGAGAGGTGAAAAGATTAGTAAGAGAGAGTAAGAAGAGAGTGGATGAGGAATTTGGAAGGAATTTGAGTGTAAAGTGGAGGGACTGTAAGAAAATGTTCTGGAAAGAGGTGAAGAGAGTAAGACAGAGTGGACGTGAGGTTAGCAGGGGAGTGAAGGATAAAAATGGTAGATTACTAGTGGAGAAGGGAGAAAAAGTGAGCAGATGGAGAGAACAATTTAAGGAATTGTTGAACATACAGGATGGAAGTAATGCGAGTATGAGTGGCTGGGCAATGGCTGGGAGAAGGAGGGAGGTGAGAAGACAGGAAGAAATCAGTAGGATAGAAGTTGTGGAAGCAATGAAAAAAGTTAAATTGGGGAAAGCCCCAGGAATTGATGAAGTGTGTGGTGAAATGCTGAAGCATGGGGGAGAGATAGTAGTAGAATGGATGTGGAAGATGTGGAGATTGGCCTGGGAGGAAGGTAGAGTACGGAGGATTGGAAGTCAAGTATAATTATTCCCTTGTACAAAGGAAAAGGGGAAAAAGAAGTGTGTGGTAATCATAGGGGCATTTGTCTTCTTAGTATAATAGGAAAAGTGTATGGTAGGATACTTATTGACAGAGTTAGAGAAAGAACAGAGGAATTAGTTGGAGAAGAACAGGGAGGCTTTAGGAAGGGAAGAGGTTGTGTAGATTAGATATTCATTCTTAGATCTTTAGTGGAAAAGTTTCTAGAGAAGGGAAAGAAGTTGTATGCGGCTTTCATGGATTTGGAGAAAGCATATGACAGGGTGGATAGACAAGGATTGTGGAAAGTATTAAGAATATATGGAGTAGATGGGAAGTTGTTGAATGCTGTGAAGAGTATGTACGATGGTGCTAAGGCTGCAGTGCATGTGGAGGGTGAACTAAGTGAATTTTTCTCTTTGAAAGTTGGGTTGAAACAGGGATGTGTCATGTCTCCATGGTTGTTCAGTCTGTACATGGATGGGGTAATAAAAGAGGTACAAGGTAGGGTAGTGGATGTTGGAGTGGCCCTGGTGAGAGAGGATAGTGTTTGGAAACTCCCTGTACTGTTGTTTGCAGATGATACTGTGTTGTTGAGTGAAGACGAAGGGGAGCTGCAAGGCTTGGTGGATGAGTTTGGGAGAGTGTGTAAGAAACGGAATCTATAGGTGAATGTAGGGAAGAGTAAAGTGATGGTCTTTGAGAGAGGTGAAGTCAGCGAATATACAGTGAGGTTGAATGGTGAGGAATTGGAAAATGTGAGTACGTTTAAGTACTTGGGTAGTGTGATGAGTAAGGATGGAGGTTTAGAGTGTGAAGTGGTTGAAAGGGTACAGCAGGGAAGAAAGGTTGCTGGTTCTTTGAAAGCAGTGATAAGAAACAGGGAAGTGAGCATGGCAGTGAAAAAGTTACTACATGACAGTATTGTGATACCAACTCTAACATATGGAAATGAAGCTTGGACGTTGTTGGAAGGACACAAGTCAAGAGTGAGAGCAGTGGAAATGAGTTATTTAAGAGGAGCCTGTGGAGTCACATGGAGAGACAGGCTGACGAATGAGGATATAAAGGAGCGTTGTGGTGTTGATGTGGATGTGATAGAAGCGTTATGAGGAACACACTGAGGTGGTTTGGCCATGTGGAGAGGATGGAGGGTGAGAGACTGACGAAGAGAGTGTATGTGAGTGAGGTGGAGGGGGGAAGAGGGAGGGGGAGGCTGAGGATGAGATGGAGGGATGGGGTGGAATGGTATGAGAGAGAGAGGGGGGTGTGAGTTGGGAGCAGGGCAGTGAAATGGCGAGGGACAGGGCGACTTGGAGGCAATATGTTTGTGGCCACCCCAAACGGGATTGAGGCGTCTGGCAATAAATAGAGAATCTGACGAACAGATTTATCCTGGTGGTGGATAACGTGCCTAGTCACCCGCCCATAATGAAGAAATGGGCCAGGAATATTGAGGTGGTGTTCCTACCCCTCCGACACCACGTCTTTGTTACAGCCAATGGACCGTGGGATGATCACTGCCTTTAAGGCCTACTACCCTCGCCCCGCACGATGAAGCAGTTGTTAAAGGCCTGCGACAGTGACGACAGGACAACAGTACAGCAGTTCTGGAGAGGGTGCAATATACGCCACGCCCTGGAGAATATAACTGCAGCATGGGATGAGGTAAACCGGGTGATGATGAATGGTGTGTAGCGGGAGCTGTGGCTGGAGTGTGTGCACTCCTTCACTGGCTTCCCTGAGGGCATGCAACCTCCGCCTGTCGAGCATGTGCGGCGGGACATTGTCGAGTTGTCACACGAGGTGGCATCGGGGAGGTCGACGAGGATGATGTGGAGGAGGTTCTCTAGAGCCACAGGGAGGAGCTCAGCAATGAGGAGCTACTCAATATGGAGATCCAGTGGGCACACCAAGAGGCAGAGGAGGAGGAGGTAGTGCCTGAGGTCCGAGCTCTCAACTTCAAGATCCTGAAGGAGATGCTGACAAAACTGGACGATTATAGACCTCATGAAAATACACCACCCCCTCCCAGGACGAAGCAGGGACACAGCTAATCGGCTCGAAGAAGGTATGAAAGTCTGCAGGGCGATGCTGGAGGAGAAGAAGAGGGTGGCCAACGATCACAGCCTTCTTTAAGCAGGCCTTCACCAGGCCAACAAGTCACATAGGATCTACCCAGCCCTTGACGAGCAGAACATCTCCCCAGCCTTCAGCCAGCATAGAAACACCGAGGGACACCTTCCACCAAGGACGTACTCGGCCCGTTGTGCGGGACCTAACCTCCAGCCGATTGCCATCTCCTGTGTCACCTTTGTCTTCACTAAGGCACTCTGCCACTCCATCGCTGCCTTCCTCATCCCGCTCTCCATTTCACACACCACTTTGGCTAGTGTCTCTGTCTCCCTCACCACGATGAGAGCCACCGCAACTGACTCCATCGCTACCTCATCATTCATCGCAGCAGTCTCCCTCACCACCTCACCAGACATTGCAGCTGTCTCCCACACCACCTCCTCTGTCATCGCATCGCACTCCATCGCCACCCCCAGAGCCATTGCATCGCACCTCATCGCCACTGCCTGAGCCATCACATCGCACCTCATCGCCTCTGCTTGAGTCATTGCATCACACTCCATCGCCTCTGCCTGAGTCATCGCATTGCACTCCATCGCCAGCTCCCTCTGACCCTCCCCTGGCGATAGGGTTTGAGGGCTTTGAGGAGGAGGATTGAGTGCTGGGGATCACCACATGTCCCTTAGCCCCGGGGTGGAGGATAGCAAGGATAATGACCAGTACTGGACATGTACTTATGAGAAGTAAGTGATGAGAGGTGTTGGATATTCTCTAACCTATTCTTTATGATTTTCAGGCTTTATTTGTTGCTTTCGGTGAGTTATTTACAGGTGTTAGGCTTGGGTTAGCTTCCTTGACAGCTGTTAGACCACTTAGATTGCCTTTAAACCTGTTTTTGGGCTCATCTGGGTGGGTTTTGGACTTGGTTTGGGGGGAAACCCAAGGCTGGTAAACGGTCCACGTTGAAATACATGTTAAAAGTTCTCCGATATACGATACCTCGCCTAACTATGGGGTTTTGCCTAACCTAAAAGATCGTTAAACCTGGGTATGCCTGTACTGTGTGTTTGCGAGAATATCACTATCTATCTATCTATTTCCAGATGCCATAATCCCATAAGGGGTGGCCATTTGACTTTGAGTTATTTGTTTTACAGGGAGGGACACTAACCCTCCAACAACCCACTTGTTGACACTTAGGGAGCACGTATGGTTTGGTTATATGGTTACCACCCAGCGTTGTAAATAGTTTCTTGGCTTAGAGCAAACCATTGGCTTGTCACTCAATGTAAAACCACCTGTAAAGGAAAGAAAAGCAATAAGAAGTGACAGGAAAGATGGGAGAAATAGGAAGAGAGGAGGGCAGGCACAGAAAAAGAATGATGAAGGCTAAGGAAGAAGTAGACAGCACTACATCACACTTACTATAATACTAAGTCAGTAATATATGTGAAAACAATTATAGAAGCTTGGAAAATGGTTATAATCTTGGTGGAAAAGTATAATGGAAGTCGAAGAATAGAATGTAATACTGTGTTCTTGCGAGAATATCACGCTCAATATAATAGTAAGGCATGTCAGTATGTGATAATATTATCTATCTATCTATCTATCGCAAGACACCATAATCCCTTAAGGGGTGGCCATTTGACTTTGAGTTATTTGTTTTAAGGGGAGGGGCACTAACCCTCCACCAACCCACTTGTTCACACGTAGGGAGCACGTATGGTTTGGTTATATGGTTACCACCCAGCGTTGTAAATGGTTTCTTGGCTTACAGGAAACCATTTGGCTTGTCACTCAATGTAAAGCCACCTGTAAAGGAAAGAAAAGCAATAAGAAGTGAAAGGAAAGATGCGAGAAATAGGAAGAGAGGAGGGGAGGCACAGAAAAAGAATGATAAAGGCTAAGAAAGAAGTAGGCAGCACTACATCAAGTGAGTGGATAATATTATGCTTGCTATAATAGTAAGGCCTGTGAATATGTGATAGCAGTTTAAGAAGTTGAAAATTGGTATAATCTCTGTAGAAAACTATACTCAAAGTTGAAAATAAAAATGTAATACACTCAAACCTCGATTTAAGGGACCTCCATTTAACCCCTAGGGTACGCAATTCTCCAGCCTCGACTGCCCTCCAGGACGCAAAAACAGGCCTATTTTTCAACTTTCTCAAAGGTTAAAAGTTTTATGCCCAATTTATAGAGCTTCAATTTTCATACCTGAAAACGCAAACCCCACCCTCCTAGACCCAATAGTTACCGAGCTATGGCCCGTCAAAGTTGATAATCGTTACCCATCATGGCCCCGGCGAGAAAGAAAATACACCGCTCGCACCTGTTTTCTTCCCCAAAATATGTACAAAAATCACCAAAGTCAATTTTTTTTGGTGTGTATTGATGTTATAAACCATTGTAATATGCTTAGAAAAAAATAAAATGGTGACAAACCCCTTCCCCAATAAGTATGATAAATAGTAAAAATCCTCCCCTCCCCTCCCCTCCCCTCCCCCTCCCTCCCCTCCCTTTTCCTCCCCTCCCCTCCCCTCCCCTCCCCTCCCTCCCCTCCCTCCCCTCCCCTCCCCTCCATCCCCTCCCCTCCTCTCCCTTCCCCTCCCCTCCCCTCCCTCCCCTCCCCTCCCTCCCCTCCCTCCCCTCCCCTCCCTCCCCTCCCTCCCCTCCCCTCCCCTCCCCTCCCCTTACTGCCGAACTGTCAAATCTAGGTAGGGAAAATGGTCATGAACCACCTAATAAAAATATGATAAATAGTATAAATTATCCTCCCCTCCTCTCCCCTCCCCATACCTCCAGTCTCCTCCCTCCCCTTCCCTCCCCTCTTCTTTCCTCCCTTCCCTTCCCTCCCCTCACCTAATCTCCCCTCCCTCCTCCCCTCCCCTCCAAGCTGTCAAATCTAGCTAGTTTTCGTTTCTTTCCTTTTCGTTTTTGAAGGCTCCAACATGTTTCCATGCGTCGGCATAAAATAAAATGTCTTTTTCGAGTGGGTTTCAAATAAAGACAGCTAAAATAATTGTAGTGTGCATATCTGTATGCAAAGACACAAATAAATTACAGGTAATGATTCAAGAACTCGCGCCATAAAGCGTATAAAATACGCAATATTCGAGGCTGGGGCGGTAAAGATACTGCGTGCTAGGGGGTGGGGGTGAAGGTAGGGGGTTGGGGTGGTGGTGGGAGGTGGTAAGGCCAGAAGGGGGAGTATGGGGATGAAGGGATGGGAGGGGACCACCACAAGACACAAAGGAAGGGCCCCAGTGGAGTACAGGGACATGGAGGGAGAGTAAGGGGGAAATACCCTCCCCAAGTCATGGGGGGATCCACATGGAAGGGGGGGGAGGATCCATGAGGAGGGTGTGGGAGTGGGGTGGTGGTAAGAGCGGTAGGAGGTAGGGTAGCAACAATGTAGTGAGGTAGAGGGACATGACAAGAGGGAGGTGGGGGTACACCCCCCACCACCTGGGTACGGCCCTGGGTCTCCCCTCCGGTGTGTCCAACACTTAGTTTTGATTGGTTAGCAGCCATCTGCATCACGGGGTGGAGCCAGCTGCCGCCAGTTTTTTGTGGATGTTGCACGATTGGTGTTGCTCGTCCTTTTAAGAATTGCACAAAAAGCCTGATCGATGAGATTAGTACTTCAGGGGTTAAGGGATTTCGGATTTAAGGGACTCCATATTCTACCTGACAAATGGACAGGACCATTCAAAAAGTATGCAGCTTGAAACATTAACATGTTTCTTTATACAGTACCTGTAAAGTAATATTCATAATCATATAGATAAGTAAGATAAGTGAAACAATCTTTGCATTTCATAATAAGATTGTCTTTATATGTGGTAAAACAATGGACATTTTCAAGTAAGGGACAAGTTGATTCCCCATTTAGTCCCTTAAATCGGGGTTTGAGTGTACTGTGTGCTTGCGAGAATATCACGCTTAATATACTGTAATAGTAAGGCATGTTATTATGCGATAATATTATGCTCATTATAATAGTAAGGCCTGTCAATATGTGATAAAGTGTTATAGAAAGTTGAAAATGGTATAATGATTGTAGAAAAATATAATGTAAGTTGAGAAATAGAATGCGAGTTGAAACAACAGTCTCAGGGAGTCAGTTGTACCAGAAATCGGCGATTCTCAAGTGTTCCGATAATGAACCTGTGCTTATATCGCCTATGTTGTTGTTTGAAAACCAATATATTCTTGTAGTACAGGTAAATTTTGACCAAATAAATATATTATTTTGTATCATGGGTGGTTTGGAATAGTTACCCCACCATAGAAAACGCGACAGCTGCACCGCACCTCCAGAGAGTAGAAGCCCGAGGTGCACGAAGGCTTACCTGTCCCGACCATTTAAAAGCCTAGGTAAGCACTTTTTTGGTGATTTTCCATTGTTTCTCACCAAAAGTGGAAGTTTGAGTGTGCATGTGCCCCCCCCCCCCCACACACACACACACAAATTGAAAAATTTGTCAGGTTTTGGGGGTGGGTTGGGTAATAAATTGGCCGTTATGGGGCGGGTTAAACTGGTCACCAGCGAACACTAACAACCTGGAAAAGAAATTAGTTAAGCATATTTAATGGAAATGAACAATATTGTTAGATTCATACCTGACTCTGACTGACAACATTGCTCGAATGGACTGGGGAGAGGTTCAGAGGCTTGAGGCGGACTACGGCCTCTCGGCACGAGGCGAATGTGTTGCTGCCTCATGCTGCCACCTCTGTGCTGCTTCCTTCTCATCAACCTCTCTCAGAAACCTCTCAGAGTCCAGTGTGGAGACAACAGAAGTGTTATTGTCATCGTCCTCAGCTGCCTCTGTGTCGTCGTAAGAGTCGGCTGCATGTGAAGGGCCAGGCAGTGGATTTGGTCAAGAGTGCCCAAAGTAACAGGTGGTTAGCTCATGGTGACACTCATTCACTCACTTGTTATGCAGATCTTTATAACACTGAACTGCCTTTTGGAGAGCAATGATAACCTCATCATGCCTCACTTCATCTGTATCCATAATTTCCATTTTTTCCTTTGCCATATCTATGGCCACAAGCACATCATTCATGTCTTTCATTAAAGGATCCACATTTTCTGTCACATTTTCACTTCTTTCTTTCCCATGCTCTGTCCAAACCACATGCTCATCATCCTCCATAACAGAACTCAACACTATCTCTGTCGCCTCTTGCTGTGCATTAACCACCTCCAGAATGTCCTCAGGTGTCACCTAGTTAGACCCTGGCAAGTACCTGGCGAGTTCCACAACTTGGTCTGCTTCCTCGTTGACTGGCTGTACCGGACCTGGTGGTGGCAGACAAAAGGGAGGGAGGATGAGCTGCCAAGCATAGACGATTGTTGCCATGCCCATCTGCCCCCATGCCTTAGCCCATCAGTCGAGCCCTTAACATTGTACCGACACCAAAACTCTGTTACTGTCAAAACTGACTGAGGGGAAGTAGGGTCATGCTGCAAATTTTCATCCTTTTCCTGGCCTTTGTTGCCACCAGCAGCTCCCTGTTACTGTTCCCCACCCCACACAGGCCTCTCTGCTCCTACTGTTATGTCCTGAAACACAGCCATCTCAGGAGCATCATCCGTCACAGCCTTGATGAACCGTTGATACATTAGCTGCTGATTGATGGGTTTGGTATCTGCCATTACCTCTTGGTCAAGGGGCTGGAGAAGGGAGGTGGTGTTGCGTGACAAAAACAGCACCTTGACTCCAGGGTGGCGAAAGGTATGGTGCTGCAGATGGCATGGAGCATTATCCATCAACAGGAGCACCTTGAAGGGGATGCCCTCCCTCCAACAATGCTCCTTAGTCTCCTGAACGAATAAATCAAACCACTCAATTACGTGGAAAGTTGTATCCCAAGCTTTGTCTTGCCGCTGCCAACACACCCCTGACTGGCTCATATCCTCTATGTTCCTGAAGACTTGCGATTTCCTGGCCTTACGGATGACAAAGGACCTCATTTTAAATTTCCTCGCTGCATTTGTACACAAAACGAGTATACCATAACTGGTCAGGTTTATGTCCCTTAGCCAGACGTGAGGCCGAAGCCAGCTTTGGCTTCAGCTTCATGAAGCTATGGTTTTTAGGTCATGGCTTTGGCTTTGGTTTTGTAATTTTCCAAGGGCTTTGGCTTCAAAGCCAAGTGGCTGGCTTCAGCCCCAACTACTGGCTAAAGCACTAGGGCCAGAAGATTCATTACAGGAACAAAATGTTTACAACATGTGGGACAGTGGAACAAATACTTTTTAACCTTAACCGGCTGTTTACAACTGGGATGCTGTGACATGAAGCTGTTTATTGGCTTCATAAAATTCATACAGCTTTGTCTTTGTCTTTGTGAATGTTTACCTGGCTTCAGTTTCACAGCTTTCCAAAGGCACCAGCTGCTGTTTCATGACTTTTGAAGGGCTTCGGCATCAAAGTGAAAGAGCTGGCTACACCCCCATGTCGGCCCTTAGCCTGCTTCTGCTGACCTGAGATTTACATTGACTTGGGGAGCATGCTCCATTGCAGGGCTGTCTTGTCCATATTGAATATCGTCAAGCTGATGTAACCACCCTCATCCACAACAGCCTTCAGAAACTCAGGGAAATCTGAGGCTGCTACTGTGTCAGCCGATGCCATCTCACCAGTCAGATGCCTGTTTCTGATCCCTTTCTTCTGGAGAAAACTTGCAAACTATCCATAACTGGCAGAGAAAAGCTTCTCAGAGGTGGTACCAGGACATCTACACGTGATTATGTGAAACAGTCTGGCTTTTGCATGCAGTGTTTTTTCATCAACTGCGATGTTGTGCATTCCTGCTGTTTTATGAACATTTCCAGACACCTTTCTGTCCAGATGAGAGCCTCAGTGTGACATCTTATGCTGCTATCAATAGGTCTTGATCCATAGGCAAGAATACACTTCAAAATTTTTCCTTGTTGCCATATACTGTATGGTGTGTATCGTCGATTTGTTGAGTCAGAAATGGTGGGCAACTTCGTCTTTCTTCTCACTGCTTTCAATTCTCCTTATTTACATCTAACTTCTGGGTGTAAGTTAAATTTGGCTTCTTCCCCTTCCTCGTCAAAGTTGTAAGCTTAGGAGGGTTACAATCAGCCATGTTAACCTTGGGGAGGCAGAGGAAGCAGGGGGGAAAAAAAAAACTCATAAACCTCACCAGAACCACATGCTGTCAACAGAGAGGAGACAGTGCACTAAGTCAGGTGGGCACCAGGCCTCAAGCACGAGTGCCCTTTATGCTTGGTGTGGGAGGGAAGCGCTGTGATTGACTTAAGAGTAAGTGCTGTGCTTGAATATGATTAGTTAATTAATTGCCATGCTTGACCATGATTGGTTAATGCCTGGCCAGATGCACAGGCTTGAGACAAGGGTGGCGCATATTACGCGAGACATCAGAGAAGCTTCGAAGTTGAGGCCACATTCACGAATTTTGTTTAATTGCCGCAAGTTACTGATATTGCAAACTGTTGCATGATGTTGTTGCTTATTATGAATCCACTGTTTATGATCGTATGATTAAGGAGATTCCACTGTAGTCTCTCCAAAGTATGTGTACCTAGTAACAGATTTAATAATTTTCATTTTTTGTGCCAATTTCATCACTTTCTAGTAACTTAACCATGCCAGTGTGTGTGTTTGGTACTTACCATACCAATACTGTATGTATCGAGAGTATGTACTTAGTGGTTTTAAATTGTTTTCTATCTATCTATGTATCTATCTATAGCCCGACGCCCTAATCCCGAAAAGGGTGGCCGCAGACAAAATGCCTCCAAGTTGCTCTGTCACCCACCATTTGACTACCCTCCCCCCAGCTCACCCCCCTCCTCATATAATTCTCAACTCCATCACTCGACCTCATCCTCAGTCTACCCCTCCCTCTCCCTCCCTTCACCTCACCTACATACACCCTCTTAGTCAGTCTTTTATTCTCCATTCTCTCCACATGTCCAAACAACCTCAGTGTATTTCTCCTAATCTTCTCAACCACATCCACCCCACAACGTTCCTTCACTTCTTCATTCGTCAACCTGTTTGTTGTAAAGGCTAAAATTAGGGTTTGAGCTTGGGGTGCCTGGGACCAGTTGGGATAAATCTCTTAGGTTCTATGTATTCCTTAGCATGTGAATTCATTATTAATGTACCATGTTCGGCACTAGTTATGCGTGATATTGTTAGTGTACTACAACGTCAGTGATGAATTTTGCTTGAGTAAAAAGTTTCTGTACTCAGTTACTTTTAAAACACTGAAGTATTAATATTTTCTTCTGAATTTATTTGTAATTACAGTATTAATGGAAATCCAGTAGCTTGCTGTGGTATATAGGAGACCAGCTTTGTGTTTCCATATTCTGTTGCTAGTATAGTGTATTTTGAGCTTGGTGTATCAGTTGGTATTTTCTTCCCGCATTATCACCTTCTGTTTTACATGTAGATGTGGCATGTGTATAAGCTCAGCTACACTTCATTGTAACTTAGCATTTATCTGGCACTTTCGTGTATTCACAATAATGCGTAATTCTTGCTTTTGTGGCATGATGAGTTTTGTTGCCAAAATATTGTGTGTGACAGTTTTGCATGACATAAGAAAAACATTTTTTTCGTGAAGGGGTGAACGAAGCCTTCAGCTAGCCTCTCCAGTTCATAAAAGTTTCCTAAGCTGTATAAAACTGCCTGCTGTAGCAAGAATATTGTTTATTAGACATCACATCATACAAAAGGGGTAAACAGTAAATCACTGTTAATCCTTAAACATTGTTTCCTTGTGTATCTAGCTAGGTAGCTACACTAATCTGTTATTGCTGTATTCCTTCACTATTTTATGGCTTTAAAAAAAATGGTTCCATATTTGTACAGTATGTATTATAAAGACATGGCACTGTAATATGACAGTTTACTTCATAATGTGCTCATACAGTACATGAACCTCATTTTCAGACTTAAGCATCTTTTCTTCTGCATCTTATATGTAAAATTCCTCACTTGTCACACTGATGAAGAATGAATAACTAATTCTTATAACGGTATCTTCTGTTTGCTCACCTTTATCTTTACATATTTCTTTCTCACTAAACTGTACCATGCCTGCACTTCTTCCCACTGCCACCACCTGCCTCAACTTGCTGTTCTGGTGTCAACTGTCCACCTCTAACACCACTTGGGTCTGCTTTCCTTGTGTCACTGCACCTCTTAACACCACAACCACTGCATCTGCAACTCTCCGTGCGACCTTCATGCTTGGGTGGCACCAGCTTGAAGATGTTTATGGCTTGGCTGATGGACCGCGGGCCAGGGGAGGCAGCTCTCTTGAAACCGTCCTGATTGTAAGTACAGTAGTGTGTGTGTGTCTCCCCCCAACTCTCTCTCTCTCTCTCTCTCTCACACACACACACACACACACACACACACACACACACACACACACACACACACACACACACACACACACACACACACACACACCGCTCGCTGTTGCAGTGGTAACGTTCTCACTTGCCAACTGGTGGACGGGAGTTCGCGCCTCGCTCAGGTTGCAAAAAGTTTCACTGATGAAGTGGGTAGTTACTGTCCCCCTTGAGCAAGAGGATGGGTGTGTGTGTATGTGAAGGTCACAGCCTTGCCCTTAGATCGGACTGTATGAGCTCTCGGCTCCCTTCCGGGAGGGTAGAAAGCTGACGATCACGACCATCATAATGACCGACTTGGTGAATTACACACACACACACACACACACACACACACACACACACATACACACACACACACACAAAATAAAAGTTTGGGTAAACCATCTAGAAGAACACAGTATGATAACAGAAAGGCAGTTCTGTTTTAGAAAGGGAAAATCGAGTGTTACTAGTCTGTTAAGCTACTGTGATGCAGTTACAGAAACATTACAGAACACAGAAGGATGGATGGAAAGTATCTATTTAGATTTCAAGAAAGCATTTGACACAGCACCACACCAAAGACTTTTGTGCAAACATACCATCAAGGAAGAATCCAAGACAACCTGTACTGTTGGATGCAGGATTTTCGCAGAACAAGGGAAATGAGAACAATACTAGGAGGAAATTACTCATCATGGAGGGAAGTGACTAGCGGAGTTCTACAGGGTTCAGTGCTGGCACCAATTATGTTTTAGTCTGTATAAATGACATAGTAACACTGGAAGTGGAAGTTACCTAAATATGTTTGTGGATGATGCAAAAATACAAACAAAAATTACAAACACCGATTCTTGCAGAGAGCTACAAGAAGAATTAAATAAACTTCATGAATGGAGCAATAAATGGCAGATGGAATTTTATGTGGACAAGTGTTTTGTAATTCTGTCTATCTATCTATCTATTGCCAGACGCCTCAATCCCGTTTGGGGTGGCCACAAACAAATTGCCTCCAAGTCGCCCTGTCCCCCGCCATTTCACTGCCCTGCTCCAAACTCACACCCCCCTCTCTCTCTCATACCATTCCACCCCATCCCTCCATCTCATCCTCAGCCTCCCCTTCCCTCTTCCCCCCTCCACCTCACTCACATACACTCTTCTTGTCAGTCTTTCACCTTCCATCCTCTCCACATGGCCAAACCACCTCAGTGTGTTCCTACTAACGCTTCCTGTCACATCCACATCCACACCACAACGCTCCTTTATGTCCACATTCATCACCCTGTCTCTCCATGTGACTCCACAGGCTCCTCTTAGATAACTAATTTCCACTGTTCTCACTCTTGACTTTGTCCTTCCAACAACGTCCAAACTTCACTTCCATACGTTAGAGTTGGTATCACAATACTGTCATGTAGTTACTTTTTCACTTCCATGCTCACTTCCCTGTTTCTTATCACTGTTTTCAAAGAACCAGCAACCTTTCTTCCCTGCTGTACCCTTTCAAGCACTTCACCCTCCAAACCTCCATCCTTACTCATCACACTACCCAAGTACTTAAACGTACTCACATTTTCCAGTTCCTCACCATCCAACCTCACTGTACATTCACTGACTTCACCTCTCTCAAAGACCATCACTTTACTCTTCCCTACATTCACCTTTAGATTCCGTTTCTTACACACTCTCCCAAACTCATCCACCAAGCCTTGCAGCTCCCCTTCGTCTTCACTCAACAACACAGTATCATCTGCAAACAACAGTACAGGGAGTTTCCAAACACTACCCTCTCTCACCAGGGCCACTCCAACATCCACTACCCTACCTTGTACCTCTTTTATTACCCCATCCATGTACAGATTGAACAACCATGGAGACTTGACACATCCCTGTTTCAACCCAACTTTCAAAGAGAAAAATTCACTCGGTTCACTCTCCACACGCACTGCAACCTTAGCACCATTGTACATACTCTTCAGAGCATTCAACAACTTCCCATCTACTCCATGTACTATTCTTAACACTTTCCACAATCCTTGTCTATCCACCCTGTCATATGCTTTCTCCAAATTCATGAAAGCTGCATACAACTTCTTTCCCTTCTCTAGAAACTTTTCCGCAAAAGATCTAAATGAATATCTGATCTACACAACCTCTTCCCTTCCTAAAGCCTCCCTGTTCTTCTCCAACTAATTTCTCTGTTCTTTCTCTAACTCTGTCAATAAGTATCCTACCATACACTTTTCCTATTATACTAAGAAGACAAATGCCCCTATGATTACCACACACTTCTTTTTCTCCTTTTCCTTTGTACAAGGGAATAATTATACCTGACTTCCAATCCTCCGGGACTCTACCTTCCTCCCAGCCAATCTGCGCATCTTCCACATCCATTCTACTGCTATCTCTCCCCCATGCTTCAGCATTTCACCACACACTCCATGAATTCCTGGGGCTTTCCCCGATTTAACTTTCTTCATTGCTTCCACAACTTCTATCCTACTGATTTCTTCCTGTCTTCTCACCTCCCTCCTTCTCCCAGCCATTGCCCAGCCACTTATACTCGCATTACTTCCATCCTCTAGGTTCAACAATTCTTTAAAGTGTTCTCTCTATCTGCTCACTTTTTCTCCCTTCTCCACTAGTAATCTACCATTTTTATCATTCACTCCCCTGCTAACTTCACTTCCACTCTGTCTTACTCTTTTCACCTCTTTCCAGAACATTTTCTTACAGTCCCTCCACTTTACACTCAAATTCCTTCCAAATTACTCATCCACTCTCTTCTTACTCTCTCTTACTAATCTTTTCACCTCTCTCTTTCTTTCTACATATAACTCTCTCTTCCACCTCTCAACTTCTTCCACGCCCCTGTTTCTCATCCATTCATTGTATGCTTTCTTCTTTTGTGCCACAGCCTGTCTTGTAATTAAATTTGGTAAAAGTAAAAGAAGACCAGATTGGGATTATAAGTTGGGAAGATGAACCCTACACATATCAGAAAGGAAGAAGGACCTAGGAGTGAATATCAAGAACAGACTGTCTCTGGCCGACCACAACAGTGAGAAGGTACACAGCATGTCTACACTGCTTGCTAATATGAGAATAGCATTCACATATATAAGTGAAGACATGCTGAGAAAGATAATAACACATTCATCAGACCAACCCTGGAATATGTATCAGTAGTCTGTTTTTTTTTTTTTTTTTCAAGAATACTCCTCCAGTATCCCTGCTTGTCGTAAAAGGCGACTAAAAGGGTTGGCGGAGGGTTAGTGCCCCTCCCCGGAAAACAACCAACTAAAAAGACAAACAATAAGCCTTGGACAAGGACTGACCAAAAGATGACGATCAAGGACCTGACAAAGGACATGGTTATTGGAACTTGGAATGTAAGGGGAGCGAATGATGAGGTGAAAGAGAGAGAGATTGTCCAGGTGCTTGAGGGTGCGAAAGTTGATGTATGTGGAATAACTGAAACGAAATAGAGAGGTGAGAGTGCGAGAGAATGGCAGTATGGATGGGGTACATGTGCAGGAGTAGGTGAGAATGAGAGGGCAAAAGAAGGAGTATGTATAGTTGTGAGTAAAAGATGGAAGAAGAGCATAAGAGAGTATGGATCAGTTGGGTCAAGGATTGTGTGGGTAAAGTTGAAAGTGGGAATACAAATGTGGGCGATTGTGTGTGTGTATGCCCCAACGCAAGATCGTGCAAGCAGAGTGAGAGAGGAGTTCTGGACAAATGTGGAAGTGTGCATGGAAAAGTTTGGAAGGAATGAGAGAGTATTTTTGATTGGTGATATGAATGGTAAAGTAGGGAATTTGAAGGTGGATGGAATAGTTGGTGAGTGGGGTGTGCCTGCTGAGATAGATGAGAATGGCAGTGCGTTAGTGGACATTTGTGCTGGGAGGGGGTTGGTTATAGCCAATACCCTCTTCAGGCACAAGATGATCCACAGGTATACATGGTGAGTGATGAGAAGGGTGGGTGGTGAATTGAATGAAAGGAAGGCAATGATTGATTATATGTGTGTCGATGAAAGGATGCAAAAATGTGTAATGGATTCAAGAGCTTATAGAGGATGGGGGAGTGGACTTTCTGACCACTACTTGGTGGTGGCCAGAATCAAGGTCCAGTTAGAATGGAGAAATAGAAGAAGGGAGGGACGGGAAGAAGGAGTATTTGTAAGGAGAGTGGAAAGGTTACAAGAGGATGAGAAAAAGGCAGAGTATAAGAGAGAAGTGGAGGAACGATTGGGCAAATATGAACTGGAGCAGATGGGGGACGTGGAAGGTGTGTGCAGGATATCTACAGAAGAAATATGTGCAGCATGTGATGTGGTGTGTGGGATGAAGAGAAGACAGAGGGGTGTGCAAGGAATAGCATGGTGGAATGAAGAGGTGAGACAGGCTGTGGCACAAAAGAAGAAAGCATACAATGAATGGCTGAGAAACAGGAGCATAAAAGTAGTTGAGAGGCGGAAGAGAGAGTTATATGTAGAAAGAAAGAGGTGAAAAGATTAGTAAGAGAGAGTAAGAAGAGAGCAGATGAGGAATTTGGAAGGAATTTGAATGTAAAGTGGAGGGACTGTAAGAAAATGTTCTGGAAAGAGATGAAAAAAGTAAGGCAGGGTGGAAGTAAAGTTAGCAGGGGAGTGAAAAATAAAAATGGTAGATTACTAGTGGAGAAAGGAGAAAAAGTGAGCAGATGGAGAGAACACTTTAAGGAATTGTTGAACATAGAGGATGGAAGTAATGCAACTATAAGTGGGTGGGGAATGGCTGGGAGGAGGAGGGAGGTGAGAAGACAGGAAGAAATCAGTAGGATAGAAGTTGTGGAAGCAATGAAGAAAGTTAAATCAGGGAAAGCCCCAGGAATTGATGGAGTGTGTGGTGAAATGCTGAAGTATGGGGGAGAGATAGTAGTAGAATGGATGTGGAAAATGTGCAAATTGGCCTGGGAGGAAGGTAGAGTCCCGGAGGATTGGAAGTCAGGTATAATTATTCCCTTGTACAATGGAAAAGGGGAGAAAGAAGTGTGTGGTAATCATAGGAGCATCTGTCTTCTTAGTATAATTAGAAAAGTGTATGGTAGGATACTTATTGACAGAGTTAGAGAAAGAACAGAGGAGTTAGTTGGAGAAGAACAGGGAGGCTTTAGGAAGGGAAGAGGTTGTGTAGATCAGATATTCATTCTTAGATCTTTTGTGGAAAAGTTTCTAGAGAAGGGAAAGAAGTTGTATGCGGCTTTCATGGACTTGGAGAAAGCATATGACAGGGTGGATAGACAAGGGGTGTGGAAAATATTAAGAATATATGGAGTAGATGGGAAGTTGTTGAATGCTGTGAAGAGTATGTACGATGGTGCGAAGGCTGCAGTGCGTGTGGAGAGTGAACCGAGTGAATTTTTCTCTTTGAAGGTTGGGTTGAAACAGGGATCTGTCATGTCTCCATGGTTGTTCAATCTGTACATGGATGGGGTAATAAAAGAGGTACAAGGTAGGGTAGTGGATGTTGGAGTGGCCCTGGTGAGAGAGGGTAGTGTTTGGAAACTCCCTGTACTGTTGTTTGCAGATGATACTGTGTTGTTGAGTGAAGACGAAGGAGAGCTGCAAGGCTTGGTGGATGAGTTTGGGAGAGTGTGTAAGAAACGGAATCTAAAGGTGAATGTAGGGAAGAGTAAGGTGATGGTCTTTGAGAGAGGTGAAGTCAGTGAATGTACAGCGAGGTTGGATGGTGAGGAATTGGAAAATGTGAGTACATTTAAGTACTTGGGTAGTGTGATGAGTAAGGATGGAGGTTTGGAGGGTGAAGTGCTTGAAAGAGTACAGCAGGGAAGAAAGGTTGCTGGTTCCTTGAAAGCAGTGATAAGAAGCAGGGAATTGAGCTTGTAAGTGAAAAACTTACTACATGACAGTATTGTGATACCAACTCTAACGTACTTAAGTGAAGCTTGGACGTTGCTGGAAGGACACAAGTCAAGAGTGAGAGCAGTGGAAATGAGTTATTTAAGAAGAGCCTGTGGAGTCACATGGAGAGACAGGCTGACGAATGAGGATATAGAGGAGCGTTGTGGTGTGGATGTGGATGTGATAGGAAGCGTTAGTAGGAATACACTGAGTTGGTTTGGTCATGTGGAGAGGATGGAAGGTGAAAGACTGACAAGGAGAGTGTATGTGAGTGAGGTGGAGGGGGGAAGAGGGAGGGGGAGGCCGAGGATGAGATGGAGGGATGGGGTGGAAAGGTATATGAGAGAGGGGGGGGGGTGAGTTGGGAGCAGGGCAGTGAAATGGCGGGGGACAGGGCGACGTGGAGGTAATTTGTTTGTGGCCACCCCAAATGGGATTGAGGCGTCTGGCAATAGATAGATAGATAGTCTGGAATCCTCATCTCATAAAACACATAGATAAGATTTAAAAAGTATAAAGGGCAGCTACAAGATGGCTACCAAGCTTAAGGGATCTAAGCTACAAAGACAGAGTAGAAAAATTGAATCTACCAACACTACAGGAAAGAAGGAAAAGAGCAGACATGAATATGCTATATAAGAGCATCTCAGGGAAAGAGAAATAAACGCAAATGAATATACAGTAATCCCTCCAAGATCTGACGTAATAGAGCTAAAGCCATGTCCGAGACTTGGTTTTGTCCTGGACTTGGGGAAAAATACTCCTGGACAGGTACTTATAGACCCCAACCCAACCTAACTTTGAAAGCCACCTAAATAACTCCCTATCGGACATGCACAGCACATATTTAAGACCCTATTCACACAAATAAGGGACAAAAACCATAAAATAAATGAAAAGGAACCAGAGAATGAGAAATTAGAAGTGAGTATGAAATATACAGGTATTTAGCAGTGTACAGGGTACTTACGACACGTCCATGACCATTGTCAAGATCAACCCGCCCCCTCTATGGGTCTGACAGTGGTGAAGGTGCACTTGAAGCCCATACAGTAATCCAGTGTTGTGCTGCACGTAGTCCTTTGCACTGTGAATTATAATTGATTAACACAGCACATTCTGTTCTTACGCCATGCCAGTTGCAACACACCAGTGTTGCTCTCTGCACTTAATCCTTTGCACTCTGAATTCTAGTTTCTTAACACTGCACAACCCTGTAAATTCCCTTATGGTCTAGTGGTGAGGTATTGCATTTTTTTCACTGTCCACCACAAAAACGGGCATGTGGGCAGCCATGGCGACGAGTGTGCAGTCACAACAGTAAGTAGGCAGGAAGTGGGGAGGATGCAGAGGCGCTCTAGGGGACGTCGCCGGAACTGCATGCCAAAACTAAGCTGTTCATCCCTGTGCGGCAAATTTTGAGTAGGGATGAACACATATCTTCCTTTTTTTTTGCATTTTGACATTTTTTGGCCATTTTTGGACTCAGGCCAAAATGTCTGGGACTTGGGTGTCCGGATCATAAAGGGATTACTGTTTAATCTATGGGGAAGCATCAGCAGCAGGACACTGCAAAAAGTTACATAAAAAGAGAGGCGATAAAGACGTGAGGAAATTCAGTTTCCCAAATAGGGCAATTGATCAGTGGAATGCACTGCTGAATATAATATTGTGTACCAAAACTATTCATAAATTGAATATGTATTATAAAATTGGCTTAATATATGGGAGAGTACGAGCTTGAGTCATTCCTGTAAAGATACAGTCACGTAAGAACACACACACACACACACACACATATATATAAAACATCACATCCAAAAGTTATAAAAGTAAGCAGTGGAATGAGAGAAAATTAAATAAAAGGGAATAATAATAGATTTCATTCACCTAGAGATGTTTGTTAGGCAATGCAGGTAAATGTGAGCCTTCAGCACACCAAGGAGGGATTTGTTTCTCTCTCTCTCTCTCTCTCTATGTATATATATCTACATATATATATATATATATATATATATATATATATATATATATATATATATATCAATCATCATCATCATCAGTCGTTTGAGTATCCGCTGCAGGACCGGCTTAACCCGACCGAAGTTGGGATGACACAGCCAATGTATCCCTACCAAATGGCTTAGGCTGTCTGGAGAGACTCTATGTAGGGTGAGAAGTGTTTGTAAGTGTAATTGTAGTGTTGGAGTGGCTTTGGATGTGTGTAGTCTGGGAACCAAATGTGATCGGCCTGTGCAAGCCGACTGGGTGCAGGCATACTTTATAGTATGTGACACTGGTTCAACCACTGCATCCCTTATGTCTGTAAAAGCAGTACGTGGTTGGAAGAACGCTTCCAAAGTTTATTACCCTGGCGGGGCGCGAACCCTCGTTCTTCAGTGTACGAAAACGCACACTTTACAACTGTTCCACAGAGGCTCCATGTATATATATATATATATATATATATATATATATATATATATATATATATTGTTTCATTCGTTTCATTTTTAAAGGCTCCTACATGCTTGCATGCGTCGGCCTTGGTCACCTAATGGCGGCTTTCCACTCTGCACGATCCATTGCAGCCTCCCTGTTCAGTCCCTTAACCCTGAGGTCATACTTAATGACCTCGTCCCATGTTTTTCTTGGTCTACCCCTCATAACCCCACCCCCAATATTAACACTTCTCACCTTCCTCACCCAATTATCACCCCTCATCCTCTCCACATGTCCAAACCATCTCAATCTACCTCTCCTCATCACAGCACCAATACACTCCAGTCCCATCCTACCTCTCAACTCTTCCATCGTAAACCCAGCCCCCCTGGACCTTGCGCGCAGGGACGCACTACACATCCACCTAATCATTGTCATTTCTGTACATCTGAGCTGTCGAATATCCTCCTCCTCTACTGCCCAGGTCTCACTACCATACAGCATTACACTCCTGACACATGCTGCTTACGAAGACCTCTTAGCACGTAGGGAGAGCCCTCTCAATGTCAGAAGAGGCAAGAGCTCCCTGAACTTCTTCCAACCACTTCGCACCCTAGCCACAGAGCTAGCTCCAGCCCCACCTCAAGCACACAACATGTCTCCCAAATAACAAAACTCTTCCACACACTCAAGAGATGCACCAGCAAGTTCAATCCTTTCACGCCTGACAATCTCCACCTTCTCTCCCCGACACACCGTACACATAAAATCAGCATTATCTCGCAGTCTACCTCTGATACCACTACATCCCTTATGCACCCATTTATCACAAACACTGCACAAGATGGAATTACTTCCCACACCCTTGTGGCAAACTGCACATGGCCACTGTCCCTTGTCGTTGACAGTACCGCCACCAACCCTAGATATCGTCACTTTTGTTTTATCTGCATTTACCCTTAAGCTCTCATGCCCCATACCATCTCTCCACTTCCTAAACCTTTCCTCCACCTCCCTTTCATTCTCTGCAATCAACACCAAATCATCAGCATACAACATCTCCCATGGGAGTCTGTTTCTAAAGTAACGTGAGAGGACTTCAAGTACCATGATAAACAACATGGGACTCAAAACTGACCCTTGATGCACACCAGCGTTCACGGAAAACTCATCACTCTAATCTCCATTCACTCTTGCTTGGGTGCGAGCACCCATATACATAGCCATAACCACCCTAACCAGTCACTTCTTCAAGCCAAGCTTTCTCATTGCCCATTTCACCACCTCTCTAGGGACTCTGTCAAAGGCCTTTCCAAATCAACAAAAACAAAATACAGATCCCTTCTCCTACCAATATATTTTTCCTGAAGCTGTCGAACAATGAATATGGCATCAATGGTCCCCTTACCTGGCATAAACCCAAAATGCATCTCATCAATATTCACTCTTTCTCTAATCATGCCTTCTAAAACTCTCTCCATTACCTTCATTATCTGATCTAAAAGCTTTATACCTCTATAATTTCTTCTTTCCAGGGCATCACCCTTCCCTTTATACACATTTACAATTACACTCTTCAGCCAATCATCTGGGACAACACACTCATAAATAATCCTATTTATCAGGTCAGTGACTAAACTCACCCCTATGTCTCCTGAGGCCTTCAACATTTCGGCAGTCAACCCAGACACACCTGCTGCCTTCCCCATTTTCATCCTGCCTATTGCCTCACTCACAGTAGCAGCATCAATCAAAGGCCAAGGGCCAAACACTGGATCTGCTGGCTCCAAACCTTCCCTGTCCCAGTCAAATTCCTCATTCAACAACCGGCTATAATAGTTTCTCCATTCATCTTTAATATCCTCACTGTTCACCACTACCCTTCCTTCATCATTCTTCACACACTGCTCACCTATAATATCCCGATTATCCCTCTTCATCTGAGTTGCCGCTTTAAATATCATATTTTTCCTTTCCCCATGATTCAGTTTATCAAGTAAAAGTCTCTGTGACTCAGACTTTGCCCTGTATACCTCTCCTGTAGCCCTACGCTTGGCAGCCAAGTATTCCTCCTTGCTACCACCCTTCATCCATTCCCCAAAAAACCTTCTTTTCTCCCTAACTGCAGCTTCTACACCCTCATCCCACCACCGAGTTACTTTATGCCTTGGTGGTCCTCTTGTCCAACCACATGTTACATCAGTAACTCTCAAGAGATTGTTCTTAAAGGCTCTGTACTGTTCATTAACGCCTCTGTCTATGGCTCCCTGTTCAGTGACCATGCTCCTCATCTCGCTATAGAAGGCATCCCTTACTACTTGGTTTTTCAACTTCCATACTTTCCTCCTAGGTACATAAATCCTCTTTTTCATCACTCGTTCTTTAAGCACCATATCACAAATCAATAGTTTGTGCTGCTGCACACACGCCTCACTTCCTATAACTTTAACATCCCTCACTAACCTCCTATCAGCCCTCCTAACCAGAAAGTAATCTATCTGACTGCTATTTCCCCCCAGACTCATACGGTACATAATTAACCTACTTTCTCTTTTCCTAAAATATGTGTTGCACTCAATCGTGTCCGTTGCCTCTCCAAACTCGAGTATCCTTTCCCTTCCACACTCCTTATACCATACGCACATCCCCCATGTACTCCTTCATAATCTTGTGCTGCATTACCTACTTGACCCCATAAGTCCCCTCCCAAAACCACTGTCTCATCGTCCTGCATACCACCTACTACACGTATTATATCATCCCAAAATCTCTTTCTCTGCTTCATCCAATCCTGCCTCTGGAGCATATGCTGATATAATTGCAGCTATCTTTCTACCGAGTAGAATTTTCACTACTAATATCCTATCAATATGTCTTATAACATTCATAAAATATTCCTCCCATTTCTCCGCAACCATCACACCAACACCCCCATATCCGTCTGTTCCCCCCTGCTATATATATATATATATATATATATATATATATATGTGTGTGTGTGTGTGTGTGTGTGTGTGTGTGTGTGTGTATGTGTTTAAATGTGTATACAGTAAACATCCTCTTCGAGACCAAACAGGTGCTGAAAGGACAGAAACTGCCGAATGACCGGGAAAACCTGCCATAATGTTTCTAGCAATCATGGTCGGTCGCCCCAATGCAATCACAGTGTCTAGGAACTACTGTATTATTGGTCAACCCTAAGCACTGAATATGTAATAAGCAACTTATATTTAATGTATTAAATGTTATAATACACATGAACTTACCATAACCTAGGTGTATTTACAAATGTACACCGTAAAATAGCACGACAAAATTTCCAAACTTTCAAAAGATCCCGTTCACAAAGCCAGACACTCATGACGGCCAACTGCGCATGCAGTGTTGGCAAGCAGAAATCTTTGAAAGTGCTAAACTCAACTTTATAATGCACTAAGGTATAGGTGAACTGTTTAGATTTTTGCACTAAATTGGACTTCAAAATGCACTACCGTATATATAGAATAACATTAATATTTATTGGTGCTCAATTATTATGAAAAGTGGTAATTTGTTATATAAAGTGCTAGATCTAGCACCAAGAGTGCCGAATTGGCAACTATGGGCACATGAGTACCAGCAACGAGCTGGCAACCCCGTGGCGGGTGCCGATCAGCTCAGTATATGTGCCAGAAGAGCAGAGAACTTTGGCAATGGGACGTTTTATGGAAACTGCCGAAAGACCTGAAATACCTTAAGACCAGGTGCTGAATGAGAGGACTTTTACTGTATATGCAGCACAGATTTCTCCTCCTGCATATCATGCACACACCTTGACGTCCCCCATCTGCACCAAATCGTATTTATGCAATCGCTCCTCCACTACTCTCTTATATTACGCAGTCGCTTCTCCACTACTCTCTTATATTACGCAGTCGCTCCTCCACCACTCTCTTATATTCTGCCTTTTTTCCATCCTCTTGTAACCTTTATACTCTCCTTGTATGAACTACCTCCCCCTTGTATTAACTACTTCCTGCTGTCCATCCCTTCTTCTATTTCTCCATTTCATTTGGACCTTGATTCTGACCACCACCAAATGGTGGTTAGAAAGTTCACTCCCCCAGCCTTTATATACTCTTGCATCCATTGCACACCTTCTCATCCTGTCATCCACACGCTTATAATCAATCATTGCCTTCCATTCATTCAGTTCACCACCTACCCTTCTCATCACTCGCCACTTATACCTATGGATCATTTTATGCCTGAAGAGAGTATTGGGTATCACCAACCCCCTCCTGGCACAAACGTCCACTCTATCTCTGCAGGCACACCCCGCTCACAAACTACTGCATCCACCTTCACATTTCCTACTTTTCCGTACATATCTCCAATCAGAAACACACTCACTTCTTTCAAACTTTCCCATGCCTGCTTCCACATTTGTCTAGAACTCTTTCACTATGCTTGCACGATCTTGCATCGGCGCATACCCGCACACAGTCACCCATATTTGTAGTCCAATTTTGAGTCGTACCCACACAATCCTTGAGCCAACTGATCCATACGCACTTATATTCTCCTTCCATCTGTTAATCTCAACAATCCACACTCCTTCTTTTGCCCTCTTATTCCCACCTACTCCCATGCATATACCCCATCCATACACCCATTTTCTCACACTCCCACCTCTCCATTTAGTTTCAGTTAATCCACATACATCCTCTTTTGCACCCTCAAGCACTGAACAATCTCTCTCTCTTTCACTTCATCATTTGCACCCCTTACATTCCATGTAGCTCTCCATACCATGTCCTTTGTTCGGTCCTTAGTTGTCACCTTTTGGTCAGTCCTGGTCTGATGATTCTTGTTTGTATTTTTAGTTAATTGTTTTCCAGGGAGGGGAACTAACCCTCCACCAACCCACTTGTTGTCATGTAGGGAACACGTGTCGGTTAGTTATGAGGTTACCACCCAGCATTGTAAATGGTTTCCAGGTTTACAGGAAATCATTTACTTTTATCAGGAACATTATAGGCTCCAGCACTGAGCCCTGCGGGATTCCATTTGTTGCTTCCTTCCATCCTGACATCTTATCTTTGTATGTGTGTGTGTGTGTGTTCTTACCTAATTGTTCTTACCTAATTGTATCTTTACAGGAATGAGTCAAGCTCCTACTGTCCCATGTCTTAAACCATATTTATCATACATATCCTTAAATTTGTGAATTGTTTTGGCACACACTATTTCATTCGGTAGTGCATTCCATTGATCAATTACTCTGTTTGGGAAACTGAATTTCCTTACGTCTTTATCACCTCTCTTCTTATGCAGTTTTTTGCGGTGTCCTCTTGCTGATGCTTCTCCATATGTTAAGTAATCATTTATGTCTATTTTCTCCTTCCCTGATATGCACTTATATAGCATTATCATGTCACCTCTTTTCCTTCTCTCCTGTAGTGTTGGTAGATTCAGTTTATTTGGTCTTTCTTCGTAGCTTAGGTCCCTTAAGCTTGGTATCCATCTTCTAGCGGCCCTTTGAACTTTTTCAATCTTGTCTATGTGTTTTTTGAGATGAGGACTCCAGACTACTGATGCATATTCCAGGGTTGGTCTAATGAATGATATTATTATCCTTCTTTGCATGTCTTCATTTATGTATGTGAATGCTATTCTCTTATTTGCAAGCAGTGTATACATGTTCCGTACCTTCTCGCTAATGTGGTCAGACGGAGATAGTCTGTTATTGATAATCACACCTAGGTCTTTCTCTCTTTCTGATGTGTATAGGGTTTTATTTCCTAACTTATAATCCCAATCAGGTCTTTTTCCACTTTTACCAAACTTGATTACATGACACTTGTCCACATTGAATTCCTTTTGCCATGTACTACTCCATTCATGAAGTTTATTTAATTCTTCTTGTAGCTTGTTACAAGAGTCTGTGTTAGTAATTCTCCTTTGTATTTTTGCATCATCTGCAAACATATTCAGATAGCTCTCATTTCCAGTGTTACTGTTTATATCATTTATATACACTAAAAACATGATTGGTGCCAGCACTGAACCCTATGGTACTCCACTAGTCACTTCTTTCCATGATGAGTAGTTTCCTCTTAGTACTGTTCTCACTTCTCGTTTTATGAGAAAGTCTTGCATCCAACAAAACAGTTTGCCTCGAATTCCTCCTTGATGGTATAGTTTCCATAAAAGTCTTTGGTGTGGTACTGTGTCAAAAGCTTTCTTGAAATCTAAATAGATACTGTCCACCCATCCTTCCCTTTCCTGTATTGTGTTTGTTACTCTGTCATAGTAGCTTAACAGATTAGTAACACATGATTTTCCTTTTCTGAAACCAAACTGTATTTCTGTTATTATACTGTGTTCTTTTAGATGATTTACCCAAGCTTTTCTTATAAGCATTTCTAATACCTTGCTTACAACACTGGTCAGTGATATTGGTCGGTAGTTGAGTGGATTTTGTCTATTTCCTTTCTTGAATAAGGGGACAATATTTGCTTTTTTCCAAATAGCAGATAGTTTACCTTGACTCAAGGATTTCTTGAAAATTAAAAATAATGGTTTACTTAACTCCTTTGCACATTCTCGTAACACCCAACATGAAATTTCATCAGGACCACTTGCTTTTCCTCTGTCTAATCTACTTAACTCCTCCTGTATTACTTTTTCTGCTATTTGTATATCTGGTAGTATGTGTGGACATGCATGTTCCACATAGTCCCTCTCAAAAATTTTTTCTTCTGTAAAAACTAATTGGAAATTCTTATTTAGTGCTTCACAAACATCTTTCTTTTGTGTATAAGTGATTCCCTCGTCCGTAATGGATTGTATTATATCTTTTACTTTGGTTTTGCTTCTGATGTAGCTGTAAAATAGCTTTGGTTGATCACTACTTTTATTTATTATATCCTCCTCAAACTGTTTTTGGGCTTCCCTCCTTATTCTTGTATAATCGTTTCTTGCCTGTTTGTAATTATTATACGCCCTTTCACTATTGTGTCTTCTGTATCTATTCCACAACAAATCTCTTCTTTCTTTTTATTTTTTACATTCTGTATTGAACCATTTCTGTATTTTCTTATCTGCTTCTTTGTGCTGTGGGATGTACTTCTGGACTCCTATTTCATAAAATTCACAGAATTTTTTATATACAGCATTTAAATCTTGTCCTCTAAGCTCATTTTCCCAATTAACTTCTAAGAAATACTTCTTTAGGTCTTGATAATTTCCCTTTTTATAGTTTAGGCTCTTTTTGTAACTGTCATTGCTGTTAACTATGTCATATGCTATCCGGAAGTTATAATTTAGTACTGCATGATCGCTTTTGCCGAGTGGAGGGTGATATATTAAACTGTCAGTATCATTTTCTTGCCTAGTAAATATTAGATCTAGCACTGAAGGTACATCAAGTCCTCTTTTTCTGGTGGTTTCCCTCACATGTTGCGTTAGGAAAAACTCTTGCACGAGATCCAGGAGCTTTTGGTCCCAACAGCTTTCTTGGCTATTTATATCTAGAGTATTCCAATTTATATTTGTATAAAAATCCCCAGTTAGTATAATTCTTTCCAATTTCTCTTCCATTTTATGTAGTAATAATCCTGAACTCTGAATTGTACTCTCTGCCAGGCCCTTATATTCATCTCTTTCCCATGTGTTTGATCTGGGTGGCATGTACAAATTGGCTTCAATTACTTTCCCTTCAGATGTGTTGATCTCTACTGCAATCAGTTCTACTTGTGATGGTATATCTAGTTTTATTTTATTGACTTTTAGATTTTTCTTAGTTAACCCTTTAACCGCGGGTGTCATTCCAGAATGACATTGCAAAAACTGGACCAAACCGCGGGTGTCATTCTCGAATGTTTGTGAATATTTTGAATACCCCGCGTTTTTTCCATGCGCCAATTGTTTCAAGGGAGAGTAGCTATTAAGTTCTTTCACTCCAGCCGACCCCCACCTCCCCCCCCCTGGGGCCCCACCTCCCACCCCCTGGGCCCCCCACCCCACCCCGGACCAAACACGCATCAGTATCTGTCCAGCTGTGTGAGTGAGAACACTGCTGATGTGGCAGTAAAGTGCAGGCAATTACAGTGCCTTTTACCTGCCTCAGTGAATACAGAGTGGGTGTTTATCGTATGTGCAGTGTTCGTATATGTTTATAGTATTATTATCAGAATGAGGTTGGCATTTGGTAATGGTGTGTGAGCGAAAAATAGTGATTACAACACCGCTGATATGGCAGTGGAGTGCGGGCAATTACAGTGCCTTTTACCTGCCTCAGTGAACACAGAGTGGGTGTTTATCGTATGTACAGTGTTCATATATGTTTATAATATTATTATCAGAATGAGGTTGGCATTTGGTAATGGTGCGTGAGCGAAAAATAGTGATTACAACACCGCTGATGTGGCAGTGAAGTGCGGGTAATTACAGTGCCTTTTACCTGCCTCAGTGAACACAGTGTGGGTGTTTATCGTATGTGCAGTGTTCATATATGTTTATAGTATTATTATCAGAATGAGGTTGGCATTTGGTAATGGTGTATGAGCGAAGGTAATGGTGTGTGAGCGAAAAATAGTGATTTTAGATCACTCACTTCTAATGGCACTGCCCATCCAGTGATAGTCAACAAAATCATGAAACCTACATCAATGCAAAGCCGAAGGTTAGTACTTTCTAATGGTATCTTATTTTTCGCTCTAGATTTACTCTGTGCAGAGTTATAAAGGTTTAAAGTTTGTTTACATTTTGGTCGAAACCCCCGCGGGCGAGGCCAGTCGGGGCAAAACAATGCCCGCGGTTAAAGGGTTAATATTATAATTCCTCCTCCTTTTTTTAAATTTCTGTCTCTTCTCCATATATTGTATTCCTCTAAGTTTAGTATGTCATTGGATATCCCTGGTGTTAATTTTGTTTCAGTTCGGCATATTATTTGTGGTTCATTTTCTCTGATATAATCATTCATCTCTAGTAATTTAGATACCATTCCATCCACATTTGAGTACATCAACTTTATCATCTTGTTTATATACTTGTCATGACATGGTTCTATTACCTTCCTCCTTTTTACTCCATCCTGTTTGTGTACCACTTTCGTACCTGCAATCCTATTACTTTGTAAAAAAAATTTCTTCTTCTCCTCTTCTGATCTTCCCTCATTTTTTGTTTTTGCTTCCTCCCATTTCTCTTTCAGTAATTCCAGTTCCTCTTGTGTTAGGCATCTTTTTATCCATACATTTTTGAACTCCTCTTTTTCCATAAGATTCTTTGCATTTTTTAGTATCTCTTCCACAGTGTTTACACTCTGGAAAGTCACCTTTAGAGGTCTTGTCTTGCTTTTCTCGTATTTCCCTAACCTTTTGTGTTCCTCTATGTCTTTACTACAGATTTCCTCTGATACTTCTTTCAGTAAGCTCATTACATATGCCATCTCCTTTTTGTCTCTTGTGATCTTGTTTTTTACTTCTTCCTCTTCTATACCAGTGATTACTATAGATTTGTTTATATCTACTGAATCTCTGACTAACTTTGGATTGTTTTGGATTATTCTTTTCACTTCCTGTTTAATGCTTTTTTTCTCCACCCTTGTTTCTAAGTCTTTCTTTACTTTCACCATTTCAGCATATGTGGTTTCCACATCATTTTTGTAGCTTTGCACAGCTTCATTCACCTGTGTTATCTTCTCCTCAATATCACTGCTCTGGTCTATAAGACTGCTTACTTGCCTAATTGTCTCTGTGTCATTTTTGAACTCTTCCATAACACTCTCGTGATTGACTACTGTACTTGCCATTTCACTCATTTTCTTCCTAAGTGTACTCAATTCCACTGTTAGTTCACTGATGGTTGTGTCTTTCTTGTTGGCCTCCCTTCCTAGTTTTTCTACTTCTTCCTTTTGCAAGTGCATCTGCTTCTTTATTTCATCAATTTCATTTTTGAAAGCCATTTCTAGTTTGTGTAAACGTTCAACCAGTCTATTGTGAGTTTCCACTTCAACCAGTTCTTGGTAGAAATCATCATTTTGCTTTCTATCTTTATCCCTTTTCTTTTCCAAATTTGCTTTACTAAAGTATGTGTCCATTTTGCAATACTAAAAGTACAGAGTATGTACTTACATTCCCCGTGCTGCTGTAGTCTAAACAAACCTCAGCTGACTCAGCGCATTCTTTCATCTTGGTTCTCTTTTCTGTTTGAACAAATCTTGTTTAACCCCTACACCGCGGGCATGTTTACCAATGTTTTGCGTGTGCCGCGGGGTTATTCGGGCTCCGACAGACTCTCAAAAAATTTTTGCCAAAAATCAGTTATTAGTCCTAGAATATTAAAATTACATATGCTTATGGCACGTACCTTCAGCTTTCTCCTGGAACGTTTGTTGGGCCTTCGTCAGTTACCGTAGGACTTGTAGAGACCTCTGAAGTTGGGTAACGAAGTCTCCACTTTACACTTCCCGACAACCCATAATATGATTACCACAGCCTGATATTAACACTATAAACACTACTCTATGATTTTCAAGTAGTTTGGGATCCATACTCCAAAATAAAAACCACTGTGAAAGCAATGAAAATTATGAGCGCGTCTGACCGTCGCACTTGCTCTAGTTCGCTCTTGGTACTCTGTCATATTGTTCATAAAACCCCTCACACTTTATATTTCTGTTACTATATAACACTTCTATATATCTACAGTCTTTATCCATAAGTTTCCTTCAGTAGTATTAGTTTATTGTCACTAGGGATTCAATTTCTTTCAGTAAAATATGTAGCATTCACTTTCTCGTCCTGTATACTAGCATTGAGAGTGAATGTCACTTTCATCTTCTCTCTCATAACTCATAGTATTCAGACATGCTAGAGTGAAACTTTCACTTTCATTACTCCTAGGGTATATACTCGTTTTCTTATAATACTACTCATTTACATTTCTATTTATGTTTTCTATTTACGTTATTTACATTTCTATTTTATTTACACTGTGTTATGCACTGTCACTTGAAGTAACTTATAAAACTATTTTCCACTGTTCACGTATATTTACATTCATTACTTTCACTTGCTGTTTACACATTATTTACACATTATTTACAATTCCACTTGCACTGTTTTACTCAATAGAAAGATCGTAGTCACTCTTTTATCAATTGTCAGCCCTTTACCTCTTTCCACACGAGGTTTAGTAGGGGGTAAAGGTCACAGGGCCCTTTGCATGGGGGTGAAAAGTCCCTGAAGTCAGCAAGATGAAACAGACGTATCTCCACTTCGGAAGATGAGAGTGAACTGATAAGGGAGGGCCGGGGTGGAGGCCTACCTAGGGATATTCAGTACTACCGTTAGCTCTTGAAACAACTATGTATAGCACTGAAATGATTGGCAGGAAATCTAGACAATACATTATAAATTAGGTAGTTCCAGGTGAATGTAAATATCACTTAGGCTTCTCCCTTCCCTCCTTATATGTAATTTATTAAAAAAATAGATTATACGGCATATTTCAAGGGGAAATAAACAGCAAAAATTAGCGAATGAGTGCACGTGAGGTGTTGTCAGATGATAATTAGCCAATTCCAGGTGTATGGCACTCTCACTTACCTTATTTCTTTCTTGTATATATTATTTGGTATAAGAATAGGGCATAGGGCTTATTTCAATGGATGAAATCAGTGAAAAATTCCAGTGAAGATTTACTTAGCGTAGCATGGCCGGGCAGGCGAGAGGATAGGGTAATGGAGTGGGGGTAGGGAGGGGAGTCAAGAACGGGGAGAAATAGCTAAATTGTCAACAATGGATGGGAGTACAGATGAGATTAGGAGTGCTGACTAGTGTTGGACATTGGCAGTACTGATGGATGATACAAGCCCCCACTTGGAAGCCCGGGTGAAATCAAAATAACACAGAATCACAAAAGCGACACCCCGCGATATGATCCCTTGCTCCCAAGCGTCACGAAAGTGACACCCCGCGATATGATCCCTTGCTCCCAAGCGTCACGAAAGTGACACCCCGCGGTTAAGGGGTTAAACTTATTATTTTGTTTTTCTTTTAATAATGAAAAATCATTTAGTCTAACCTGGTGCAGAGCTTGACTCATACAAAGGTACTAATTTAGGTAATGCCACTGGCCGTGTTGGTTCGGTACTGAGCGCCTATGTCGCATGTCTGCCTCGATTGACTCCGTCTGTGTGTGTGTGTGTTCAAAACAATGCTCCCAGTGCATAAGGCCTGGGATGGCCATTGTTAATGCATTTGTTTTACTGTCAACATTATAATGCATTGAGTTCTTGTCACAATGTGTTGATAGTTATATACTTTTTACATATCTCAGCATGTTTTGTGTGTTTAATAGTAGTCTGATGAAAAGTGTTAAGTATGAGGTCAGCTTCAGATGTAAATGCCAGTTAAGAATGATGGGTTGGGGGTGGGTTGGGTAGGTTATGAGGGAGGGTTGGAGTCTTGGTTAGAGGCAGGTGGAGGTCATTTCATCTCCTCTTCCCTTCTTCTGTGGGTATACAAGGGTAGGAAGTAGGCATCTCTGAGCAGCAATTAGTGGGAGTGAAGTGTGTCAGTTCTGTATTGTATTTTATGCTTGATTTAAATCTTTTACTAATGGGTAATATTGTAGGGAAGAGTTAGGATAGAAAGTTGAGACAGATAGCTTTGCTAGTGACACACTATCCAACAATGCCAGTTAGAGCCCCAACAAACTCCTGAAAGTTGCCAGTGTTCGCCAGATTACTAAATAGCGTGGGGTCACTACCCGCTCGGAGCTGGTGTACCTTCCTTTTAAAAAATTCCTGTTGGGAGTATTACTCATGCATAAAGCATTATACCAGTATTATATTCATTGTAGATATTTTACTGATGCTGTAAATGAGATTTACACTGAAAAGTTCTCCATAGAGTTTACAAAAAACTTATTGTGTGTGTTTGCATTCAGCACATTTTTACCAAGTGTTATGAATCTTAGTTGTTGGAAAAATTTATCATACAGTTTCCATAGATCGTAATCTTTCATTTGGCAAATCCTGACATGATTCTATCTATTATACACCTAACAATAGTAAGAATTGTAAGGCCGAAAATGTTACGGGGCTGAGATCAGCGACCCGAGTTTTTAACCCGCCCCATCCCGACGTTTTTGGACCTTTTTTTTTTTTTTTTTTTTTTTCAAACATCCGCTTTCGGTGAGAAACATCGAAAAATCATAGAGAAATCGCTCACCTGAGGTTTAAAATACCGGATTTAGGTATGAGTACTTCCTTACCTGACTGGGTTTTCTAACAGGCTGGCACCAAAGAAAACGAGTTCTATGGGAGGGTAACTATTTTAGCGACTCATAAACAGTATTTATTTATTTACTTGGTACGAATTTATATGTAGTACAAGAGTATATTGGTTTTCAACCAGTAATATAGGCATTATAAGCATTGTTTCACTCACTAACTCATCACCATTCATGACCTTTTTTTTCCCACATTACCTGATCATCATTTCTGACTGTTTCTTCCTCTAATGCTATGTAAACTTTGTCCTCCACATTGTCATCGATTGGGGAATCACTCTGGCCCTGAATGTCTTTATTGGCCAGGTCACTGGTAACAGGTGAATTGCCGAGACAATGGCGTGTGGGGGGGTGGGGAGAGATTATGCGGTGTAAGGCATTGTTCCTGCTTGGCATCTTGTAGAGGAATAGAGGAAGGTGTCCCGTGTATATGTGCCAAAAATCACTCGCGAAATCACTCGCGAAAAGTGAAAGTTGTGCAAATTAGGGACCTTGCAATGTTGCCGCGTTAATTCACGTCGCCGGGACGGCGCGGGTTAAAGGCATGGTATTCCTCTTCCTTTGAGAAAACCTCTCAGTTCTGTTACAGTCTGCATTTCCATGTATATTTTAGCTGTGCAGCGGACCATGCCACTATATTTTCTGGAACCATTGGCTGATTTCAAAAGGCAGCAGCGTCAGATGTGGTGTATACACATCATCAGCGCCACCCTGGGCCCCTGGCAGTGGGCACACAAACTACGCCACACCACCCATGAGAAAGCGCCTCCATATGAGCTCAGTGGGTTCATACGATCTTCGATTAAGTACCATATTTCCTTAATTTGTTATGTAAGATACAGTTTCCTTATACTCATTTACAATTTTTCCATACGGATGTTTAATCACCACCGAAAAACGTGATAATGATCAATACTCAGGCAGCTTAATAATCGCATGTAGACTGTCCCCAAACTGAGATGGACACAACCTTTCATTTCAATTATATTTTGATAAAGAAGCCATTTTTTCTCCAGTTTTATATGTAGATAAGTCAATAAGTATCCTATTTTCAGTAGAGTAACACAAAAATTGTATAACAGAATGTAATTCAAGTTGACCCCACTTTTGCATTTTACATCAAGTTATCTGGCGAGCAGTGGCATCTATTTCCAGTTTGTGGGGGCATCTACTGGATAGCCGACTGGGGGCATCAGTGCAATATCCAGCGTTCTGCAGTATCTGGGGGAGAGGTGTTGGCTGAATTACCCTGGATAATTGAGAGATTACAGTAGTGCTAAGAGGAAAAATGTCGTATTTAAGATGGCAAATATGATGAAGAGGGAAAACAGGGATATCATAGGTGAACAGTGTGTGAAGAATGATGAATTAAAGGTAGTGTTGAACACTGAGGACATTAACCCCTGAAGTACTATGGCTGACGATTGTCAGTATGCAAGTTTGCCACGTAGAATCCTATGACTGATGATTGTAGAAGGTCTGTCAAAAACTGCTGAGCACTAAGCCAGCCCCTTTTATGATGTAAATGGTTCCTGCCAAATCAGAACTAGGGGATGATGTGGTGGGAAGGAAGATCCTGCCCCCTCACTAAGTCTGTGGGGGGGACTCCCTCCCAGCCACTTCTCCACCTCCCTCTGGTTGATTGGATACAGCCTGCTTTGTTCCCTTCCACCCAAAACTACCCACCAATACCACATCTACATCGTATGGGGGGTATCTCATGCCTGCTTACCCCCCCTCCCCCCGAGCCCCCCCTCCTCCACCTCCCTCCACCTCCTCTTTATATTGAATGACACGGCAATTTTCCTGCTATGATCGTGTTGTGTGTGTTTCCTCCTGCCATAATACCTATCACACCACCTTCCCCACATTGGAGATGTGTCTCATCCCCCCTCACCCCTGCCAGAGACCCACACGCCACCTCCACCTTCCTCCTTCCCTATCCTTTGTCCTGAATATGACACGGTAATTTCCCCTGCCATGATCTGCCTGTGTATGTCTACAATTTCCCTGCCATAATTGGCTTCTGTTTATACTCTCACCAATTTTTTTTTTTTTTTTTTAACACATGCTGACTCCTGCACCAAGTTTCATCAATAGATACATAATATTTTACATTTGATTTCATTGATTTTGGTGAGGTTCTTTAGCGAAAATTAGGTTTTTCCAGATTTTTTTGAGTTTGGACATTTTTTTTTTTTTTTTTTTTTTTTAATACATGCCATGTATACTCCACAGTTATACATGGTCAGTGATGAGAAGGGTGGGTGGTGAACTGAATGAAAGGAAGGGCATGATTGATTATGTGTGTGTGTGGATGAAAGGATGCGAAGATGTGTAATGGATGCAAGAGCTTATAGAGGCTGAGGGAGTGGACTTTCTGACCACTACTTGGTGATGGCCAGAATCAAGATCCAAGTAAGATGGAGAAATAGAAGAAGGACAGGAGGAAGGAGTAGTTACAAGAGGATGAGAAAAAGGCAGAATATAAGAGAGAAGTGGAGGGATGATTGGGTAAATATGAATTGGAGCAGATGGGAGACATGGAAGGTGTGTGCAAGATATTCACAGTAGAAATATGTGCAGCATGTGATGTGGTGTGTGGGGTGAAGAGAAGACGGAATGGGATGCAAGGAACAGCATAGTGGAATGAAGACATGAGACAGGCTGTGGCACAAAAGAAGAAAGCATACAGTGAATGGATGAGAAATAGGGGCATGGAAGAAGTTGAGAGGCAGAAGAGAGTAATATGTAGAAAGGAAGAGAGAGGTGAATAGATTAGTAAGAGAGAGTAAGAAGAGAGTGGATGAGGAATTTGGAAGGAATTTGAATGTAAAGTGGAGGGACTGTAAGAAAATGTTCTGGAAAGAGGTGAAGAGAGTAAGACAGGGTGGCAGTGAAGTTAGTAGGGGAGTGAAAGATAAAAATGGTAGATTACTAGTGAAGAAGGGAGAAAAAGTGAGCAGATGGAGAGAACACTTTAAGGAATTGTTGAACATAGAGAATGGAAGTAATGCTAGAGTAAGTGGCTGGGGAATGGCTGGGAGAAGGAGGGAGGTGAGAAGACAGGAAGAAATCATTAGGATAGAAGTTCTGGAAGCACTGAAGAAAGTCAAATTGGGGAAAGCCCCAGGAATTGATGGAGTTTGTGGTGAAATGCTGAAGCATGGGGGAGAGATAGTAGTAGAATGGATGTGGAAGATGGACAGATTGGCCCTGGGAGGAAGGTAGTATCCCAGAGGATTGGAAGTCAGGAATAATTATTCCCTTGTACAAAGGAAAAGGGGAAAAAGAAGTGTGTGGTAATGATAGGGGCATTTGTCTTCTTACTATAATAGGAAAAGTGTATGGTTGAATACTTATTGACAGAGCTAGGGAAATAAAAGAGGAATTAGTTGGAGAAGAACAGGGAGGCTTTAGGAAGGGAAGAGTTTTTTTTTTTTTTTTTTTTTTTTTTTTTTTTTAAATGCGAGGAAGAAGGAACCAAAGGCCATGAGCCCGCAGTAACAGTTCCCTACAAGAGAAAAACAAAATACAATAGAGAGCCAAATTCAAGATCCGATCATTTTGAGATGCCTGGACACACTGCGTTTGAAAGACTGTAGATCATAGGCAGCAGGAAATAAAGACAGAAGGAGACAGTTCCAGAGTTGACCTGTTGCCTAAATGAAAGACTGGGAGTAACAGTTAAGTCTTGCGTTAGAGAGTTGGACAGAAAAGAGATGAGAGTTTGCTGCCAGACGGGTGCCACGCGCCCGTCGTAGAGGTGGAGGAATGCAAGCAGACAGTTCAGAGGAGCAGTGACCATTAAAGTACCAATAGAAAAGAGATAAAGATGCAACAGTGCGGCGAAGAGACAGAGGTTGAAGGGAGTCAGTAAGAGGAGGAGAGTTAATGAGACGAAAAGCCTTTGACTCCACCCTAGTGAGAAGAGTTGTATGTGGGGAGCCTCCCCACACATGAGAGTTGTACTCCACACAGGGGCGGATAAAACCCCTGTATAGAGTCAACAATTGTGCGGGGGTAAAGAAAGAGCGGAGTCGACTTATCACACCCAATCTCTTGGAAGCAGATTTTACAAGAGATGTACAGTAATATGATCTTTCCAAGATAAGTCCCGAGTAAATGAAACCCCAAGCATGTTCAAGGATGATGCAGGATTAAGCTGCATATTATTAAACAGTGGGTATACCTGTGGAAGATTTTGTCAGGTTGATAGGTGTAAGAACTGAGTCTTGGATGCATTAAAAACAACCATATTATTTTAACCCCAGTCAGAGATACGAGCCAAGTCAGACATTAGGTGTGCCATAGCCTCATCCCTTGTTTGTTGAAGTAACTGTTGAGATGGGCGTTGCGGGAACCGAATGGAAAGGTGAAGGGTGGAGTCATCAGCGTATGAGTGGATAGGGTTAGATGTACAGCGTAGAAGATCATTGATGAATAAAAGGAAGAGAGTTAGTGATAGGACAGAGCCCTGAGGAACACCACTGTTGATAGATCTAGGAGAAGAATGATGGCCGTCTACAACAGCGGCTATAGAACGACCAGAACGGAAGCTAGCGATGAAGGCACAGATAGAAGGATAGAAACCGTAGGAGAGCAGTTTGGAAATTAAAGATTTATGCCAGACTCAATCGAAAGCCTTTGAGATGTCAAGTGCAATGGCAAAGCTTTCGCCAAAGTCCCGAAAGGAGGATTACCAGGAGTCTGAAAGGTAGGTGAGAAGATCGCCAGTGGAACGTCCCTGACGGAACCCGTACTGACGATCAGAAAGAAGGTTGTGATAGGAAAGATGCCTTAAAATTTTTCTATTGAGAATTAACTCGAAAACTTTTGAAATACAGGACGTTAAAGCAATTGGACGATAGTTGGAGGGTTGGGAGTGGTCACCCTTCTTTGGGACTGGCTGAATGAGAGCAAACTTCCAGCAAGAAGGAAAGGTACAAGTTGACAGACAAAGGCGAAAGAGTTTGCATAGGCAGGGTGTAAGCACAGAAGCACAGTTCTTGAGAACAACAGCAGGAACCCCATCAGGCCCATATGCCTTGTTAGTACTGAGACCAGTGATGGCAGAAAATACATCAACTGAAGAAATTTTAATGTAAGCCATGAGGAAGTCAGAGGGGGGAAGTGATGGAGGAACAGCACCGGATTCATCTAAGGTGGAATTGGAGGAGAAAGTCTGTGCGAAGAGATCTGCTTTATCAGTAGAAGAAATAGCTACAGAACCATCAGAGTAGAAAAGAGGAGGGAAGGATGATGAGGTAAAGTTGTTAGAAAGATTTTTGGCAAGGTGCCAGAAGGAGCAGGAAGAATTCGAGTTGGAGAGTTGAGAGCATTTAGTATGGATGAAATTATTTTTAGTAGAGCGAAGAACAGACTTAGGACGATTCCGGGCGGAAACGTAAAGGTGATGTGATTCAGGGGTGGGTTGGCTCTGGTACCTTTTGTAGGCCCTCTCCTTGTTGCGGACAGCATTAGAACAAGCGTAATTAAACCAAGGCTTTCTTGCGTTAGTCAAAGGATATGAGAAAGGAATGTATGCTTCCATGCCCGAGAGAATAACCTCCGTAATGCGCAAGGCACACTCAGATGGCTCACGGCCATGGAAGCAATAATCATTCCAGGGAAAATCAAAGAAGTACTGCCTGAGGGGCTCCCAGTCCGCGGCTCCTAAATGCCACAGACGATGTTTCCCTGGAGGGTCCGCAGGCCGTACCAGAGTGATAGGACAGGTTAAGGTAATAAGGTTGTGATCGGAGGAGCCCAACGGAGAGAAAAGATTAACAGAGTAAGCAGAAGGATTAGTTGTGAGGAAGAGGTCAAGTATGTTTGAGCTCTCTCCAAGGCGGTCAGGGATACGGGTAGGGTGCTGTACAAGCTGCTCTAGGTCATTAAGGATATAAAAGACGTAGGCTTGTTCACCAGGTGGATCCGTGAAAGGAGAGGAGAGCCAAAGGTGGTGGTGAACATTGAAATCTCCTAGAATGGAGATTTCAGAGAAAGGAGAAATGGATAGAATGTGTTCCACCGTAGAAGTAAGATAGTTGAAAAATTTCTGATAGTCAGTAGAATTAGGGGATAAGTAAACAGCACAGATATATTTAGTTAGAGAATGACAGGAAAGCCGAAGCCAGAGTGTAGAGAATTCAGTAGAGCAAGATAAGTCGTTGCATATATATACACAACAGCCACCTTTGGCTTTGAAATGAGTATAGAGAAAGTAGGAGGATACAGAAAAGGGTTTGCTGTCAGTTGCCTCAGACAGCTGAGTCTCAGTTAGAAAAAGAATGTGAGGTTTAGAGGAGGAGAGGTGGTGCTCAACAGAGCGAAAGTTAGAGGAAAGTCCGCGAATGTTGCAGAAATGAAGAAGAAGAGAGTCAGACAGTGGTTCCAGGCACCTCGAGTCGTCACCGGGAGAGGGGTGGGTGGTGGGGGCATTTATGGTCCCCCCCCCTGGGGACTCTGAGGCTTGGTGAAGAGACGCCATTTTAAATGAATTTTGAATAGGAAGTGTAGTGTGTACTGTGCATGTAGTTTGGTGTAGATAGTTAGAGAAATTTGTACTGGAGAGCATGCTGGCCTACTCTCTGTGTAACTGAGACACTGATAAAGTTCAGCAAAGGGGGATGGTCAGGAACTAGTCCTGAGGGCTGATGAAACGGGAGCTCCAGCACTCCCTGTCATTAGCTTTCCATCCACCTCGGGAGTTCTGCCCTGCTCTACTGGTGCTACAGTCTACTCCATTCTTAGATCTTTAACCCCTTAACCGCGGGGCGTCACTTTCGTGACGCTTGGGAGCAAGGGATCATACCGCAGGGTGTCGCATTTATGATTCTGTGTTATTTTGATTTCACCTGGGCTTCCAAGTGGGGGCTTGTATCATCTATCAGTACTGCCAATGTCCAACACTAGTCAGCACTCCAAATCTCATCTGTACTCCCATCCATTGTTGACAATTTAGCCATTTCTCCCCGTTCTTGATTCCCCTCCCTACCCCCCCCTCCATTACCCTTTCCTCTCGCCTGCCTGGCCGTGCTACGCTAAGTAAATCTTCCCTGGAATTTTTCACTGATTTCATCCATTGAAATAAGCCCTATGGCCTATTCTTATACCAAATAATATATACAAGAAAGAAATAAGTAAGTGAGAGTGCCATACACCTGGAATTGGCTAATTATCACCTGACAACACCTCACGTGCACTCGTTCGCTAATTTTTGCTGTTTATTTCCCCTTGAAATATGCCGTATAATCTATTTTCGTAATAAATATACATATAAGGAGGGAAGGGAGAAGCCTAAGTGATATTTACATTCACCTGAAACTACCTAATTTATAATGTATTGTCTAGATTTTCTGCCAATCATTTCACTGCTATAAATTAGCTGTGTCAAGAGGCTAAACGTTGGCAGTACTGATTTCCCTAGGTAGGCCACCACCCCGGCCCACCCTTATCAGTTCACTCTCATCTTCCAGTGTGGGGGGTACGTCTGTTCGCTCTTGCTAACTTCAGGGACTTTTCACCCCCATGCAAAGGGCCCTGTGACCTTTACCCCCTACTAAACCTCGTGTGGAAAGAGGTAACGGGCTGACAATTGATAAAAGAGTGACTACGATCTTTCTGTTGAGTAAAACAGTGCAAGTGGAATTGTAAATAATGTGTAAACAGCAAGTGAAAGTAATGAATGTAAATATACGTTAAGTGGAAAATAGTTTTATAAGTTACTTCAAGTGACAGTCCATAACACAGTGTAAATCTATCTATCTATCTATTGCCAGACGCCTCAATCCCGTTTGGGGTGGCCACAAACAAATCGCCTCCAAGTCGCCCTGTCCCCCGCCATTTCACTGCCCTGCTCCCAACTCACACCCCCCTCCCTCATATACCTCTCCACCCCATCCCTCCATCTCATCCTCGGCCTCCCCCTCCCTCTTCCCCCCTCCACCTCACTCATATACACTCTCTTCGTCAGTCTTTCACCCTCCATCGTCTCCACATGGCCAAACCACCTCAGTGTGTTCCTCATAACGCTTCCTATCACATCCACATCCACACCACAACGCTTCTTTATATCCTCATTCGTCAGCCTGTCTCTCCACGTGACTCCACAGGCTCCTCTCAAATAACTCATTTCCACTGCTCTCACTCTTGACTTGTGTCCTTCCAACAATGTCCAAGCTTCACTTCCGTACTTTACAGTTGGTATCACAATACTGTCATGTAGTAACTTTTTCACTTCCATGCTCACTTCCCTGTTTCTTATCACTGCTTTCAAGGAACCAGCAACCTTTCTTCCCTGCTGTACCCTTTCAAACACTTCACCCTCCAAACCTCCATCCTTACTCATCACACTACCTAAATACTTAAACGTATTCACATTTTCCAATTCCTCACCATCCAACCTTGCTGTACATTCACTAACTTCACCTCTCTCAAAGACCATCACTTTACTCTTCCTTACATTCACCTTTAGGTTCCTTTTCTTACACACTCTCTCAAACTCATCCACCAAGCCTTGCAGCTCCCCTTCGTCTTCACTCAACAACACAGTATCATCTGCAAACAACAGTACAGGGAGTTTCCAAACACTATCCTCTCTCACCAGGGCCACTCCAACATCCACTACCCTACCTTGTACCTCTTTTATTACCCCATCCATGTACAGATTGAACAACCATGGAGACATGACACATCCCTGTTTCAAACCAACTTTCAAAGAGAAAAATTCACTTAGTTCACCATCCACACGCACTACAGCCTTCGCACCATCGTACATACTCTTCACAGCATTCAACAACTTCCCATCTACTCCATATATTCTTAACACTTTCCACAATCCTTGTCTATCCACCCTGTCATATGCTTTCTCCAAATCCATGAAAGCCGCATACAACTTCTTTCCCTTCTCTAGAAACTTTTCCACTAAAGATCTAAGAATGAATATCTGATCTACACAACCTCTTCCCTTCCTAAAGCCTCCCTATTCTTCTCCAACTAATTTCTCTGTTCTTTCTTTAACTCTGTCTATAAGTATCCTACCATACACTTTTCCTATTATACTAAGAAGACAAATGCCCCTATGATTACCACACACTTCTTTTTCCCCTTTTCCTTTGTACAAGGGAATAATTATACCTGACTTTCAATCCTCCGGGACTCTACCTTCCTCCCAGGCCAATCTGCACATCTTCCACAACCATTCTACTACTATCTCTCCCCCATGCTTCAGCATTTCACCACACACTCCATCAATTCCTGGGGCTTTCCCCGATTTAACTCTCTTCATTGCTTCCACAACTTCTATCCTACTGATTTCTTCCTGTCTTCTCATCTCCCTCCTTCTCCCAGCCATAGAAATTTAAATAATGTAAATAAAATAAAGAACGTAAATAGAAATGTAAATGAGTAGTATTATAAGAATACGAGTATATACCCTAGGAGTAATGAAAGTGAAAGTTTCACGCTAGCATGTCTGAATACTATGAGTTATGAGAGTGAAATTGAAAGTGACATTCACTCTGAATGCTAGTACACAGGACGAGAAAGTGAATGCTACGTATTATACTGAAAGAAATTGAATCCCTACAGTGACAATAAACTAATACTACTGAAGGAAACTTATGGATAAAGACTGTAGATATATGTAAGTGTTATATAGTAATAGAAATATAAAGTGTGAGGGGTTTTATGAATAATAAATGACAGAGTACCAAGAGCGAACTAGCGCAAGTGCGACGGTCAGACGCGTTCGTAATTTTCATTGCTTTCACAGTGTTTTTTTTTTTTGGAGTATGGATCCCAAACTACTTGAAAATCATAGAGTAGTGTTTATAGTGTTAATATCTGGCTGTGGTAATCATATTACGGGTTGTCGGGAAGTGTAAAGTGGAGACTTCATTACCCAACTTCAGAGGTCTCCACAAGTCGTACGGTAACAGACGAAGGCTCAACAAACATTCCAGGAGAAAGCTGAAGGTATATGCCATAAGCATATTTAATTTTAATATTCTAGGATTAATAACTGATTTTTGGCAAATAATTTTTGAGAGTCTTTCGCAGCCTGAATAACCCCGTGACACACGCAAAACATTGGTAAACATGCCCACGGTTTAGAGGTTAATGGAGAAAGGAAAGAAGATGTATGCGGCCTTCGTGGATTTGGAGAAAGCATATGACAGGGTGGATAGACAAGGATTGTGGAAAGTATTAAGAATATATGGAGTAGATGGGAAGTTGTTGAATGCTGTGAAGAGTATGTGTGATGGTGCTAAGGCTGCAGTGCTTGTGTATGGTGAACTGAGTGAATTTTCCTATTTGAAGGTTGGGTTGAAACAGGGATGTGTCATGTCTCCATGGTTGTTCAATCTGTACGTGGATGGGGTAATAAAAGAGGTACAAGGCAGGGCAGTGGATTTCGGAGTGGCCCTAGTGAGAGAGGGCAGTGTTTGGAAACTCCCTGTACTGTTGTTTGCAGATGATACTGTGCTGTTAAGTGAAGACGAAGAGGAACTGCAAGGCTTGGTGGATGAGTTTGGGAGAGTGTGTAAGAAACGGAATCTAAAGGTGAATGTAGGGAAGAGTAAAATGATGATCTTTGAGAGAGGTGCAGTCAGTGAATGTACAGTGAGGTTGGATGATGAGAAAATGGACAGTGTGAGTACGTTTAAGTACTTGGGGAGTGTGATGGGTAAGGATGGAAGTTTGGAGGGTGAAGTGCTTGAAAGGGTACAACAAGGAAGAAAGGTTGCTGGTTCCTTGAAAGCAGTGATAAGAAACAGTTAAATGAGCATGGAAGTGAAAAAGTTACTACATGACAGTATTGTGATACCAACTCCAACGTATAGAAGTGAAACTTGGATGTTGTTGGAGGGACGCAAGTCAAGAGTGAAAGCAGTGGAAATGAGTTATTTGAGAGGAGCCTGTGGAGTCACATGGAGAGACAGGCTGATAAATGAGGATATAAAGGAGCATTGTGGTGTGGATGTGGATGTGATAGGAAGCGTTAGTAGGAACACACTGAAGTGGTTTGGCCATGTGGAGAGGATGGAGGGTGAGAGACTGATGAGGAGAGTGTTTGTGAGTGAGGTTGATGGGGGGAGAGGGAAGGGGAGGCCAAGGGTGAGATGGAGGGATGGGGTGGAGAGGTATATGAGAGAAGGGGGTGTTAGTTGGGAGCAGGGGAGTGAAATGGCCGGGGACAGGGCGACGTGGAAGCAATTTGTTTGTGGCCACCCTGTACTGGATTAAGGTGTCTGGCAATAGATAGATAGAAAGATAGACTTCTACACCTAGTTTCATCAATGAAAACTTATCTTAATTTGATTTAATTGATTTTGGTAAGGTTCTCTTGCGAAAATTAGGTTTCCGTCGATTTTTTTAATGTTTTCTCTGTTACTGCGATAGGGGACGAACCTTTACAATCTTTGATGGGCAGGTTTGCGGGAACCATTATGCCTAGGGGACTAAAACTGGCATTTTCAGGTGTGTCAGTTCATCTAATCTGTAAGAAAAAATTTACCCTTGGAAAAGTTGAAAAATCGACCCCGAATTGTTGGCTGGGGTGGAACATAGCTTCAGAAAAATGTGTTCTTTAGGGGTTAAAGACACCTGGAGAGAACATTATAACCAGTTGCTGAATAAAGAGTATGACTTGGACATGGAATGTTTGGAGTTAGTAGATCGAGCATTAGGCCCATGTCCTTTTGATGCTGCTACTGTGATCAGGACATCAGGCAGGATGCAGTTGAGGAAAGCAGCGGGTGTGTTTAGGAATGTCTGTTGGCATGTTGAAGGCCAAGGGAGGTATAGGAGTGGGCTTAGTTATTGATTTGATAAATTCAAATAATTATATAGGAGTGTGTTGTCCCAGATGACTGGTTAAAGTTTGTGATTTTGTGTACAGTATAAGGGGAAGGGTAATGCTCTGGGAGGAGGAAATTATCGATTAAAAAAAACTTTCAGACCAGATATTGAAGGTAAGAGAGAGAGTCCCAGAAGGTAAGATAAGGGAAAGAGTGAATAATGATGGGATGCAGCTTAGGTGTATACAAGGCAAAGGGACCACTGATTTCAAATTCATTGTCTGACAGCTTCAGGAAAAATAGAAAGAAAAGGACCTTGTGCTTTGTTTTTGTTGATTTGGAGAAGTCTTTTGACAGTCCTTAGGGAAGTGATGAAGTGGGCAATGAGAAAGCTTTGCATCGAGGAGTGGTTAGTTGGAATGGTTATGGTTTTGAATGTGGGTGCTCTAACCAAGGTGGGAATGAATTGAGATTTAAATGATGAGTTTTCTATGATTGTTGACTTGCATCAGAGGTCAGTCTTGAGCCCCGTATTGAAGTAGTTGTTCCCTAGGTAGTCTGGCTGAACAGCTCTGAGCCCCTTATTGTTTGTCATTGTGCTTGAAGCTCTACATATGATTTCAGAAGTGGACTCCCAGAGGAGATGTATGCTGATTATTTGGTGTTGATTGCAGAGAATGAAAGGGAGGCGGAGGAAAGATTTAGGGAGTGGAAATATGGAATGGGATGCAAGATTGAGATGGTTTGGGCATGTTGAGAAGATGGAAGATGACAGTTTGAAGTGGAAGGTACGAGGTGTGAATGTTGAGGGTAGGGTTGCAAGAGGCATACCAAAAAAAAAACTGGGACAAGGCCCTAGAGTTTGATATCAGGGATGAGGGACTGTATACAGAGGCTACCACAAACTGCTCAGTGTGGAGAGCTGCCATTAGGTGACCAAGGCCAATGCATTCAAGCATGTTGGAGCTTTTATTAATATTATTATTTTTTTTTTAATGCGAGGAAGAAGGAACCAAATGCTGAGCCCGCAAAACAGTGCCTTCCAAGAAAAGAAACAAAAACAATACAAAAGAGAGCCAAATTCAAGATAAGTTCATTTCGAGATGCCTGGACACACTGCGTTTGAAAGACTGGAGATCATAGGAAGTACGAAATACAGACAGAGGGAGACAGTTTCAGAGTTGACTTGTTGCATAAATGAAAGACTCGGAGTAACGGTTAACTCTTGCATTTGAGAGTTGGACAGAAAAGGGATGAGAGTTCGTTGCTAGACGGGTACTGCGCACTCGTTGTAGAGGTCGAGGGATGCAAGCAGACAGTTCAGAGGAGCAGTGGCCATTGAAGTAGTGATAGAAAAAGAGATAAAGAGGCAACAGTGCGGCGAAGAGACAGAGGTTGAAGGGAGCCAGTAAGGGGAGGAGAGTTGATGAGACAAAAAGCCTTTGACTCCACCCTTTTAAGAAGAGCTGTATGTGGGGAGCCTCCCCACACATGAGAGTTGTACTCTAAACAGAGACAAATAAAACCTGTGTAAAAAATCAACAACTGTGCAGGGGTAAAGAAGGCACGAACTCGGCTTAGCACACTTAATCTCTTGGAAGCAGATTTTACAAGTGATGCAATATGATCTTTCCGAGATAAGTCCCGAGTGAATGAAACCCCAACCATATTCAAGGATGATGCAGGATTGAGCTGGATATTATTAAACATTAGTGAGTAGTCAAGTCGTACCCCACCTGCTCGTGGTGACCTTGCAGACATCCCGTTTTTTTCCATTTCTCTTCTTTGTGTTTTTTTCGGTTTTCTTTTCTTCTCCTAAATTAGGGTGACACAAACGGGGGCGGTGCCACCGGGGTTAATCCTGGGTAGTATTGTATATACTTTTTGCTGTTGTTGTTGTCATTTTGTTTTGTTTTTTGTTCTCCTTTACCATCAGCAAACACCACCAGTGCCCTCGCTGCAGTGGTTTGTAGCAAAAAGTGCACAAGCATTGAAGTGCACCTACTGCAGTGAGTGGGTTCATATAGCTTGTGAGAATTTGGACGCAGGCGACTATCCATTTATGAAGAAGAGCCACCAGCTGGGCTTTCGCTGGCTGTGTAGCCAATGTGTTGCACCAGCGGACAAGGTCTTGGCTGGTGGAGGAGGTAGTACCAAGAAAGAGTTTGAAGATAAAGTTATTGGGCCAATCTTTGAGGCAATTAGAGACGTTTAAAATAGACTGGAGGCACTAGAGACCAAGGTCTCATCACCCATGACGGTCATGCAAGATCAGGCCAAGTCATTTGCGGATGCTGTTCGTGGGTCTCTTGTGGGGGAAGGGAAGGATCTGCCTGAGGACATAATTGAGATCAGTGCTTATGGCCAGGAAAAAGCCATTCATAGTCAGCATGTACTGATTGTGAAACCAATGAGTGGTGCTGATGCCCCGACAAATCAGATGGGACCAGAAGACATCGGAGGTGTACTTAACTCGGTACCGGTTGATAGCTGCCTTAAGATCAAGGCTGGTGGGTTAGTAATGAAGTTTCTGTCAGCTGAGGCCAAAGGTGAGGCAACTGGGGTGCTGAGTGATCATTTTGGCTCTGAGGGCACTTTTTGCTTATGAGAGCCAAAGAAAATGTTGCCTAAAATGACCGTGACAGGCCTTTCCTCTTCCTTGGGCGACTCTGACATCATCCCAAACATTCTGAGAAAAAACAATAAAATTAAGATGCTTGTTGATCGAGGTTGTACCCTCAACCTTCTCTTCACAAGAATAAAGAATGACACCAAAACTGCTGTCGTGAAGATGTCACCAGAGGTGAGATCCTCCATTGTAGAACATGGCAATTACAGCTATGTGGATCTTACAAGATGCCGCGCTTTCGATAGATTCTGGGTTACATAGTGTCATCACTGTCAAGGCTTTGGTCATACATTTGAGAGATGTTCTAGGAAAAATGATGAACCTAAATATGTCTTTTGTGCTGGAACCCATAAATCTAAGGATTGTAGTAACAGAAATTCTGCCAAATGCATCAACTGCTCTTCTTTAAGACATCAAGATCTATCTATCTATCTGTCTATTGCCAGACGCCTCAATTCCGTTTGGGGTGGCCACAAACAAATCGCCTCCAAGTCGCCCTGTCCCCCTCCATTTCACTGCCCTGCTCCCAACTCACACCTCCCTCTCTCATATACCTCTCCACGCCATCCCTCCATCTCATCCTCGGCCTCCCCCTCCCTCTTCCCCCCTCCACCTCACTCACATACACTCTCTTCGTCAGTCTTTCACCCTCCATCCTCTCCACATGGCCAAACCACCTCAGTGTGTTCCTCATAACGCTTCCTATCACATCCACATCCACACCACAACGCTCCTTTATATCCTCATTCGTCAGCCTGTCTCTCCACGTGACTCTACAGGCTCCTCTTAAATAACTCATTTCCACTGCTCTCACTCTTGACTTGTGTCCTTCCAACAATGTCCAAGCTTCACTTCCGTACGTTAGAGTTGGTATCACAATACTGTCATGTAGTAACTTTTTCACTTCCATGCTCACTTCCCTGTTTTTTATTACTTCTTTCAAAGAACCAGCAACCTTTCTTCCCTGCTGTTCCCTTTCAAGCACTTCACCTTCCAAACCTCAAGATGCTAATTCAAATTCACAGTCAGTTGCCCATTTTGCATCAGGTAGAGACTGTCCATTTATGATTTCTCATAGGAATAGATTGATTGAAAACACCAATTTTGACCATTCAAAAAACTGACTACGTCCCTCTTGAATCAGTTAAGGATGGGTCTTTTAAATATTCGTTCTATCCGTAATAAGCTAGACTATATCAGTGAAACTCTAAATCAGCATGAGCTTGACATTTTGTGCTTGACAGAAACCTGGTTATATGAGTCTGATATCGATATTATTCATAATGCTTTGCCTAAGACATTCTATTATTAGTATTCCCAGGCCTGCTGCTGACTATCCGGGAGGAGGCGTAGCACTCATCTACTTGGCAGCACTTGCAAACGTTTCTCTCATTGACTCAGACCTGACCCCAGCTTCATTTGAATTTATGGAAGTATTAATAAATTTCCCTCAGAATACCATTAGAATTGCAATTGTCTATCGACCTGGTCATCCAGGCAGAGATCGAGGTTTTATGGAGGAGTTCGGGGAGTTTCTTGAAAGGTTTTCTCTTAAACCTGGAAGACTTCTTGTTTGTGGTGATTTCAACTATTGGGTCGACAGTCCAGAGTCAAAACCAGTTTCTTCAAAATTCCTTGAGTTGATCACCCAGAACAATTTTTTCAATCATGTGAGTAATCCAACTCATGTCTCAAGACATGTCCTTGACTTGATCTTGTCCCCTGTTGGTTGCAGGCGTGTATCAGATGTGGAGGTTGACTCATTTGACCCCCTCATCTCTGATCATGCTCTGATCACTCTTAGTTTTGATGTCCCGAAATCTATCTATCTATCTATCTATTGCCAGACGCCTCAATCCCGTTTGGGGTGGCCACAAACAAATCGCCTCCAAGTCGCCCTGTCCCCCACAATTTCACTCCCCTGCTCCCAACTCACACCCCCCTCTCTCATATACCTCTCCACCCCATCTCTCCATCTCATCCTCGGCCTCCCCCTCCCTCTTTCCCCCTCCACCTCACTCACATACACTCTCTTCGTCAGTCTTTGACCCTCCATCCTCTCCACATGGCCAAACCACCTCAGTGCGTTCCTCATAACGCTTCCTATCACATCCACATCCACACCACAATGCTTCTTTATATCCTCATTCGTCAGCCTGTCTCTCCATGTGACTCCACAGGCTCCTCTTAAATAACTCATTTCCACGGCTCTCACTCTTGACTTGTGTCCTTCCAACAACGTCCAAGCTTCACTTCCGTACGTTAGAGTTGGTATCACAATACTGTCGTGTAGTAACTTTTTCACTTCCATGCTCACTTCCCTCTTTCTTATCACTGCTTTCAAAGAACCAGCAATCTTTCTTCCCTGCTGTACCCTTTCAAGCACTTCACCCTCCAAACCTCCATCCTTACTCATCACACTACCCAAGTACTTAAACGTACTCACATTTTCCAATTCCTCACCATCCAACCTCGCTGTACATTCACTGACTTCACCTCTCTCAAAGACCATCACTTTACTCTTCCCTACATTCACCTTTAGATTCCGTTTCTTACACACTCTCTCAAACTCATCCACCAAGCCTTGCAGCTCCCCTTCGTCTTCACTCAACAACACAGTATCATCTGCAAACAACAGTACAGGGAGTTTCCAAACACTATCCTCTCTCACCAGGGCCACTCCAACATCCATTACCCTACCTTGTACCTCTTTTATTACCCCATCCATGTACAGATTGAACAACCATGGAGACATGACACATCCCTGTTTCAACCCAACTTTCAAAGAGAAAAATTCACTTAGTTCACCATCCACATGCACTGCAGCCTTCATGCCATCGTACATACTCTTCACAGCATTCAACAACTTCCCATCTGTTCCATATAGTCTTAACACTTTCCACAATCCTAGTCTATCCACCCTGTCATATGCTTTCTCCAAATCCATGAAAGCCGCATACAACTTCTTTCCCTTCTCTAGAAACTTTTCCACTAAAGATCTGAGAATGAATATCTGATCTACACAACCTCTTCCCTTCCTAAAGCCTCCCTGTTCTTCTCCAACTAATTTCTCTGTTCTTTCTCTAACTTTGTCAATAAGTATCCTACCATATACTTTTCTTATTATACTAAGAAGACAAATGCCCCTATGATTACCACACACTTCTTTTTCCCCTTTTCCTTTGTACAAGGGAATAATTATACCTGACTTCCAATCCTCCGGGACTCTACCTTCCTCCCAGGCCAATCTGCACATCTTCCACATCCATTCTACTACTGTCTCTCCCCCATGCTTCAGCATTTTACCACACACTCCATCAATTCCTGGGGCTTTCCCTGATTTAACTTTCTTCATTGCTTCCACAACTTCTATCCTACTGATTTCTTCCTGTCTTCTCACCTCCCTCCTTCTTCCAGCCATTCCCCAGCCACTTATACTCGCATTACTTCCATCCTCCACGTTCAACAATTCCTTAAAGTGTTCTCTCCATCTGCTCACTTTTTCTCCCTTCTCCACTAGTAATCTACCATTTTTATCTTTCACTCCCCTGCTAACTTCACTTCCACCCTGTCTTACTCTTTTCATCTCTTTCCAGAACATTTTCTTACAGTCCCTCCACTTTACACTCAAATTCCTCATCCACTCTCTTCTTACTCTCTCTTACTAATCTTTTCACCTCTCTCTTTCTTTCTACATATAACTCTCTCTTCCGCCTCTCAACTTCTTCCACGCCCCTATTTCTCATCCATTCATAAAAAGGTCATCAGGTTCAGAAATTACAGGAATGTTGACCGCCAGTTGATGTGTCTTGAAATTGATCAGCGTTTAAACTCCATTGATTCTTCCAGTCTTTCTTCTGATGAATTGGCTGATATTTACAACAACGAACTTAGGTCAATTTTTGACCATTATTGCCCTGAGGTAGTAAAAACACTCACTGTACGTGATGATCCTCCGTGGTATGGTCCATCCATTAATTCTTAGCATAGACAACGTAGAAGGGCAGAACGTGAGTGGCACTTGCAGCGGACTGAAGTAACTCGTTTGTGTTATGTTTTTGGGAGAAGAGCAGTCGTTCACACTGTAAAAGCCCAAAAGGCTAGGTATTATCAAAATAAAGTTGATTCATGTGGTGGTGATAAAAAAAAAACTGTCTGCAGTTGTGAACAATTTGGTTGGTCGGAGGAATGTAGTTGTTAAACCAACTTCTGTATCTGATACCCAATTGGCTTCTGATTTTGCTTCATTTTTTACAAGTAAGATATCTCGCATAAGAAGTGATTTAGACAGCAGTTCTCCTAGTGAAGTGTACTCAGTTGACTTCCAGCCACGGTGCACTGGGGATTATTTGCTTTCAACATTTCATCCGCTGGATGTAAACAAAGTCAAATATTACACCAGTGAACTTAATAAAACATTTTGCTCACTCGATCCATGTAACATGTCACAACTGTCTGATGTGTATGAGCATGCTGCAGACTTTATCTGCAACATAATAAACAGATGCTTCTTAGAAAGTAATTTTGTGCAGTCTGAGAAACGTGCATTGCTTAGGCCCCTAATTAAGAAACCTGGCCTTGATGTCGAGAGCATGACAAATTATCGTCCCGTCTCTAACCTGTCTTTTTTTATCCAAGATTATTGAGCGGGCCATACTCGATCAACTCGTACCACTACTGGAACACAATAGAGTTGTTCCTGTTGTTCAGTCAGCATACAGAAAATACTAGTCAACTGAAACTGCACTACCAAAGATTGAGAGTGACTTGGTGGCAAACACTTGTAATGGGATGTACTCTCTCCTAGTTCTGTTGGATCTATCCGGCACTTTTGATACAGTAGATCATAAACTATTGTTGGACGATCTGTATTTTTATGGCGTTCGTGATAGTGCCCTGTTGCTCCTTAAGTCGTATCTGTCGGACAGATCTCAGAAAGTGGTTGTTGATTACGCTAGCTCTGATTCTGCTCCCCTTCTATTTGGAGTCCTTCAAGGATCAGTTTTGGGTCCAATTTTATTTACTATCTACACAAGTAGTTTATCGTCTCTACATGATGCTCATGATGTGTCCTATCATTTTTATCCTGATGACATCCAGCTCTGTGTTAAGATGTCAGATATCAATGATACTAAGACAAAGTTTGAATCTCTAATGTCTGATATTAAGATTTGGATGGCTAAGAGGAAACTTAAGCTGAATGATGGTAAAACTGAGATCATCATCATCAGAGGAAATAGAAGGGGTGATGACACTGACAATGCCCTGGCTTTGAACATTGGCGTGTCACTGCTTCATCCAGTCAGTTCTGTTCGAAATCTGGGTGTTTATTTTAATTCTAAATTAAGTTACAAAGAACGCATTAATCAGGTTGTAAGAGGGTGTAACTTGCATATCAGAAATCTGTACTCTGTGAGAAAATTCCTGAACAGACTGTGCCTCTTAACATTGGTCCATGCAGTGGTCTTGTCTCGTGTTGATTATTGGGTTAGTCTTCCAAATAATATACTAACAAAAGTTCAGTCTGTGTTGAACAGGGCAACACGGCTTGTCTTTGGTCTCCCCCCGATAACCTCAACTACCCTGTTTCTGATTGAGTTGCATTGATTACCAGTAAAGGCTAGAATTGAATTTAAACTGTGTCTTATTACATTCAAGGTTCTTAAGTTTGGTGAACCGAAGTATCTTGCTGAATTGTTAAAACTCCCATCGGCACGCCCGGGTGTGATGTTACGCAGTGAAGATGATTCCTTGCGTCTTTGATGAGCCAGGAGCCATTTGCCAGTCATCTTTCTCTGATTGCTCTTTTGCATATAGAGCCTCTAGATTATATAACATTGCCATTGTCCATAAGACAACTCTCTACTGTTCAATCTTTTAAGAGACAGCTGAAAGCCTTTCTTTTTTCAAAATGCAATGACCTGGAGAGAGGTACTATTACGGATGATTATAGGGTTTGATTATTGCCACTTTCTTGTATATATGATGTAGCTTGTATTTTATACAAGAATTGTCACAATTCTTGTAATTGTAAAAATAATGTATGGGTGTTGAGCGCTAGTGAATTCCCAAAGGAAGAACTGGTGCTTTTGAGAAACAAAAGGCCAGATTATTATTATTATTATTATTATTACTCCTGTGGAAGATTTTGAAAGATTGGTTGGTGTAAAAACTGAGTCTTTGTTGCATTAAAAACAAGATTATTTTTACCCCAGTCAGAGATACGAGCCAAGTCAGACATTAGGTGTGCCATAGCCTTATCCCTTGTTTGTTGAAGTAACTGCTGAGATGGATGTTGCAGGAACCAAATGGAAAGGTGAAAAGTGGAATAATCAGCGTACGAGTGGATAGGGTTAGATGTACAGCTTAGATCACTGATATATAAAAGGAAGAGAGTTGGTGATAGGACAGAGCCCTGAGGAACACCACTGTTGATAAATCTAGAAGAACGATGGCCGTCTACAACAGCAGCTATAGAATGACCAGAAAAGAAGCTATAGATGAAGGCCCAGATAGAAGGATAGAAACAGTAAGAGGGAAGTTTGGAAATTAAAGATTTACGTCAGACTCGATCGAAAGCCTTTCAGATGTCAAGTGCAATGGCAAAGCTTTCGCCAGAGTCTCGAAAGGAGGTTGACCAGGGGTCTGAGACTGAAAAGAAGGTGAGAAGGTCGCCAGTGGAGCGTCCCTGATGAAACCCATACTGACAATCAGAAAGAAGGTTGTGATAGGAATGATGCTTTAAAATTTTTCTGTTAAGAATAGACTTGAAACTTTTGAGACACAGGATGTTAAAGCAATTGGACGATAGTTAGGGGGTTGGGAATGGTCACCCTTCTTTGGGACTGGCTGAATGAGAGCAAACATCCAGCTAGAAGGAAAGGTACAGGTTGATAGACAAAGGTTTAAGAGTTTGCTTAGGCAGCGTGTAAGCACAGAAGCACAGTTCTTGAGGACAACAGGAGGGACTCCATCAGGTCCATATGCCTTGTTAGTATTGAGGCCAGTGATGGCAGAAAATACATCAGCTGATGAAATTTTAATGTCAGCCATGAGGAAGTCAGAGGGGGGAAGTGATGGAGGAACAGCACCAGAATCGTCTAAGGTGGAATTGGAGGAGAAAGTCTGAGCGAAGAGATTTGCTTTATCAGCAGAAGAAATAGCTACAGAGCCATAGAGTAGAAAAGAGGAGATTAGGATGATGAAGTAAAGTTGTTAGAAAGGTTTTTGACAAGGTGCCAGAAGGAGCGGAAAGAATTCGAGTTGGAGAGTTGTGAGCATTTAGTATGGATGAAATTATTTTTAGCAGAGCGAAGAACAGACTTAGCGCGATTCCGGGCAGAAACATTATAAAGATGTGATTCAGGAGTGGGTTGGCTCCGGTACCTTTTATAGGCCCTCTCCTTGTTGCGGACAGTGTTAGAACAAGCATGATTAAACCAAGGGTTTCTTGCATTAGTCAAAGGATATGAGAAAGGAATGTATGCTTCCATGCCCGAAAGGATAACCTCCATAATGCACAAGGCACATTCAGATGGCTCCCGGCCATTGAAGCAATAATCATTCCAGGGAAAATCAAAGAAGTATTGCCTGAGGGCCTCCCAATCCGCGGCTCCAAAGTGCCACAGACAACGTTTCCTTGGAGGATCCACAGGCCGTACCAGAACGATAGGACAGGTTAAGGAAATAAGGTTATGATCGAAGAAGCCCAATGGAGAGAAAAGGTTAGCAGTGTAAGCAGAAGGATTAGTTGTAAGGAAGAGGTCAAGTATGTTGGAGCTCTCTCTAAGGCGGTCAGGGATACAGGTAGGATGCTGTACAAGCTGCTCTAGGTCATTGAGAATAGAAAAGATGTAGGCTTGTTCACCAGGTGGATCAGTGAAAGATGAGGAGAGCCAAAGATAGTGGTGAACATTAAAATCTTCTAGAATGGAGATTTCAGAGAAAGGAGAAATGGATAGAATGTGTTCCATCATAGAAGTAAGATAGTCGAAGAATTTCTGATAGTCAGTAGAATTAGGAAGTAAGTAAACAGCACAGATAAAACAATGCAATGATGGCAAGTGTGATGTGGAAGAGAAGGTTAAATTTGGGGACCAGGTAAGTCATGGTGTTCCATCTTTTTCTCATTTTGTGTCCAATTTAAAAAAAAGTATAGTACTGGATTATTTTAAAGGTGGCAGCATATTACTTTTTTTTTTTTTTTTTTTTTTAACACTTGTGTACCACTTTATATTTTTAGAATTAATTTTATACCGCTAGATACTTTCAAGACCACTACATACCTCTTGATACTATCTATGTATTCAAACACAGCATCACTGTTTTTAATATACTGTACATAAAGATAGTTGCATACCACAATGACTACATCTCATTAAATAATGAAATTGAGTAAGTGGTTCAGTATGTTTGTTAGAGCTAGACAGTAAGGGTGTGTGATGTCTTCATTGTTATCCAATATATCTGTCTATCTATCTATTGCCAGATGTCTCAATCCCGTTCGGGGTGGCCACAAACAAATTGCCTCCAAGTCGCCCTGTCCCCCGCCAGTTCACTGCCCTGCTCCCAACTCACACCCCCCTCTCTCATATACCTCTCCATCCCATCCCTCTATCTCATCCTCGGCCTCCCCCTCCCTCTTCCACCATCCACCTCACTCATATACACTCTCTTCGTCAGTCTCTCACCCTCCATCCTCTCCATATGGCCAAACCACCTCAGTGTATTCCTCCCAACACTTCCTGTCACATCCACATCCACACCACAATGCTCCTTTATATCCTCATTTGTCAGCCTGTCTCTCCATGTGACTCCACAGGCTCCTCTTAAATAACTCACTTCCACTGCTCTCACTTTTGACTTGTGTCCTTCCAACAACGTCCAAGCTTCACTTCCATACGTTAGAGTTGGTATCACAGTACTGTCATGTAGTAACTTTTTCACTTCCATGCTTACTTCCCTGTTTCTTATCATTGCTTTCAAAGAACCAGCAACCTTTCTTCCCTGCTGTATCCTTTCAAGCACTTCACCCTCCAAACCTCCATCCTTACTCATCACACTACCCAAGTACTTAAACGTACTCACGTTTTCCAGTTCCTCACCATCCAACCTCGCTGTACATTCACTGACTTCACCTCTCTCAAAGACCATCACTTTACTCTTCCCTACGTTCACCTTTAGATTCCATTTCTTACACACTTTCCCAAACTCATCCACCAAGCCTTGCAGCTCCCATTCATCTTCACTGAACAACACAGTATCATCTGCAAACAACAATACAGGGAGTTTCCAAACACTATCCTCTCTTACCAGGGCCACTCCAACATCCACTACCCTACCTTGTACCTCTTTTATTATCCCATCCATGTACAGATTGAACAACCATGGAGACATGACACATCCCTGTTTCAACCCAACCTTCAAAGAGAAAAATTCACTCATTTCACCATCCACACGCACTGCAGCCTTAGCACCTTCATACATACTCTTCACAGCATTCAACAGCTTCCCATCTACTCCATATATTCTTAACCCCTTCTTTACCGAAAATGTGTTTTGATGTACCCCTGTACATCGCCAATAAACACCCGTGAGACACCGGAACCGCTACCGTTGTACGCTGGTACACCCTCTAATGAATGGCAGCTTATGGGCCTCAGGGTAGCCCGGTAAGGCAGTTTCTGAGGACCTAGTGTTAGCAACAGCTCTGTGTTTTGACGACAAAGACTGTGACAAAGTTCTAACGAATTCTGATATCATAAGATACATCATGACTGAGTTGCGGTGGCACCAATGGCTTGCTCACTCATCTGTGATGTAACCTCTTTTAGACCAATCATTATTTTATTTATAATTTCTACTACAGATATCGTACTATATTTTCTGCTGACATACGGTAAAATTTACACCCCTTGGCCTGCCTGAGAGAGTCAGTTACCATGCACTTGAACACGAGAGAGGGTGTACAGGATATTTTTCTCTCATGGCGTCTCTGGCAGATTCCAATAGTGACGAGTTTATTCCTCATGAGGATACTTATTTAGACGTATCAGATGATGATGCAGCAGTGTCTGATGTGTCAGTAGATGACTGTGATCCTGAAAATAATAGCAAAGTTGATGTGAGTGAGGAAGGAGGAGGAAAATAGTAGGGAGCTTAGTGACGCTGCACTCTCGGCAACAAGTGGGTCAAGGTCGCCATCACCATCACGTGTGTCCACATACTTCATGCTTAGCTTACAAGATAAATAAATAAGCCATCCATCTGTGCAGGACATTTTTTTCAAGCCAGTTTGTACAGTAGTTACGTGGGTAACAGTACTTTAGTATAAGATATGTAAACTTATATACCGTAATGATTTATTTAATAATATTTTTTTATTACGAACATCATGCTGGGTTTATGTGATCATCAGTATACAAACAAATAAAAAAGAGTGAATGGTTTCGTGGCAAAAAATATACACTACCCCTCACACTACGGGAGGGGGAGCTATCAGGTCGGTATGGGGGGTAAACGTAATGTTTACATTTGGGGGAGGGGTCGGTAAAGAAGGGGTTAATACTTTCCACCATCCTTGTCTATCCACCCTGTCATATGCTTTCTCCAAATCCATGAAAGCCACATACAACTTCTTTCCCTTCTCTAGAAACTTTTCCACTAAAGATCTAAGAATGAATAGCTGATCTACACAACCTCGTCCCTTCCTAAAGCCTCCCTGTGTTTCTCCAATTCCTCTGTTCTTTCTCTAACTCTGTCAATTAGTATCCTACCATACACTTTTCCTATTATACTAGGAAGACAAATGCCCCTATAATTACCACACACTTCTTTTTCCCCTTTTCCTTTGTACAAGGGAATAATTATACCTGACTTCCAATCCTCCGGGACTCTACCTTCCTCCCAGGCCAATCTGCGCATCGTCCACATCCATTCTACTACTATCTCTCCCCCATGCTTCAGCATTTCACCACACACTCCATCAATTCCTGGGGCTTTCCCCAATTTAACTTTCTTCATTGCTTCCACAACGTCTATCCTACTGATTTCTTCCTGTCTTCTCACATCCCTCCTTCTCCCAGCCATTGCCCAGCCACTTATACTCGCATTACTTCCATCCTCTATGTTCAACAATTCCTTAAAGTGTTCTCTCCATCTGCTCACTTTTCTCCCTTCTCCACAAGTAATCTACCATTTTTATCTTTCCCCTATTAACTTCACTGCCACCCAGTCTTACTCTCTTCATCTCTTTCCAGAACATTTTCTCACAGTTCCTCCACTTTACACTCAAATTCCTTCAAAATTCCTCCTCCGCTCTCTTCTTACTCTCTCTTACTAATCTATTCACCTCTCTCTTCCTTTTTACATGTAACTCTCTCTTCCGCCTCTCAACTTCTTCCACACCCCTATTTCTCATCCATTCATTGTATGCTTTCTTCTTTTGTGCCACAGCCTGTCTCACCTATTCATTCCACCACGCTGTTCCTTGCACCCCCTTCCGTCTTCTCTTCATCCCATACACCACATCACATGCTGCACATATTTCTTCAGTGAATATCCTGCACACACCTTCCATGTCCCCCATTTGCTTCATTTCATATTTGCCCAATCGTTTCTCCTTTTTCTCATCCTCTTGTAACCTTTCCACTCTCCTCGCAAATACTCCTTCTTCCTGTCCTTCCCTTCTTCTATTTCTCCATCTTATTTGGATCTTGATTCTGGCCACCACCAAGTAGTGGTCAGAAAGTCCACACCCCCAACCTCTATAAACTCTTGCCTCCATTACACATCTTCACATCCTTTCATCCACACACATAATCAATCATTGCCTTCCTTTCATTCAGTTCACCACCCACCCTTCTCATCACTCGCCATGTATACCTGTGGATCATTTTATGCCTGAAGAGGGTATTGGCTATCACCAACTCCCTCCCAGCACAAATGTCCACTAACGCACTGCCATTCTCATCTATTCTCAGCAGGCACATGCCACTCACCAACTGTTCCTTCCACCTTCACATTCCCTACTTTTCCATTCATATCACTGATCAAAAACACTCTCTCATTCCTTCCAAACTTTTCCATGCACACTTCCACGTTTGTCCAGAACTCTTCTCCCACTCTGCTTGCACGATCTTGCGTTGCCGCATACTCGCACACAATTGCCCACATTTGTATTCCAACTTTCAATCTTATTCACACATTCCTTGACCCAGTATATATACTTATATAGCTGAGGTTTTGTTAAAGTCAGAGCAAGAGTTATGGAACGGTTAGTGAAGCTGGGGTGAATGGTGATGGTTGGAGATGCTGTGCTGCTTACTTTAGTGGATGGGATTGTGTTGATTGGTTTAGAGTTTTATAAATATTTTTGAGGGCACAAGTATCCATTTGATAATGAATGGTAGCCTGTGTGTGACGAATTTTCCGTGAATGTTAGAGTGCACATGGGATCTTTTCCGAGCCTCTAACGTTGTGTTATAGTTCTTCAGACAGTAGCAAATGGCTGTTACATCACTCCTGTGGGAGATGTATGTTGATGACATTGTTGACTGCAGAGAATGGAACAAACGCCATAGATAGGTTAAAGTGATTTAGAGATGTGCAGGAGTCAAAAGGAGTGAGAGTGAATGTGAATGAACAGAAAATGACGATTACATACCTGGATGGTAACACTGTCTTGGCAGAAAGCATGTTTCCATGTGTTGCATTGGAAGGGTGTTGGGTGCAGTTCAATCTCATAGTTTCTAACAAATGTGTACTGAACACAAGAGGTGCATTAGTGTCAGAGATAGGCAATAGGACATGGGAGGCTTTGACTTGACTGTGTGTAGGGATGAACAAGGAGAGAAGGCATGATGTTTCAGGACAGATTTGGTAGATGTGTCTGGATTTTTTTTTTTTTTTTTTTTTTTTGGGGGGGGGGGGGTGATAGAGCTGTGCTAGGGAAGGAGGGAGGAAGCTGAAGCTAGATCCATTGCTTGGATAACAGTAGATGTAGAAAGTTTAGGGAAGTGTTACCTCTCCTGCAATTGAGGGAACTCCCTTTACACAAAAACAAAGTGATGCGATATGTGTATGAGAAGAATAATGCTTTCTGGCAAGAAAACTTGGGGGAGTGAAGGGGAAAGGTGTGTGTGTATGTGTAGGTATGAGCATAAAGAGATTAAAATGGATACATGGATGTGTATCCCTGAATGATAGAGCTAAAATGGCAGAATTGCAGATAAGCAGCTGAGAGATCAGGTGGGAAATGAAGGCATGGTTGGTTAGCGACAAAGCGGGGATCCTCTCTTTGGCTTAGTAGTAACGTGCGTACATATCAAGTGCGAGGGCCTGAAATCGATCTCGGCCAGGACAGTATGATTAATTTGTTAAGTTTCAGTCCGGTCATTACAGTGGTCATTTGGACATGTAGAGAGAATGGCTGATGAAAACTGAGTGAAAAGATTTATGACTGTGAATGTGAAGGGTATAGCACCAAGAAGCAGATCTAAGAATTCTTGGCATGACCTCAAGGTTAAGGAACTGAACAGAGATACTGCCCAAAATCGTGTGGCATGGAAAGCCATTGTGAAGTACACAAGGCTTACACATGTAAGCATGTTCAGTCCCTTTCAAAACAGATTGAACGAAAGAATGATGTGAGGGAAGAAGTGTGAAAGTAAATGTATGAGTATATAAGAGTAAGATATTGGCTCCTGAGAGAGAGAAGGTGACTTACAGTGTGGTACAGTAAAAGTCCAATTCTTCGGCATCCAATTCCCCGGCAAATCTGACATTTCGGCAGTTTTGAGAAATAGTCCCATTTACGAAAATCTCTGATCGTTCGGCAGATTTTCCGATTTTTTTCATCAGTCTTGAAATTCTCCATGAGGCTCGCCAGCTAGCTACCCGCCTTTACCCGGCTTAGTGAGTGAGAGAGTGGAAGTGATGGAACGAGTCTACCACTGCCATGAAGCTCAGAGGCTAGCTCTTTCTCCCATAGCATAAAGAGAGGACAATCATGTAGTGAGTCTAGCACGGGAAAGAGAATCTGTTTTGCCATTCTTCCGAGTTGTTGCCGTGCTGCTGCCAACTTCTCTCGATTCTTCTGTGTGCTTTGTGAACTTCGTACCGAAATATATCTGAGATTATTATCCGAGTGTGCTGTAAGCACCATAACATCAGATAGGAGCTTTGTAACACCTGAGTGGACCCTCTACTGCTGGGGACTTCTTCCAGCAGTAGCAGACTCCAATCAACCTCTTCTATTGTACATATGTAAATAAGGAACCTACTATAAGTTTAGATAAGTGGCTGTGAACTTGTAGGCCTACTGTACCATTACATTTATATACAGTATGTTCACTAATTTCTTTATTTTTCATATTCATGTATAGTACTGTATTCATTACAGTATTGTACAGTATCAAACAGTATACAGTACTCTCTCCAAACACATTTGTAATGATATGAGTAGTGATGATAGTGTTCACTGAAACATATAAGGTACTGAGTGGGTAGGGTTTTTGATAATTCGGCAATTTTGATTTTTCGGCACTAGCCTGGTCCCGTAGATGCCGAAAAATCGGACTTCTACTGTATGTTGGTGAACAAAGAGGGACCTGAATTGGTGGAAGAGCTTAACCCTTGCTGGACTAATTCATTGTAAGGTAGTTTACCTCCCCCGAATCATTGTTTTATAATTATTGTAAGTTGTACCTCATGTGAATCTTGCAGCTTTGCTCATGTAGATCTTCATTGTGTGTCATATGAACTTTATAGCATGGTAAGGGTTAAATACTCATGTACAAACAGAGAAGAGAGAGGTAGGCTAAATGTGTTAAGGAAGTGGAGATTAGAGTGGCTCTAGAAAGAAATATGGATGGTGCTATGAAGGACAAATAGGACTTAGTACAAGGGCTGCAATAGAACTTCATAGTATTTGACAGGTGTGAAGCTTTTGCATGACTTGAGTCTCAACAGGGAAGATGGAGATGAGTTGAAATGACACTGTTAAGAAATATAAGTGGCTAAGATTTGATGAGGTAGGAAAACGGGATTCATGAGGGATAAGTTGATTAAAATGAGGATAGAAGGGTGTGTGCTTAGATGGTATGATTATGGTATACATAGGGAATGAATATGATCAAGGTGTTTAGAACATACTGTTTGTGAGTAATTTGGAAGGTTCTGTAGGAGGAAGCATAGAAGTCCCCCCCCCCCCAAACACAAGGCAACATTCCGATGCCGAAACCAGTTGGCGTCGGAATATTGCCTTGTGTTTATGTATTTGTATGTCGAAATTTTGCTGTGCAGTACTGTATTTGTAAGTTATAATATTAAATAAACCTTCTAACCACTTAAAGTGCTTCATATTGATTACCAATGGCAGATAACAGCAAAATACCACGTTTAGGGAGTCTAGGGAGCAAAATGGTTTCTGGACTATTCGCTGTCAAGCCAGGTCACCGTCACAACAATAACAAGACAACATAGACTTTGATGGATCCCCCTGAAATATAGTTATTAAAGTATTGATTAATTAATCTATCTATCTATAGCCCGACGCCCTAATCCCGCAAAGGGTGGCCGCAGACAAAACGCCTCCAAGTCGCACTGTCACCCACCATTTGACTACCCTCCCCCCAACTCACCCCCCCCTCCCTCATATACCTCTCAACTCCATCCCTCCACCTCATCCTCGGTCTACCTCTCCCTCTCCCTCCCTCCACCTCACCTACATACACCCTCTTAGTCAGTCTTTCATTCTCCATTCTCTTCACATGTCCAAACCACCTCAGTGTATTTCTCCTAATCTTCTCAACCACATCCACATCCACCCCACAGCGTTCCTTCACTTCTTCATTCGTCAACCTGTCCCTCCACATCACTCCACATGCTCCTCTCAAGTAACTCATTTCCACTGCTCTCACTCTTGACTTGTTCCCCTCTTGCAAGGTCCATGTCTCGCTTCCATACGTCAGGGTAGGGATCACAATACTATCATGCAGTGACTTCTTAACTTCCATACTCACCTCCCTATTTCTCATCACTGCTTTCAGTGTACCAACAACCTTCCTTCCCTGCTGTACCCTTTCACGCACTTCATCCCCCAAAGTTCCATCCTTACTCATCACACTACCCAAGTACTTGAATGCACTCACATTCTCCATATCTTCACCATCCATCCTCACTGCACACTCTGTGACTTCATTCCTCTCAAACACCATAACTTTACTTTTGTTTACATTAACTTTCAGATTCCTCCTCCTACACACTGTCCCAAATTCATTCACCAAACCTTGCAACTCCCATTCATCTTCACTCAACAGTACTGTAATACACTTATTATTATTAATTAATAATAAGTATATTTATAAAAGTATTGATTAATTAATATATTTACAGAATGACGGGGAATTATACAGGGTGCGAATTGTCCTGATGGGGAATCGTTCATGTTTTGATGGGGAATTGACATGATGGCGAATTGTCTTGGAGCCCACCGATCGTGTGTAATCTATAACTGGCTACAAGGCTTTATTTAATGCTTTAACTTTCCTTAAGTGCATTAACTTACAAGAATAGTAAATATTTAATTTACAAATACAGTACTGTGGAAAAGCAGTAATCAAATATTTAACAAATAAAAAAAGTAATATTCTGTTGCCTATCAGAAAACTGGTTATAAGACTTAATTTCTTGCTTGAACGTTATTTAATAATACTTTAACTTGCACATAAACTTACCAGAACAGTACTGTAAATATTTAACTTACAAATACAGCACTGAGGAAAAGCAGTACAGCGAATCACATCACGTGATCAAAACAAACCTGCGTGCTGAGCTGATGTTCGAGGATTTGGCCTATCAAAGGCCTCTCTTGCGTAAATATATAGTTTTCGTATTGGTTCTTTAATCTTACGTTATTTTATACATATCCCAGCACTAACCGTGTATAATTGCGAGCGTGTTCGGCGAGAACGTGTTCCGGGCGAGTTTACTGTATATATATATATATATATATATATATAGATAGATAGGTAGATAGATAGATACAGTTATATATATATATAGATAGATATATATACACATATTTATATATATACAACGAAAGAGAGAGTGAGACCTCCTCTCTCTCTCTCTCTCTCTCTCTCTCTCTCTCAAATATCCTGTAAACAGTGAGGCTTGTTATGCTCACACTATCACATGTGGGTGGTATGAGGCTACCGTCACTGTAGAAGGACACCGAGGGAGACAAGGACCACCCTATCCTTCCCTGGGTCTATTGTCGTATTGTAGCTACTTGTAATGACAATGAATGTACCAGTCTGTCTGTCTGTGTGTTAGTCTCTCTCTCTCTCTCTCTCTCTCTCTCTCTCTCTCTCTCTCTCTCTCTCTCTCTCTCTCACACACACACACACACACACACACACACACACACACACACATACTTACTTCCGGCCCTTCCTCTTATGATGGGTAACGAGACCTGATACTGACTTCTGTATCTTATTCCATGACTATGGCGAGATTAAAGCCTTATCAATAACCTTGTGTAAATCTACTGGATGGCGTGGGGTAGCTTCAAAACCTGGGAGTATTTTGCGTAAAGCGCTGAGGTTGGGTTTTACCTTCCTGGTGCTGGTGCACCAATGTTATGTTTACCTGGACGCTCCACCAGTACTCAACCTTTATCCTACCGTAGGTCCAGCTTATCCCTGGTTGTGTTATACTGTATAAGCCTGTATGATGACACCGTGCATAAAACCCTCCATACTTTATATATAAAATTGCATTGTTCACTGTAATACTTAATGTTTCTGTTGCTTGAAAAGTGGATCTTATTCAGACTGCTGGGAGGTGAAAGTGTGTTCAGTGCTCAGTCAGTATAGTCACCAAAACCGCGACTTTGGCTGCTATCTTGGCATGTGTGCGAAGAAGTCGATGAAGTGTATTACCAGATTATCTGCACAAACACACGTAGACTATATGCAGTTTTACACTCTCCCAGCAGCACCACGCCACCGATATATTTTGTGAAGTTGTGGCCACATACTTAAACCTTGTATTATAATGGCAGACAACGGACAGACATTCATGGCAAAGGAAATATTGCTCCCTCTGGATGAACAATGTGTGACTATAGACGCATGATTAAATAGTATAATGCATCTGGAGCTATGGACGGCCTGAATGTGTAATTCTTGCATGAAAACTAATGTATGAATGTTTTAATACGATGACCAATGTTTGTGGATGTCGTGTCACAACTATCCAGACTAATGAAATAGCACCTCGAAGAAAGGGACATCATTTATGGACTGGACACTCGTAACCCCGTTATATCAATTATTATAATACAATATATGCAGTCATTATGCAAACACAGTATCTCATTACCTCCGCGTCATCCATCAGTATGATGACTGTACAACATTTTCTCTCAGTAAGCCAGTAGCTGTACAACACTCAAAGTTGCTATAATCCTTTGCAACAGGACATCTACTTACATCATGGTCTTCGAGTATAATGATTGTTTTTCCTCATAATAACACAGACTTGATGATGCACAACACGACATGACCATTGTGTCACATACTTAATCATAAATCATTTATGACCACCCTGCTTCAGCCACAAAAATGTTACAGAATTTGAGTCGCACACTCACTAGACTCAGGTGAACCACGTTCGAGACAGCGGACATCACACCCTCTAATCATTATGCTGAACTTCAGTTGTTCACCACATTGTATGACGAACAGTACAGTAAGACTCCGACATTCATCCAACACACATTATTGCATACTGAGTTCCAGATCACCTCAGAACATCTGTATAATCACACCCTTCATCTTTCTGAAGGAAACAAGACAGTTTTTCGATACATGCGCCCCCACCACCTGTCCCTCCTCCCCTCTGTTCCACCTCGCCTCACAGTCATCTCCTGTCAGGGAAACAATGGGATCCATTGGCATTACTATTTGTTTTTCTCTCTACCTCCCTCTATACATACGTGGCAAACACGTAGAGTTGCAGACAGAGTATGACTTGATAGAATATTGTTTTTGTCAGTACTAGATACTGTAGCAGTAAACAAACACATTGGTGCCACATTTCACCAAACACACCACCCGCTGTACTCGTTAGAAGAGGTGGTAACTGTACATAGGGTTACAACATTAGATTTCTGGCATTCCTGAATGAGTTTGCTGAAGAAATTACCCTAAAATTTGGCACCAAATTATAATATAACAAGTTTCTTTTCAAAGTAAGAGCAAGTGGCACAAACCTTTGTTTGGGGGAAAAAAAACTTCATTCAGTGTCATGTTCCCTTGTAATTTGGGTTCTCTAATAAGGGTCACTCCCAGGATAAGATGGAATGCAAGGATAGTTCAGTAGATGGTGTTGTGTTCCAGGTATCTCATTGCTACAGTATTTTGTGGCAAATCTCACATTACGAGAAGGAAAGTCAGACAACCTCCCATTCAGTTGAAAGTGGAGGGTACTGGCTGTAATGGTGACAGTAACAATCAGTCTCATATTACCTCCTTTTGGGCATAAGGAACTGAGGCAAAACAAGAGTAATCCAAATAATTGAAGGGTGGGAAATTGAGCTGTGCATTTGCATAAGATTTACATAGTTAAAAAATTCCATTCACTAATAAGAGATTTGAACCTTTGCATATAAGGCAAGGCTGTCACTCTGACTGTTGTATTAAACCACTTGGATGATATTCATGTACAGCACTGGTTGTACTGTTCATAGTTTCTCTTAAAAATAACAACAGACTCTCACTCCAACAGCAAATGAAAGATGCTGCGGACAAGCGACGAAAGCTTGAGCAGCAGCATGCGGAGGCTTTGGCCCAGCTTCGTGACCACCAGGCAGCCCTCCAAGATGCCTCCAAGGCCACTGAGAAGGATCGTAAAGCTTCAGTCGAGGTGGTGGAGGCCCTGCAGGTGAGTGGGAGAAGTAGATGTGGCAAGGTCATTTAAGATATGCGGGGTTTATGAGAGGGTAGAAAGAAAAGTCCATTACAAGTGGCTTTACGTTGAGTAACAAGCCTAATGGTTTCCTGTAAGCCAAGAAACCATTTACAACGCTGGGTGGTAACCATATAACCAAACCATACGTGCTCCCTACGTGTCAACAAGTGGGTTGGTGGAGGGTTAGTGCCCCTCCCTGTAAAACAAATAACTCAGAGTCAAATGGCCACCCCTTACGGGATTATGGCATCTGGCAGTAGTAGTAGAAAGAAAAGTGGAAGACGAATAATGGGAAGTATGTTATGGAAACCCAAATGAATGGAATATTGCTAGAGCAGGTTTGTGAGTTGATTGTGACTTGAAATGTGAGGAAATAGAGTTTAGTGTGCAGGGTTCTGGAAAGACTACAGGCAAAAATGAAAGATTAAGAGCAGAATGTATATTATAAAACTAAGTGAAATGGAATATTGCTTGAGCCACTGTGATTTGAAACTGTTAAGTAAATATGTGATGTGACTGTCTAGGAGTTGTGGAAAAACTGAGTTAAGTGTTCAGAGTCAGGAAGGTTATGCAGAAGAGGGAAACAAGTAATTTGATGTTAAATCAGAAAGTTTGAGTGAATGGAAGATGGCTAGACTCAACACAAATAGAATGAGGTATATAAGAGATGGGTGAACAAACATGGAGTTTGGAGAAAGATAAGTCTGGAGTAGAGTTTTTTTTTTTAGGGAGATAGCAAGGCAGATTGGAAGAGTAGAGGGGAGTAGCAGGAAATGAATTAGGGAAATTAGAGAGAAATGATTGCTAAAGCTAGAAGGAAGTGAGAGGGCAAGTAGAAGATGTGTGAGATAGCTTGAAGATGTCAGATACGTAAGTTGCAGGTAAAAAGTAAGCAGATGAGCTGGAGGCAAGTACAGGGAGTCCTTATATAAGTCTCCCTTTTTAAAGATCTTTTTTGGTATGAAGTAATCACCAAAAATATAAGTTAAAGACCCATTGCTTCAGTAAGGCTGACTTTTCTATTTCCTCCCTGTTTACTACAATATATTATTTGTACAGAAAAAGCTGTGATAATTTGGGACACAACTCTGACTTCGATGAGTACTGCCTGCAGTAAACAATTTAGTATAAGTTATATACATATATATATATATATATATATATATATATATATATATAATAAAGAATATATGAAGTAAATGGGAAGTTGTTGAGTGCCGTGAAGTTTATGTATAAGGGCTGAGGCTGCAATGCATGAGGATAGTGAATTAAGCTAATTTTTCTGTTTGAATGTTGGATTGAAACAGGGATGTGTCATGTCTCTGTGGTTGTTGAATCTCTGTATGAATGGGGTTATAAAAGAGATACAATATAGGGCAGTGGATGCTGGTGTGGCTTTAATGGGAGAGGGCAACGTTTGGAAACTCCCTGTACTGTTGTTTGCAGGTGATACTGTATTGTTAAGCAAGGACAAAAGGGAGCTGCAAGACTTGGTGAGTGAATTTAGAAGAATGTGTAAGAAATGGAATCTAAAGGTGCATGTAGGGAAGAATAAATTTATGATCTATGAGAGAAATGAAGTCGCTTGATGTACAGTGAGGTTCGACGATGAGGAAATGGAAAATGTGACTACATTTAAGTAATTAGGAAGTGTGATAAATTAGGATGGAAGTTTGGAGAGTGAAGTGCTTGACAGGATACAACAAGGAAGCAGGGTTGCTGGTTCTTTGAAAGCAGTGATAAGAAACAGGGAAATGAGCATGGAAGTAAAAAAGTCACTCCATGACAGTATTCTGATACCAACCCTGATGTATGGAAGTGAAGCATGGACTTTGTTGGAAGAACACAAGTCAAGAGTGAGAGCAGTGGAAATGAGTTATTAGAGAGGAGAATCTGGAGTTACATGGAGAGACAGACAGACAAATGAGGAAGTGAAGGAACATTGTGGTGTGGATGTGGATGTGATAGAAAGCATTAGGAGAAATACATTGAGGTGGTTTGGTCATGTGGAGAGGAAGGAGAGTGAGAGACTAATGAAGAGAGTTTATGTGAGTGAGGTGGAGGGGGAGGCTGAGGATGAGATAGATGGGGTGTAGAGATATATGAGAGAGAGGGGTGTGAGCTGGGAGCAGGGCAGTGAAATGGAAGGGGACATGGTGACATGGAGGCAATTTGTTTGTGGCCACCCCTTATGAAATTAAGGTGTCTGGCAATATATATATATATATATATATATATATATATATATATATATATATATATATATGTATTTGGGTAGTGTGATGAGTAAGGATGGAGGTTTGGAGGGTGAAGTGCTTGAAAGGGTACAGCAAGGAAGAAAGGTTGCTGGTTCCTTGAAAGCAGTGATAAGAAACATGGAAGTGAGCATGGAAGTGAAAAAGCTACTACATGACAGTATTGTGATACCAACTCTAACGTATGGAAGTGAAGCTTGGACCTTGTTGGATGGACACAAGACAAGAGTGAGAGCAGTGGAAATGAGTTATTTAAGAGGAGCCTGTGGAGTCACATGGAGAGACAGGCTGACAAATGAGGATATAAAGGAGCATTGTGGTGTGGATGTGGATGTGGTAGGAAGCATTAGGAGGAATACACTGAGGTGGTTTGGCCATGTGGAGAGAATGGAGGGTGAAAGACTGACGAAGAGAGTGTATATGAGTGAGGTGGAGAGGGGGGAGAGGGAGGGGGAGGCCGAGGATGAGATGGAGGGATGGGGTGGATAGGTATATGAGAGAGGGGTGTATGAGTTGGGAGCAGGGCAGTGAACTGGCGGGGGACAGGGCAATGTGGAGGCGATTTGTTTGTGGCCATCCCGAACGGGATTGAGGCGTCTGGGAATAGATAGACAGATAGATATTAAACTGTATATACAGTAGGCTCTCTATCTTCGATTAATCTTACTTCGATATTTCGTACTTTGATCAGACTCGCCTGCTCATCCAAAATTCGTGCTTCGATTTCAAAAGTCGTGCTTCGATCACTTAAGCCCGGTTGCGAGTGCAAGTTGTAGCCTGTCTGTTCGTCTGTCATGCCACCTACAAACCACTTGGTGAAGCTTGCTCTCACTCAAACGTTTGAAACCTTTTTTGTGATTATGGAGGCAGTGAAAGCATCAACAGCAGTGGCCATAGTGACTGGGACAAGGATAAGGAAGCAGGTGTTCACTCAAGCGGGGTTGGGGCGAGTGCGAATGATGGCATCAAGGGTGATAGCGGTGGCTGGCAAGTGACTCAACCATCGCCTCGGAACCGGTCGGGGCAATTCGTCGTCACGTCAGTTCGCCATCCTAACAATAACAAGACAGTTTGTCGTCATTAATGAAGACAGCTATGAGTGATGCTAGAATATAATTCAAAGGCGAGTACAGCGAGGAAGAAACAAGTTAATTATTGACTAAAGGTGCAACTAATAAATACTGTAATATCCAAAGCCTATGCTATTGACCATAGACTCTGATGGATCCATCTGAAATATGGTTATTAAAGTATTGATTAATTAATATTATGTATATTTATAGAATGACGGGGAATTGTCCAGGGTGCGAATCGTCCCGACAGGGAATTGTTCATGTTTTGACGGCGAATGAGACACTTCACCAGATCCTGTTTCAGAAATCTGCCACTAGGTTCACTTCTGTCACCCAGCTTTGATGTGGGGTAGGCATTGAAAAAGTAGCCTGTGCGTAATTTCTTTTTAATTTTGACACAAAGTAAAACACTCCAAATCAGATTTTACTTATGAAATTACTCAGTTGGCATGATATGCTACAAAGAAATTATTATATTGGAGCCTTTTGATTATATATAATGCATTATAAGTGTCATATTGTAAACTCAGCTTTCGTCAGTTTACTCATCTCTGTAAACATAACATAGAGACAAAACCTAGGCAATTTACTAGAACCATCCATAAAACAGGATAATAGTTATTAAAATATCTGTCATTCGTTAGTATCCACAAAAGAAAGTAGATATATAGCCGCAGGTTCGGCAGCACCTTTCGATGTGCTACTCTGCCTGACGTATGACTTTTCCTAACAATATATACCTGTTGGACGTCTTGATGATCTTAGTAACTAAAGTCTAACATAAATAATGCTTTTAAATGTTCCCCTGGCTTCACTGCACAGTTTAGTAAGTTTACACTTCAACTCCTCGTACTCTGTTCTGATTATAGTGTCGTACCGCACTGCCGTTTGTTTGGATTAATATGGCTGATTCACCAACTAAGCATTCGTTCAGTACATTATTTTCAGTGGAACAGCTTACTTGTTTAACCCCTTAAACGCGGCCGTGAACAGTCGACCCCCCCCCCCCGAGTGGCGGGGTTGTATCGCGGTCTGAGTACCTGTAGGAAAATATTAGCCAAAAATCAGAGATTAACCCTAGAACATTATACTTGGTATGGCAGATAGTACTTACATTCAGCTTTCTCCAGAGACAGGTGTTGAGCCTTCGTGGACTACCCAAGGACTTGTGGAGACTTTGCAAAGTTGGGTAACTAAATCTTCACTTTCACACCTCCAGCAACCCGGTTTCCCCTCTACTACAGCCTCATTCTGTCACAGTAAACTTTATACTACAACGTAAAGGTAGTTTGGAATCCGTATTTGTACAATAAGCACTGAAAATAAGGTTAAAATCAACGGAGTGTACGGCCGACATGCACTGTGGCGGCGGTCTTCCCGTCACTCAACAAACATTTCCATTTTCATAGCTAGAAACATGTATACTACATTATTTTCAATCATATTACTTCCCAAAAGATCCCACGGCACACTTTGTATTCTGCCTTACGCCCGCCACTTTATTCTCCTTCCTGTCGGCCGCTTGCACTGACTCGGAAGAGCTAGAACTCGCCATAATGTCACTTTGAAAGCCTGCGGTAAACTGACGCTAAACAGGGGCAAACCGTGAGAAAAAAAGCTAGTGTTACAACTGGGGAAACAAGCGTTTCCTATTAGCATAAACTGCTTGTGAGAGGAGAGCGCAGATTTACAGTTCTGAGCGCTCAGAGCGATGCCATGTATCACAGCCAGACTGGCCGGGCCGTGGTGGGGGGGGGACGGGGGAAAAATGCGATACTCGGCAACAACTGAGGTCAGTAGTACAAAGGTAAATTATGCTAATTGTAGCTAAAGGGTGGTGGTACTGATAGACAATACCAGTTGGAGCCTGCTTGCCCGCGGTTATTCAAAATTTACTAGAATCGCAAATGCGACGATCCGCCGTTTTGTCATTTTTGCCGAGCATCGCAAACGAGACAATCCGCGTTTAAGGGGTTAAACCATGCTTAAATACGTACATCAGAAGTCCTGAAGGTTATCTCCTTTTACAAACTGCACACGATTTATTCAAATATATGTAAATATATGTAAGCCGACTCCGTTCCTTCTTTACCCCTGCACAATTGTTGACTCTATACAGGGGTTTTATCCGCCCCTGAGTAGAGTACAACTCTCATGTGGGGAGGCTTCCCACATACAGCTCTTCTCAATAGGGTGGAGTCAAAGGATTTTCACCTCATTAACTCTCCTCCTTTTACTGACTCCTTCAACCTTTGTCTCTTCGCCGCACTGTTGCATCTTTATCTCTTTTCTATCGCTACTTCAATGGTCACTGCTCCTCTGAACTGTCTGCATGCATTCCTCCCTCTGTTCACCTCTACGACGGGCCGCCAGTAGCACCTGTCTAGCAGCAAACTCTCATCCCTTTTCTGGGTCCAACTCTCTAATGCAAGAGTTAACCGATACTCCCAGTCCTTCATTTATGCAACAGGTCAACTCCTGGAACTGTCTCCTCTGTCTTTATTTTCCCTACTCTCCTATGATCTCCAGTTTTTTCAAACGCAGTGTGTCCAGGCATCTGGAAATGATCGGATCTTGAATTTGGCTCTCTCTTATATTTTGTTTTTCTCTTGGAAGGAATAGTTTTGCAGGCTCATTGCCTTTGGTTCCTTCTTCCTCACATAAAAAAAAAAAAAATAGACAACACACTACTTTAGTCCCCAAGCTAAGATTCTCTGAGAGCCTGGTTATTTTTTCTTTATAGGTATATACATATGCGCTGGATCGAATAGGAAGAAATCTGTCTATCTATCTATCTATTGCCAGACACCTCAAATCCTGCTTCGGAGGCTGTGGCTACAAGCAAATCACTCACATCGCCCCCTCAAGTCCCTCGCCTATTTCACTGCCCCCTTGCTCCCAACCTTCACACTCCCTCTCATACCTTCCACCTATCCCTCCATCTCTATCCTCCTTCCTCCCCTCCCTCTCCCCCCTCCACCTTCTGCCTCACTCATACACTTTTCTGTCATCTTTCACTTCTCATCCTTTCCTCATGGCCAAACCACCTCAGTGTATTCCTCCTAACACTTCCTGTCACATCCACATCCACACCACAACGCTCCTTTATATCCTCATTTGTCAGCCTGTCTCTGCATGTGACTCCACAGGAAAAAAGATTCTTATAAATAGCAGTATTATTATAAACTTAGTATTAGGTACAATTTCACAGGTCTTTAAAACCCAGCAAAAATATTTAATCGAGGCTGGGCAACGCCAGACCACCTGGTGGCAGACCTCTGAAACAGGGTTTGGTGAAGCCTCTAATTGACTTGATGGTGAATTGTCTCGTAACCCAACACTTACCACATGATCTTCATTCTTTCTATATTAACCCGCGCCGTCCCGGCGACGTTAATTAACATCTGCACATGATGTGCACTCATGTCCCGGCGACGTGAATTAACGCGGCAACATTGCAAGGTCCCTAATTTGCACAATTTTCAATTTTCGTGAGTGATTTCGTGAGTGATTTTGCATATACACACCTCTCATTCCTCTACAAGATGCCAAGCAGGGCAATAATGCTCTACACCGTATCTCCCCATCCCCCCCCCCCCCCCCACGCCACATGTCTCTGTTACAATCATCTACCATTAGGTGACCTTGGCTAATAAAGACATTCAGGGCTAGAAAGTGATTCCCTCAATCGATGATTGGCCAATGTGGAGGACAAAGTTTACGTAGCATTAGAGGAAGAAACAGTCAGGAAATGATGATCAGGTAATGTGGGAAAAAAAGGTCGCGAATGGTGATGAGTTAGTGAGCGAAACAATGCTTATAATGCCTATATAATACTCTTGAAAAACGAATATACCTCTTGTACTACATATATATTCTCGTACCAAGCAAATAAATAAATACTGCTTTATGAGTGGATAAAATAGTTACCCTCCCATAGAACCTTCCGTTTTCTTTGGCACCAGCCTGTTAGAAAACCCATTCGGTAAGGAAGTACTCTACCTAAATCGAGTACTTTAAACCTCAGGTGAGCGATTTTCTCTATGAATTTTCTCGATGTTTCTCACTGTGCGGATGTTTGAGCCAAAAAAAAAAAAAAGGTCCAAAAATGTCGGGACTGGGGCGTACCACTGCCCAGAAAAAGTCGGGATGGGGCGGGTTAAAGTGTGTGCAGCCTGTATTTCTTGCTTTTATTGCTAATAGTAAGTAAATATGTACTAAATATAAGCAAATATATGGCTGTATTAAGATTTTGGGTGGTAAGTAAGTGTATACGTAAAAAAGTTGATGACATTTCTTTATGACACTGTCCCATTAATTTTATTTCCATAAGTTTAGCATTTCGCACTTCGATAAATCATTGACTTTGGTCCTAAAACACTGAAGATCAAAAGCCTCTGTATCTGTATATATACAGTATATATATATATATATATATATATATATAGTATATATATATATATATATATATATATGTATACAGAAGGCTTTCGATCTTCAATCAAGTTTTAGACCAAAAATATATATGTATATATATATATATATATATATATATATATATATATATATATATATATATATATATATATATTACATATATATATATATATATATATATATATATATATATATATATATATATATACATATATTATATATATATACGTATATATATATATATATATATATATATATATATATATATACTTATATATATATATATATTGTATATATATATATATATATATATATATATACATATATATATATATATATATATATATATATATACATACATATATATATATATATATATATATATTAAATATATATATATATATATATATATATATATATATATATAGGTAACCTGCACGGAACACGAGGGTTTCGCTCTCACCGTGCCGTGTTAGGTGCGGAAATCGCAGTATATTTAAACTGTCCATCTGTATTTTGCTCCCTGTGACCCCCCAAATGTGCTTGTTTTGCTGTTATCTGTCACTAGAAAGCACTTTAAGTGGTTATAAAGGTTTATTTAATGTTGAGCACCTTCATAATAAATACATGGGAAATTCCCAGCAAAAACTTCCACACACAAATACTGTAATGAACACAAGTAAAACATTCTGACGCCGATCATAGGTAATAAATTAGGTTAACTGGTACCAGTGCTTTAACTTACAAGTACATACCAGAACAGTACATATTTAACTTAGAAATGCAGTACTGTGATATCGAATGATTTCAGTACATAATCAGTTAGGAATGGTTGGAAAAAAAAATGTTATGAATACATTTTCACCTTTTTGATATATGTTTATGGCAGGTTTTAGTTATTTTTACGTTATCGTTGTGCCCATGCTTGGAAAAGGGAGCGAAAGAGTTGAATTTTCAAACCTAAATGAGAAAACTGCACGTCCTCCAAGGCTAGACTCTTCTGCCAATGGAGAATAAAGTGGAGGGACAGTCCGAGCAATAAGGAAGTTGTGTCACAACTTCCAGCTCCCATACCAATACGAGAATGGCGAAAATAGAATCGTAATGCAGTTTCAGAACGAACAATAAGCTCTAATTGTCATTACGAATACAGATGCAAAGCAGAAATAAATACGTTTACAGACAGGGAAAACGTATTTTTTCCGTCATAACATGTTCATCTTTCTCAATCATTTTACGTTCATCTTTATCATTTTACCTTGTTATTTTCGCAATATATATTGTATGCCTCGTATACTATGGGTGGTTGTTTGTGTTTTGCAAGGGAGGGAAAAAAGGTTGTATTTTCTGTCTGGGCCGAGATAATGGGTGTAATCATGTGTGGAAAGAAAGGGCTAATGCAGTGAAAAAATCGTACATCCACTCACTACGATAGCCGGTGGTGAACTTGACAGTCTAATGACAGATGATACATGAGACGGTGAAGTCAAGGTCATGTCCCAGATTTTCGTTCACTTCCCGAAAGTTTTCATTAGTTTTCTACAAGTTGCAAACCATGAGGCAAATAGGTAAAGATACCAAGACAAAAAATGTATTTTTCTCTTTTATTATAAGTCTTTGACCAACAAACAAAAAAAGGCAATATTCCGACGCCGATCATGGGTAATCATATAAATCAGGTTAACCCCTTTTGTTTAATGCTTTAACGTTTTTCACAAGTACATACCTGAGAACAGTAAATATTTAACTTACAAACACAGTACTGTAGTAAAGCAGTACTGTGCAAGAGTTTAAACTAACAAACAAAAGCGCAATATTACTTACTGATCATGGGTAATCATATAATTCGGGTTAACTGGTTACAAGGCTTTATTTAATGATTTAACTTTATTTAAGTTTTTACAAGTACAGTACATACGAGAACAGTAAATATTTAACTTACAAATACTGAACAGCACTGTGGAAAAAACTAACAAATACTAAAAGGCAATATTCTGACGCCTATCAGGTAAACTGGTTATAAGACTTTATTTCTTGCTTTAACGTTATTTAATAGTACTTAAAGTTGCACACAACTTACCAGAACAGTACGGTACTGTAAATATTTAACTTACAAATACTGTGCTACTGTACTGGAATGTCTCACTCACTGAATACCTCCCGCTCAGGATCAATGCAAGTAATCAAAACAATCCGCGCCAAGTGTGACGTTCGGAGGATTTGGTCTTTCAAAGGCCTCTCCTGCGTTAATTTGTAGTTTTCATAATGGTTTTTAAATCTTAATAGTTGTCTTATATGTATCCCAGCCCCACCGTGTATAATTGCGAGCGTGTTCCGTGAGATCGTGTTCAAAGTATTACCTGTATATATATTTTATTTTTATATATTTTTTTTTTATATTTTTTTTTTTATTTAAATTTATTGTTTAAAAAAAAAAAAAAATAAAAAATTAAAAATTTATATATAATATTTAAAATAAAATATTTAAA
>NC_136974.1:14950829-14995577 GCF_032717465.1 Coenobita brevimanus | reverse complement strand
CAAGACATCTGCAGGCAATCTTGGACATCGCAACTTCCAGTACAGTAGCAAAAGTAATGCAGTAAGTACTCTTACCATGATTCAAATTTTTGGCCCACCTCAGGCCATCATCAGGTATTATAACTGTCCTATATAGTCAGCTTAGACTTAATGAAAATAAAAAACAGGACTTTATTGATCCATAAAACTAATAAGCAAGTAAAATCAACCCTCCTCCCATTATAAAAGCTCAAACAGAAATGCCAAGAACCACTCAGAGAAGACACAAAGAAAACTACACAAACTCTCAACTGAAACAACACTCGTTTGTTCGAACACTTAACTCAAAACCCCTCCTGAACTGAAGCAAACAAACCAAACCCACCTATAGGTTCGAACAGACAAACCATTAGGTACTCAAAGCTACATTAATTTCAGGTCTATTCTTTTCTGATAGTAATTTTTCTCCTAGTAAAGCATCAGCAGAATTACTGAATTTAGCTACTATCAGAAAATAATTGTAAGAGAAAGGGTGGTCGTGGGTTAATGAATGCTCTCTAATAGCTGAAAATGCCTTTGTTTGTAAATATTGCCCTGTCCTGTAGCTCTTTCCCGTATGTTCAGATATTCTTGTTTTGAATGAACAACTTGTACATCCAATATACCCAGCCTTACAACTAGGACATGTAAATTTGTAAACAACATCTGAATATAGAGGAGTAGGCACTCTATCTTTGTGATTGAAAAAATTCTTTATCTTAAAGTCATTACTAAGTATAATCCTAAAATTTACAGAAGGAAAACTGTTTTTTAATTCTTTAAGTACCATATTGCGAAACTGATAACTGATTTTTCCATAGAAAGGCATCTTAACATATTTAACTAATTTTTTCACCTCAAAACATACAGATTTACTTTTTAGTTTAGTATAGAGGAAAGACTTCAAATACTTATCATATATGTGTATCAGATAATTATTGTTCAGAAACTAATCCCTAAGTTTAAGAAATTCTTCATGCGAAGTTATATGATTTGAACAAACATTGTATGCTTTATTCAGTAAAGTTCTAATTGAATTAATTTTGTATACTCGTACTATCGGACAAAAACTGAACCAATTTAAGCCTTGACCTGTAAAAGTTGGTTTTCTATGTACCCTTGTTACTAGTCCTTCATTACTTTTAGCAGTTTTTATATCTAAAAATGATATACGTCCATTGTTTTCTAATTCACATGCGAACCTTATATTTTTATGTTTTATAATAAAAAAAAAACTTTTGATGAGCCTCTTCATTATTGAAAATTAGAAATAAATCATCTACATATCTTCTAAAATAAATTGGGCTAAACTCGCTGGGACAGTTATTTAACCATGAAATCTCCCTATTGCTCACCATCCACTCACTCGATGTAGTGCTGCTGTCGGATGTCTGCCCTTTCCTCTCTTCCATCCTTCTTTCCTTGCATCCTCTTCTGTCTTTCTTTCTTTCATTCTTTCCTTGTCCTGCCTATGGGTGACTTTACACTCCCTCTTCTGTCTTTCTTTCCTTCATTCTTTCCTTTTCCTTCTGCATGTGGGTGACTCTACACTGAGTGACAAGCCAAATGGTTTCCTGTACACCAGGAAACCATTTACTATGCTGGGTGGTAACCATATAACCAAATTTTTTCACCTGGTGGTTTAGTGGGTAATTATTGCGCTCCAGTCGGATTGAACCGGTGAAGATTTGTATCCAAGGGATGGTTGGGGTTGATTGCTTATGTAATGCCACTCAGGGATGAGTGAGGCTGGTCACTCTCATCTTATATGTCGAGACCAACTGCCTAGCCCTGGGCTCCTGGGCTCCTCATGGGGCAGTGTAGGATTGGATGATGGATGGATGGATGGCACAAAAAAGTATCGGCAAAGACAGGTCCAAGTCTCGAGCCCATACTGATACCATCTACTTGGTTATAAAGAATATTGTTAAATAAAAAACATGTGATAGATAGATTAATATTCATCTTAAATGTCAGGACCAACTGCCTAGCCCTGGGCTTCTACGCTCCTCATGGGGCAACGTAGGATTGGATGATGGATGGATGGATGGATTATTATTATTATTATTATTATTATTATTATTTATTGACATGAATTGCACAAATGACACGAAGTGCATAAATAACGTGCAAGAGAATCTTAACCTGATTTCTTTGTTAATATTATTATTATACCACATAACCAAACCATGCGTGCTCCCTATGTGTCAACAAGTGGGTTGGTGGAGGGTTAGTGCCCCTCCCCGTAAAACAAATAACTCAAAGTCAAATGGCCACCCCTTGCGGGATTGTGGCGTCTGGCAATAGATAGATAGATAGATAGAAAACATGATTCTGATGTAGCAAATTCTAATAACTGTCTAACCTGGGTTGCATCTAAACCATAAAAATTACTTGGTTTATAATTATCAAGAATTATGTCTATGGTTTCAGCCAAAGGAACATTAGTAAATAGAGACTTTATATCATAGCTGGTCATAACATAATGAGTGGGAAGTGTTAAAGATAAAATTTCATCCACAAATGCTTTTGAATTAGGAATTGTATACTCATTAGTAGTCAGGGGAGACACAACAGGAAGCAAGAATTTAGCTAAATTATATCTATGAGCATGCGGGTTCTGCATCTCACAAAAGTAATGCCAGGCACTCCGAAAAGCTACAAAATTTAGGTATTCAAAATATTCATTATAATGAGTTAAGCATCTTCAGTATTTTAAGTAGAAGATTAACACAAAAGGAGAGGAAGTTATTAATGTTAGGTCTGGATTTTTGTATTCCTTTCTGTAAGACAGATTGGTTGAAGCATTATATTTCATTAGAGAGACTTTGTAATAATGTTCTGGATTGTGCCAAAGGAGAGGTCTCATGTGTAATGGCTTAGATAAGAACAGAATCATTGACAAGATCAGAGATTTGGGTAACAATAATTACAGAATAGGGAGGAGGAAAGTCAATGATGTTCATTCTTCAATATTTAGGAGAGAGGATATTGATTTACTTAAACAATTGGGGCAAGATGACTCTATTATTACTGTGAAACCAGATAAGGGGATGGGAGTGGTTATAATGGATAAAGTAGATTATCAAAGAAAAATGTCTTGCATCCTTGAGGATCACATAAAATTTAGACCACTGAAAGGAGATATTTTTAGTAACATTATTAGAATAGAAGATAAATTAAACAGAATGTTAAGGGGGAGATTGGAATAGATAATTTTAAATCACTGTATGCATCAGGTTAAGTACCAGGAATAATGTATGGTAATCCTAAGATTCATAAACCAGATGTTTCACTTAGACCTACTGTTTCCTCTATAAAAACCGCTGGATATAATTTAGCTAAATTCTTGCTTCCTGTTGTGTCTCCCCTGACTACTAATGAGTATACAATTCCTAATTCCAAAGCATTTGTGGATGAAATTTTATCTTTAACACTTCCCACTCATTATGTTATGACCAGCTATGATATAGAGTCTCTGTTTGCTAATGTTCCTTTGGCTGAAACCATAGACATAGTTCTTGATAATTATAAACCAAGTAATTTTTATGGTTTAGATGCAACCCAGGTTAGACTGTTATTAGAATTTGCTACATCAGAATCTTGTTTTCTATTTAACAATATTCTTTATAACCAAGTAGATGGTATCAGTATGGGCTCGAGTCTTGGACCTGTTTTTCTATCTATCTATCTATCGCCCGACGCCCTAATCCCGCAAAGGGTGGCCGCAGACAAAACGCCTCCAAGTCGCTCTGTCACTCACCATTTGACTACCCTCCCCCCACCTCATCCCCCCCTCCCTCATATACCTCTCTGCTCCATCCCTCCACCTCATCCTCGGCCTACCCCTCCCTCTCCCTCCCTCCACCTCACCTACATTCACCCTCTTAGTCAGTCTTTCATTCTCCATTCTCTTCACATGTCCAAACCACCTCAGTGTATTTCTCCTAATCTTCTCAACCACATCCACCCCACAACATTACTTCACTTCTTCATTTGTCAACCTGTCCCTCCACGTCACTCCACATGCTCCTATCAAGTAACTCATTTCCACTGCTCTCACTCTTGACTTGTTCCCCTCTTGCAAGGTCCATGCCTCGCTTCCATGTCAGGGTAGGGATCACAATACTATCATTCAGTGACTTGTTAACTTCCATACTCACCTCCCTATTTCTCATCACTGCTTTCAGTGTACTAACAACCTTCCTTCCCTGCTGTACCTTTTCACGCATTTCATCCCCCAAAGTTCCATCCTTACTCATCACACTACCCAAGTACAGTACTTGAATACACTCACATTCTCCATATCCTCACCATCCAACCTCACTGCACACTCTGTGACTTCATTCCTCTCAAACACCATAACTTTACTTTTGTTTACATTAACTTTCAGATTCCTTCTCCTACACACTGTCCCAAATTCATTCACCAAACCTTGCAACTCCCATTCATCTTCACTCAACAATACTGTATCATCAGCAAACAGCAACACCGGAATCTTCCAAATCTCACCCTCATTCATTAGAGCCACCCCCCACATCCACTGCCCTACCTTGCACCTCATGTACAACCCCATCCATGTATATATTAAACAGCCATGGAGACATCACACAACCCTGTTTCAGTCCCACATTGAGATCAAAGAACTCACTCAGCTCACCATCCACTCGCACCGTAGCCCTAGCTCCCTCGTACATACTCTTCACAGCACTCAACAATTTCCCCTCCACTCCATATATTCTTAATACCTTCCACATACCTTGCCTATCTATTCTGTTTTAAGCTTTCTCCAAGTCCATGAAGGCAGCATACACTTTCCTTCCCTTCTCTAGATACTTCTCCACTAAACATCTTAGAACAAATATCTGATCTACACACCCTTTTCCCTTTCTAAATCCCCCTTGTTCTTTTCCAACTAGCTCCTCTGTCATATGCCTAACCCTATCAATGAGTATTCTGCCATATATTTTACCAGTCACACTAAGAAGGCAAATACCCCTATGGTTACTAGATACGTACTTCTCTCTCCCCTTTTCCTTTGTATAAAGGAACAATTATACCTGATTTCCAGTCTTCTGGAACCCTTCCCTCTTCCCAAGCCAATCTACACAACTTCCATATCCACTCCACAACAATCTCGCCCCCAAACCTAAGCATTTCACCACACACTCTATCAATTCCTGGGGCCTTTCCCAACTTAATCTTCTTCATCGCTTCCACTACTTCCGCCCTACTGATCTCCTCCTCCCTCCTCTCATCTCTTCTTCTTCCTGTTTTTGCCAGTGCTTTTTTGTGCAATAGGGAGATTTCATGGTTAAATAACTGTCCCAGCGAGTTTAGCCCAATTTATTTTAGAAGATATGTAGATGATTTATTTCTAATTTTCAATAATGAAGAGGCTCATCGAAAGTTTTTCGATTATGTTAACAAACAACATAAAAGTATAAGGTTAACATGTGAATTAGAAAACAATGGAAGTATATCATTTTTAGATATAAAAATAGCTAAAAGTAATGAAGGACTAGTAACAGGAGTACATAGAAAACCAACTTTTACAGGTCAAGGCTTAAATTGGTTCAGTTTTTGTCCGATCATATACAAAATTAATTCAATTAGAAATTTACTGATTAAAGCATACAGTGTTTGTTCAAATCATATAACTTTGCATGAAGAATTTCTTAAACTTGGGATTATTTTCTGAACAATAATTATCAGATACACATATATGTTAAGTATTTGAAGTCTTTCCTTTATACTAAACCAAAAAGTGAATCTGTATATTTTGAGGTGAGAAAATTAGTTAAATATATTAAAATGCCTTTCTATGGAGAAATCAGTTATCAGTTTCACAATTTGGTACTTAAAGGATTAAAAAACAGTTTTCCCTTTGTAAATTTTAGGATTATACTTAGTAATGACTTTAAGATAAAGAATTTTTTCAATCACAAAGATAGAGTGCCTACTCCTCTATGTTCGATGTTGTTTACAAATTTATATGTCCTAGTTGAAAGGCTGGGTATATTGGATGTACAAATCATTCATTCAAAATAAGAATATCTGAACATATATATGGGAAAGAGCTACAGGACAGGGCAAATTTTACATCAGATGGCATTTTCAGCTATTAGAGAGCATTCATTAACCCACGACCACCCTTTCTCTTACAACGATTTTCCGATAGTAGCTAAATTCAGTAATTCTGCCGATGCTTTACTAGGAGAAAATTTACCAATAGAAAATTATAGACCTGAAATTAATGTAGCTAATAGTACCTAATGGTTTGTCTGTTCGAACCTATAGGCGGGTTTGGTTTGTTTGCTTCAGTTCAGGAGGGGTTTTGAGTTAAGTGTTCAAACAGACGAGTGTTGTTACAGTTGAGGGTTTGAATAGTTTTCTTTGTGTCTTCTCTGAGTGGTTCTTGGCATTTCTGTTTGAGCTTTTATAATGGGAGGAGGGTTGATTTTACTTGCCTTTTAGTTTTATGGTTCAATAAAGTCCTGTATTTTATTTTCATTAAGTCTGAGCTGACTATATAGGACAGTTATAATACCTGATGATGGCCTGAGGTGGGCCGAAAATTTGAATCATGTTAAGAGTATTTACTACATTAGTTTTGCTATATATATATATATATATATATATATATATACACACACAGTAAACCCTTGAAATAACGAACTAATTGGGGTGAGGGGTGGGTTGTTATATCTGAAAGTTCGCTATATCCGATGGTCCGATGGTCATTATTAACTGAGGGATTACCGACTCAAGGTCGTTATATCCGTGGAGTCGTTTGGTCCTACATGCGCAAACACAAGTTACTCTATGAAGTTTCACATGGAGAATTCAGTGGTTTATATAGTTATACAGTACATGTACAGTAAATACCATCCTGTATGAAGTTGCGCATATAAATACAGTGCCTATAATGTAATGTAGTACTGTTACAGTACACTTACCATGCCAGGGAGCGAACTTCTGCCGGATATGCAACCTTTGGTCGCTATATCCAGCGGAAGTTCGCTCTGGAAATGGGGGGTCGTTATATCTGAAGTTCGCTATAAAAGGGTTCGTTATATCAAGGGTTTAATATATATATATATATATATATATATATATATATATATATACACAGTATATGTGTGTGTAAACCACCTAATTTGTTTTTTAATTCATCTTGCTAGATCCTTAAAAAAAAAGAAAAAAAAAAATCATGAGCAGTACAGTATTCTCTTGAGCGCTAAAATGGTAGAGAATACCAAACTGAAGAGTAGAGACTTTGGTTTATGGAGTTGTTGATTTACAAACCCGCAGTGTAGAGGTAGCGCGTCGTGTATCCTCTGCTCGCTCCTTGGCTGTACCCCTCATCTTAATCCCTTAACACAGCCAGTCTGCTCGAACACATAGTTTTTGCGTATGTCATAGGTAACCCCATTTTTATCATTCATTGTATTGCGGTTGCCGTGAGTGAACCATTTTGTCATCATACACCGAGTCTGTTTTTTGCATATGCCAAGATAACCTTTTTGTCATACACATTCATTGTTTTTTACATATGTTTTCAGTGAACCATTTTGAATTTTTCATTTTATAGATGGTTGTGAGAGAGAAAGAGAGAGAGAGAGAGTTCAGAGGATTCTGTTTATAAACATTTTTTTGGTTTTAGTGGCATAATGTGCACAAATATGTATGTTGTCTTGAATCCTATGTTATGGTCTTTAACATGATAGCACTGTAGCCTTTGTTTTATTTTCTTTCTGATAAATGGATAATTTTCATTTAGATCTAGTCTGTTTTTATCCACAGGTACTCGTAGGCTAATGTTCTCATCTTACTTAATACATGTGTAGTTAAGAAGTTATCCATGAATAAAACTGAAGCCATTCATAACTCTGGCTCCATATGACTTTATTAGTAGATTATATGGTAAATATTTAAAGCCCACAGAAGGTATTACCTCAGCTTTTTCTCAGGCCCACTCTTGTGGTCAGTTATTATTCTTTGGACACATTTTTTATATTAATTGCCAGACGAAAAGTTTTTTTGAGATCTAAATAAGTGCTAGGGTACTCTTCACTTAATGTTTTCACTCATTTTGAGACACATGGTTATTTTTGTCATCAACACATTTTTTCTTCCATTTAACCAATTTTGATGCCAGTCGGACGAGCTAAGAATCTACTCGCATGGAAGGCCAAGTGTAAATAAACATATGTTGCACTGCTCTGCATGGTCTACCCTGGCATGCATGGCTAGGGTTTAGCTGCATCAGTCCACCTCCTCCATGCCTCAGTGCTGGGATTAAATTTTTGCCAGGATGTAAAGCTAAAAAGTACTGTTTGCCAGGAGTTGCACTGGAATATACTTATTATATCTGAAGTGAAAATATATGTATGCTAGATGTAGAATGGACATATTTTAGAACTCTGTGTAAGCTTAATGTTGGAAAAAAAATGCAAATATATTGAGTACTGTTTTCCATTTGACATTGATTTTAAGGTAGCAAAAGGACAAAAAATATTACTGATTATGATATTATTATACTCAGCATTTTAATCATAGACTTATCAGGTAATTGGGATAGAAGGGCATTATATGAGTACACAGTATAGAGGGGAGAGGGATGATAGTTCACCCACTATTTTTTATTTTTTTCCAATAATAGGTACTGTACTGATTTCAACTGCAGTTTCTCAGTGCCAATATATTGTAACTTCATTTGGCTATAAAGCATTAATTTATTTAGCTGTTTACTTTTTTGAGGATTTTATCAGAGAAGGGAGGTATGAAATGGCTGAACTGTGACTCACTGTCAGGGTGATTGGTCATAACAGTGGGATGACTCAGCCACAAATAACACTATGCTTGGCCCAATCTTATAATAATACAGAGCTGAATACAGTAGACCCTCGCTATAGCAGACTCCTTGGGGGAGAAGTGTGATCCAATACAGCTGATAGTTATTCCTGATGGTCACCTCTATGGTGGGATTTCAAACGCGTGTTTGAAAATAAATTAATACAATAACATATTCTAGTACTAAAAATAACAATTATGCCGATTGTACACTAACTTGGCCCATATCCTTTTTTCATCTTACTTCACATCCTTGTCACAGCATTTCTTGAAGACTAGTACAGTACAGTATTTCTTTACAGTAGTTGGTTATTACAACTCAGCTGTCATGTGGAGAGAGAGCAGTTTCAGGCCAGGTTGGAGTAAAAAGAGCAGGAAGTGCATGTATTGACCCAATGCACCCCAGTTAATGAATATCGTTCTTTATAGTAGTCAGTAGCTTGATGGTCTTCATAGTGTTCGATAAATCTGATATCCTGTCTATCGAGGTACATTAAAGCGAGGGTCTGGTGTAATTACTAATAGGAATTTACTCATGCACACCTATTTTGCTGTTGCCATAAAAATACTGTACCTTACACTCCTCTAGATGTACCTACTTGTTTAAAATTATTCCAGTTATTGTATCATATAACGTTTCTAAAGGCTCCAGCATGTTTGAATGCATCAGCCTTGGTCACCTAATGGCAACTGTTCATTCTGTTCGATCTCGAGCAAACTCCTTATTCAGTCCCTTATCACTGAGGTCACACTCCATGACCTCATCTGAGGTCTTTTTCAGTCTGCTTCTCTCAACCCTACCCCTGACATTCACACTTTTCACTTTCTGCACCCTGTTATCGTCCTCCATCCTCTTTACGTGCCCAAACCATCTCAATCTACCCCTCCTCATCACAGCATCAATACATTTCAGTCCCATCCTTCTTCTCAATTCTTCAGTCATAAACCTGGGCCCCCCAGGCCTCACATTCAGAGACACACTATGCATCCATCTAGTCACTGTCATTTCTGCACATTTGGGCTTATGAATATCCTCATCATTTACTGCTTAGGTCTCACTACCATACAGCATTACACTCCTGACACATACCTAATGTAAAGATCACGTAGCACAGAGGGAGAGCCCTCTCAGTGACAGAAGAGTCAAGAGCTCCCTGAACTTCTTCCAACTACTCCCTACCCAAGCCACAGAGCTAGCTCCCTCTCCACCTCCAGCACATAACACAAATAACGAAACTCTTCCACAAACTCAAGAGACTCACCAGCAAGTTAAGTCGTTTTGATGCCTGACAATCTCATCATGTTCTCCTCAACACACTACACTACAAAATTAGCATCAGCTCATTGTCTACCTTTAATACCACTACATCTCTTATGTACCTGCTTATCACATATATTACACAAGTTGGAGTTACTTCCCATGCCCGCATGGCAAGCCACACATGGTCACTTTCCCTCTGCTTTGACTACCCGGCTGTAGATATCATAACTTTTGTTATCTGCATTTACTTTCAAACCCTTATGCCCCATTCCAAGTCTCCATTTCTTAAATCTTTCCTCTGCCTCCCATACATTCTCTGCAGTCAGTACCAGCTCATCAGCATACAACATCTCCAATGAGAGTCCATTTCTGAAGTCACATGAGAACTTCAAGCACCATGAGAACCACTAAGAGTTTCAAGATTGACCCCTGATGCATGCCACCATTCATGGACAACTCGCCACTCAAATCTCCATTCACTCTCACCTGGGTGTGAGCACCCACGTACACAGCCACAAACACTCTAACCAGCCACTCCTTGATCCTAAGCTTTCCCATTGCCTACTTCATCACCTCCTTAGGGACTCTGTCAAAGGCCATCTTCAGATCAGCAAAAAGTACAACTCCCTTTTTCTTTCCTGGTATACTTTTCCTGAAGCTGTTGATTAGTGAATGTGGCATCAGTGCTCCCTTTGCATGGGAGCATCTCATTAACATTTACACTTTCCCTAATCATACTGTCGAAGTCATTACCTGGTCCAAGAGCTTTATGCCTTTGTAATTTCCTCGTTCCAGAGCATCACCCATCCCTTTGTATACATTTACAATCACACTCTTGAGCCAGTCATGTGGGACAACACACTTATATATAGTCATATTCATTGAATCAGTAACTAACCCCACTCCAGTATCTCCTGAAGTATTTCAGCAGGCAACACAGACACACCTGCTGCCTTCCCCAGCTGCATCCTGCCTATTGCCTTGCTATCAGTAGCAGCATCAACCAAAGCCCAAGGGCCAGACACTGGATCCTCTGACTCCAAACCCTCCTTCCAGTCAAGCTCCTCATCCTGTAGCTGGTTATAATCTCTCCAGGTAGCTTTAATGTCCTCACTGTTCACCACTGCCTTTCCTTTACCATTCTTCACACATTGCTCACTGATGATATCCCTGTTTTCCCTCTTCATCTGATTTACCACCTTGAATACCGTAGTATTCCCTTCAGCACCATTTAGCTTATGTAGTTAAAAATCTTTGAGACTTAGATTTTGCCCTGTATACCTCCTTTCTAGCCCTATGTGTGGCTGCCAAGTATTTCTCTCTGTTGCCAGTCCTTTTTCATTCCCAGAAAGTTCTTCAGTTCTCCTTAACTGGGGCTTATGCAGCCTCATTCCACCACCAAGGCACTGTATATCTTGGTGGGCGTCATCCACTCACTGAATTAGTATTCTCAGGAGTTTGTTCTTGAGAGCTCTCAGCTGTTCATTAACACTTCTCCCAACAGCTCCTTGTTCAGTCACATCTCTACTCATCCTGCTATAGAAGGCATCCCTTACTGCTTGGTTTTTCATCTTCTGTATTTTCCCCTTAGGTGTGTAGGTCCTCTTTTTCACTGCCTGCTCCTTAAACCCTAGATGCAAGGTAAATTTCTGTGCAGCCATTCTCTCCCTGTGGGCATTTTTCCCAAAGTAGCCTGTTTTCAAACCTTATTATCTGAGAAACTACAGTAGAACCCCGTAATTGCCGAACTCAGAATTACTGACTTCACTTATTAACTTATTGAATTTCAAAAATTAGCATGACACTTAGTTTAAACTTGGCACGCGGTTTTACAAGACAGCTTGGCGTGGACAGAGAGCGCAGCCGTCGTATAATGTTGTTGGCCACCTTTCTCAAGTACTCTCAATGATGCTCTCGTTGTTAAGTGTTAATTATGCCTCCAAAACATCCTGCACCATCTTCAGGTAGTAAGCCACAGCCTAGCAAGCATCCTAATAAAACCTTGACCCTTGAGGAGATAGTGAAAATCCTTGATATGGTGAAAGGAGGACAATCAAATTCAGCAATGGCCAGGAAATTTGAAGTGAACTAAAGTGCTGTGCTGTACCTTAAAAAACAAGAGGCCCAGATATGGCATTCTGTGACTACGAGTGTTGGTGGTAGTGCCAAAAATGCAGCAAATACAGTATAAGGGACAAAGTGGTAACACGTATGGAAGCTGCACTCACTTTGTGGCTAGATGAATGTAGAGGCAAAAATGTGTCACTGAATTCAAACCTCATCTGTGAAAAAGCACGCAGTCTTCACTCCCGTTACATTGCTGAAGAATCAGCTAAGCCAGGGTGTTCAGCAGACCTGACCTAAAGCCATTCACTGCAAGCAAGGGCTGGTTTGATCGTTTTCAAAAGCGGTTTTCACTGAAACATGTTAATATTTGTGGTGAATCAGTGTCAGTTGATCACGAGGCTGCTGCCGCCTATTCAACTGTCCTAAAAGAAAGTGATTGATGAGAAGGGTTATAAGCCAGAACAAGTCTTCAGTGCTGATGAAACATCCCTATTCTGGGAAAAAATAACTGCCAAGACATACATAAGTAAGCAGGAGGTGAGTGCGCCAGGTTTTAAGGTTACAAAAGATCGATGAACTCTCCTTATGTGCGGCAGTGCAGCAGGCCATATCATCAAGCCCAGGCTTCTCTACAGGGCGGTGAACCCAAGGGCTTTGAAAAACCGAACAAAATTGTCACTACCTGTTTACAGGATGTTCAACAGCAAAGCTTGGAATTCAAAGTTCTTCTTATCTTAGATAATGTCCCTGGTCACCCAGAGCCATAACATTTAGAAGCCGAGGGGGTTGAGGTTATGTACCTGCCTCTAAATACCACCTTCCTTATCCAGTCCATGGATCATGGAGTAATTCGTGCATTTAAAGCCCTGTACACCCATGGGAGTATGCAGAGAACTGTTGAAGCCATGGATCACGACTCAGAGTTTAATCTTCCTATGTACTGGTGCAATTTCAACATTGCAGACAGTATCAGTATCTTGCAGTCAGCCATCATGGAGCTGAAAAAGGAAACAGTCAGTGCATGCTGAAAGAAAATGTAGCCACAGTGTGTCAACAATCATAAGGGCTTCTCACCAACTGATATTAAATCAGGTGCCGTGGATAGGATTTTGAACCTGGCATGCATTGTGGGCGGGGAAGTTTTCAATGATCTCAGTGCAGAGGAGGTTGATGAGTTAGTAGAATCCACTTCATAAGTGCTAACCAACCAGGAAATTGATGAACTGACAAAGTCTGCGTGTGAAGAAGAGGCAGATCCAGAGGAAGGTGTTGCAGTTGCAGAAGAATCCCTTGAATGTCTGGCAGGGCTGATGCGTACACTAAAAGAAGTGAGTGAGAATATTTATGCGTGGGATACTAATATTCAACGAACCCTCAAATTCCAGTATAGGTTAGAAGGGGTCATAGCTCCTTACAAAGCCATGCTTAATGAAAAAAAAAGAAAGAAAAAGCATAGCTACCAATAACTATGTTTTTCAAGAAAAAAACAGCCTTGTCCTGCCCAGCAACCATTAGTGCCTCACCTGCCACTGTCACGAGAGGAAGGATAGAAGGAAGGCTGCAACCTACAGCCTTCATCATTGACCAAGGATGACCCAGATGAGCCATCCAGTGAACCTAAGCTTATCTAAGCTCGCTTTGCCTTGCAGTATCCTTCACATTCATTGTCATCACGTACTGCATGTCCCCCATCATCATCATCACCATCATCATCACCATCATCATCATCATCATCATCATCATCATCATCATCAGTCAATCAATCAGTCAGTCAGTCAGTCAGTCAGTCAGTCAGTTAGTCAGTCAGTCAGTCAGTCAATCAATCATTCAATCATTCATCATCAGCATCAGCATCATCAGCATCATCAGTTATCATCATCATCATCAATTATCATCATCATCATCATCATCATCATCATCATCATCATCAATAATTATTATTATAATTATTATTATACAGGTATTGTAAACTGTAGTAACTGCATTAGTATACTGTATTTTCATAGTCAATAAATAGTCAGCCTAAGGTTTCATATATATTTATTAGTAATGCATTACATTGTCAGTGGTTCATAGGCTATGCAGTTACTGGTAAATGTCATTTTCAGGAAGGCATCAAGAATTAATGAATTTCAAGAATTAGCGAGGGGGTTTGGAACATAACCCTCACTAATTTGGGGAGAGTACGGTACTGTATAGCAGTTAGGGAAACAAAGACCATATTACTCACCAACTCCTCTTCTTGTAAATGAAAGCATCCCCAGGTCTGCAGGTGGTCGCGTTAATGAGTAAGGATATGGAGAAGATGAGTAACTTTTTGGCGCTCGAAGCAGGAAGTATTTGTGCTTCTGTGCACTCTTAGTGTGATAACTTCTCCAGTACTAGATAAACTAGACACTGTGTGCCCAGAGCGTACCCTGTGGCACTCTCGTTGAGCCCTCAGTGTCTTTGGAAAGAGGCTTGGCAGGGGTGGTTGAGGTTAGGGGTCAACATGAGGTAGGAAGGGAATCAGATGAGGAAGTTTAAAAAAACATCAGTCTACACCTGGCAAAGTGACAGAGAAGACTGAGGTACCCATGCGTTGGGTGATGGGAGTCTCTCCCTACCTTTTGGTGACAGGATCAATGTCAGCCACTTCAAACTGTGACGCAAAAGCATTTGCGGTTATTACTGACACCTGGCTGCCTCTGTCCACCCCTTTCGCATCGGCCCATTCCAGCACCCGGCGCATAGGGGTTAACCACCATGTCACATATCATTAATCTGCGTCACTGCACACACTCTTTGATCCTTATAACTTTAACATCCCTCATCAGCCTCCTATTGGCCCTACTGACCAGGAAATATCCAATCTGGCTACTATTTTCTCCAGATTCATATGTAATCAACCTACTCTCACTTTTCCTAAAATGCGTGTTAGAGACAATCATGTTCGTTGCCTCCCCGAATTCGAATATCCTTTCCCTGTCCACAGTCCTCATAGCATATGCACATTCCCATTATTTTCCAAATGACAGTTTTTCATATTCACAAATACACACACACTCTCTCACACAGACAGACAGACTAATAGACAGACAAACAAATACAGACACTCATAGCTTTTCTTACTGACAAAACACACACACACACACACACACACACACACACACACACACACACACACACACACACACACACACACAGAAGAAAATAATTTTGCCAGGTAGGGGGACCACTGATGCCATATTCATTGTTCGACAGCTTCAGGAAAAATATATTGGTAGGAGAAGGGATCTGTATTTTGTTTTTGTTGATTTGGAAAAGGCCTTTGACTGAGTCCCTAGAGATGTGGTGAAGTGAGCAAGGAGAAAGCTTGGCTTGGAGGAGTGGCTGGTTAGGGTGGTTATGGCTATGTATGTGGGTGCTCGCACCCAGGTAAGAGTGCATGGAAATTTGAGTGATGAGTTTTCCGTGAATGTTGGTGTGCATCGGGGGTCAGTTTTGAGTCCCATGTTGTTTATTATGGTAATTGAAGCCCTCTCACATGACTTTAGAAACAGACTCCCATGGGAGATGTAGTATGCTGATGATTTGGTGTTGATTGCAGAGAATGAAAGGGAGGCGGAGGAAAGGTTTAGGAAGTGGAGAGATGGTATGGGGCACAAGGGCTTAAGGGTAAATGCAGATAAAACAAAAGTGATGATATCTAGGGTTGGTGGCGGTACTGTCAAAGACGAAGGAGAGTGGCCATGTGCAGTTTGCCACAAGGGCTTGGGAAGTAATTCTGTCTTGTGCAGTGTTTGTGATAGATGGGTGCACAAGAGATGTTTTGGTATCAGAGGTAGACTGCAAGGTAATGCTGATTTTATGTGTATGGCTTGTTGGGGAGAGCAGGTGGAGATTGTCAGGCGTGAAAGGATTGAACTTGCTGGTGAATCTCATGAGTGTGTGGAAGAGTTTTGTTATTTGGGAGACATGTTGTGTGCTGGAGGTGGGGCTGGAGCTGGCTCTGTGGCTAGGGTGAGAAGTAGTTGGAAGAAGTTCAGGGAGCTCTTGCCTTTTCTGACATTGAGAGGGCTCTCCCTACATGCTAAGGGGTCTTTGTATGCAGCATGTGTTAGGAGTGTAATGCTGTATGGTAGTGAGACCTGGGCAGTAAAGGAGGAGGATATTCGCCGGCTCAGACTTACAGAAATGACAGTGAGTGCGTCCCTGCTTGCAAGGTCCAGGAGGGCTGGGTTTGTGATGGAAGAGTTGAGAGGTAGGATGGGACTGGAGTGTATTGATGTTGTGATGAGGAGAGGTAGATTGAGATGGTTTGGACATGTGGAGAGGACGGGGGATGATAACTGGGTGAGGAAGGTGAGAAGTGTTAATATTGGGGGTGGGGTTATGAGGGGTAGACCGAGAAAGACATGGGATGAGGTCATTAAGTGTGACCTCAGGGTTAAGGGACTGAACAGGGAGGCTGCGATGGATCGTGCAGCGTGGAAAGCCGCCATTAGGTGACCAAGGCCGACGCATGCAAGCATGTTGGAGCCTTTAAAAACGAAACAAAACGAACCCTACACACATCAAAAAGGGAGAAGGACCTAGGAGTGATTATCAATAACAGACTATCTCCGGCTGACCACATCAGTTAGAAGGCATGTAACGTGTATACAGTGCTTGCTAATATGAGAATAGCATTCACATATATAAATGAAAACATGCTGAGAAAGATAATAACATCATTCATCACACCAACCTTGGAGTATGCATCAATAGTCTGGAATCTTCTTCTCAAAAAGCACATAGATAAGATTGAAAAAGTACAAAGGGCAGCTACAAGATAGGTACCAAACTTAAGGGATCTAAGCTACAAAGAAAGACAAGAAAAATTGAATCTTCCTACGCTATGGGAGAGAAGGAAAGGAGACGTGATTATGCTATTTAAATGCATCTCAGGGAAAGAGAAAATAAACATAAATGAATATATAACCTGTGGGAAAGCATCAGCAAGAGGACACTTCAAAAAACTACATAAGAATAGAGACGATAAAGATGTAAGGAAATTCAGTTTCCCAAATAGCAATTGATCAATGGAATACACTACTGAATGTAGTAGTGTGTACCAAAACAATTAAGAAATTTAAGGATATGTACGATAAAAATGATTTAATACACAGGACAGTACAAGCTTGACTCATTCCTGTAATGATAGTTAACCCGTTAACTGCTCTATACAGCCTGGGCTGTTCCAAGTGTGACTGCTCAATATGACCCTGGCTGTGCAGGTGAATTTCGAATATAGTGCTATGGTGACCAAGGCCGACCCATGCAAGCATGTTTGAGCCTTCAAAACCGAAACCGAAACTGAAAAAGAAAACGAAAACCATACATTCCAATAGGGAATCGGACACTTCGATGTTCATCCATGGCTTTACCAAGGTAAGTATATAGGTAATATTTCATTACCATATACTTTGGCATGTGTTCTCTCAATTCCTAAAACAAAATTTGGCGTTTGGAAAATTTCATTTTTACCCCTATGTCTGCGCACCACGGACACCTCCAAAATATCACCATGTGCAGTTAATGGGTTAAGTAAGAACAGTTAGGTAAGAACACACACACACACACACACACACACACACACACACACACACACACACACACACACACACACACACACACACCTCTGTATTTAGTTATATTTGTCCTACTGTGCAGTTATATGATTTAATATACGAGTGCATCATTTCACCATCAGAGGGATGGTTCAGGTACTGTTGAACCATCTCCTTTGTTTAGTAGCCAAACCATTCCGAATCTGTTTATTAACTTGTGATAGGACTTAAATCTACCACATGAAAATTTCTTATCACCATTCCATAGCTGTATCTTTTACAAACAATGATAATTTCTCACAATGTTATAATATGCAACTCCAGGCATATTCATAGCAGGAGAGCTGATAACAGTTAGCTTAAAAATTGCATATGACATGCAGAAAATAAGAAAATCAGAGTTACAGCACCAAGTATAGCTGCCACCATCATCGGGCCCCACATGTTTCACAGTGAACAACTTTGACATGTTCATGCTAACTCTTGTGAACTTAGTACCTATAGTCCATCCCGGAACATTGGTGTCTGAATTATCTCACCATCTGAATCATCCTCTTTCTCCTCTACCTAAATCCCCTTGGATCACTTCAAGTTGTGTTTCCTGTGCACTAGTCACATTGATGTTGCTTAGTAACTCCTTGCTGACTGACTGGATTGTAATAAGTCTGTTTTTGAAGCCTGAGTTATGAAACCTCTTGATCAGTATGTCTTTGTATAGACAGATACCTTAATCCTTAAGGGGTGGCCACAAACAAATCTCCTTTATGTCCCTGTTCCCAACCGTTTTGCTGCCCTCTCCCCGGCTTACACTCCTGTTTCTCATGTACCTCTCAACTTCATCCCTCCAACTCATCCTTGGTCTTCTCTCTCTCCCCCTCCTCAGCCTCAATTACATACATTCTCATAGTTTGTCTCTCACTCTCCATCCACTCCATACAGCGAGACCACATCTGTGTATTTCTTCTAACGCTCTGTCATGTCCACATCCACACCACAATGCTCCTTCATTTCCTCATTTGTCAGTCTCTCTTTCCATGGAACTCCGACCTTATCGGAAGGACACAAGTAAACACTTGTGTCCTTCCGACAAAGTCCAAGCTTCGCTTCCTTACATAAGTGTGGGGGTCACAGTATCGTTATGCAGTGACTTTTTTTTATATTTTTTATTACATGCTCTCTTCCCTATCTCTTCTCACTGCTTTCAGTGAACCAGCAACCTTTCTTTGCAGCTGTACTCCTTCAAACCTTCTTCCTCCAGATTTTCATCCTTGCTCATCACACTACCCAAGTACTTAAATGCACTCACACTCTCGCCATCTAACCTCACTGCGCATTTAGGGACCTCATTTCTCTCAGAGACCACAATTTTACTCTTCCCTTTATTTGTCCTTAGATTCCGTTTCATACATCCTCTCTCAAATTCATTCACCAAGCCTTGTTGTTCCTCATCATCTTTGGTGAAGAGTGCAGTATCATCTGCAAAGAACAGAACAAGAAGTTCCAAACATTGCTCTCCCTTGTATCTCTTTTATAACTCCATGCATATACAAACAACAACCATAGAGACATGACGCATACCTGTTTCAGTCCATTATTCAGATAGAAAAATTCACTTAGTTCACCATGCATAAACACTACAGTCCTAGTGCCCTCATACATACTCTTCATGGCATTGAACATCTTCCCATTAACTCCATATATATTTATATTTTTTACATTCCTTGTCAGTCCACTATGTCATATCCCTTCTTCAACTCCATGAAGGTAGCATGCAAGTTCTTTTCATTCTCTAAAACTTTTCCACTAAACACCTTGGGATGAATATCTGTTTTACACAATCTCTCAAAATCTCCCTGTTCTTCAACCAATTCCTCTGTTATTTTCCTAACTCTCTCAGTAAGTATCGTACCATATACTTTTCCTGTTACAGCAATAAGACAAGTGCCCCACTGATTGCCACACACTTTTTCTTTTTTTGCCTTGTATAGGAAAATAATTATACCTGATTTCCGGGTCTGTGGGACTCTTCCATCCCCCCAGGCCAATCTGCACATATTCCATATCCATTCTACTACAATCCCTCCTCCATGCTTCAGCATTTCACCACACATTCCATCAATTCCTGGGCTTTCTCCATTTTGACCCTCCTCATTGCTTCCTCTACTGCCATCCTACTGATCAGTATGTCATCGAGTAATTCTGAATTACAAAACATTACAGCTGGACTTGCTACTACTTTAACCAGCAAGTAATGAATTATCAGATGTAAAGTGTTGTGATAACCAGTGAGCCTGCTTGAACAAAGATGTTTGTATGGTATAGCCACATACAGTATTTATCTTTATTTAACATCCCTAAATAAGTTTCATGATAACATTTTACATTACAGTAATTCAGTCATTATTATTATCCTAACCCAGTTTCCAAATTTCTGTATGTTGGGGAAGCCCCAAATGCTACCTCCCTCCTCCCATATTGGGGTAATGAATTAGACGAGAAAAGAAACCTCATGGAAAATCGCCAATTGTGTTGTAGGATTATGTGGTTGTCTGTTACACAACTGCTGAATGGTGGGGTCATCACAACCCATCAGCAGTACAAAGAATATAGGTGTCCCGTTCTCCACCCACTGTCTTTATAGTCATTGCATAGGACATGTAGGAAGTACATGGGTAGAATTCTTTCTCTCTTATCCTGTTGGATAGCTTAAACTTGCAACTTAATTGTGTCTAATTAAATCATAATTGTTTTTTGTTTTGTTGCCACCTTAAAACCAAATTACAGTACTACTTTGGAGTAGGATTGGAAGATATTTACTAGGATTAGAGTGTTAGACTCTTAGCCGGGATGTTTTGAGACTCTTTAAGTCAGTTCAGTTGTAATCAGTGAAGTTATTTGAGTAATTATTTTAGAACTGAAAAATTAGTGTTGTAGAAACACAAATAGAAATTTATGGTGGGTTTGAGTATGTTGACTAATGATTAACAGGCAAATACCAATGTTTCTCAGATGATTTTTTTATTATTTATTTATTTATTTATTTACTTTGTATAACATGGGTATTGATCAAGTAAGCTAAAATGCAAAATAGTATCAAACTTTTCAACTAACTCTAAATGACGCTGATGTAGTTTTCCTTTCTCAAATATTACATCCAGGTTCCCATACATTTTAGTTTCAGCCATATCATGTTTACCACCATAACTTACTTGCATATTCTAAGACAATACTTAAAAATCATTATAAAAACTTACTGGTAATGTGTTTTCAAAATGTTTTGGTAATGGGTGACATTTTTATAGCTCATTATATTGATAGTGTACAGTTCAGTAGAGTCCTGAAAATAAAGTTGGGAGACCATTATATAATGAACTAAATTTAGTGCTAGAGCTAACTACTGTACAGTATTTAGTAGTAATTGATTATTGTAGTATAGTTTGTCTGGAACTAGCTCAACTCTGTATTACATAGGGTATGTCAAGAGCAACTTACCCTATAAAACAACTGGTTTGATGTACAGTATATCTAGATTAATCTAGTACAGTAATCTATAGTGCAGTAGCTTTATCAGCCTCAGAGTAAAGTATAAAAATAGTAGAGATAAAATTTGTTGGTGACTGTACTTGACCTTGGTATAAGTTGTTTCTCACACTGAAATGGAAAACGTGCAAATCTAGTGAAATAATAAACAGTGTTGACAACTGCGGAGCAGCTACTTGACGTGTGGCTTCGTATTTCTGCCACAGGGCTGTCTTCTACATCTGCACCAGCTGCTGCAACATCATTCAAGACCAGCGATGTAATGACCTCTTTTAACTTGGCTGGAGGAGGTGGTCTGACAAGCCTGACCTCCCATTCAACCACACTTGGAGGGCTAGGAGGCCTGGGAGGTGGTGGAGGGGCTTGTACCACCACTGTTCCAGCTCTTGACCTTTCCAACCCCATCGTCAATCCTCTTGGAAACCCTAGTCTGGGACTTATAGATACTGGACTCTCGCATCTGGATACTACAGGCCTCAGCACGACTGGTTTAGGCACAACGGGCCTCGGAACTGGTTTGGGCTCAGCTGGCCTTGGCACAACTGGCTTAGGTCCAGCAGGTCTTGGCCTGACCTCCTTAACTGGTCCAGGATCTGTGATGGGAGTCAGCAGTACCATTGCTGGGCTCTCTCTTCAAAGCACAAACCCACTCCTTTCTTCCCTGACACATCCTACTCCTCTCTCGGCCACGCTGGGGGGAGGCGGCATCAACCCATCCTTCCCAGGACTCACCACAGCCACCCTCCCCACCATCATCACCACCAGTTATGATAAAGACGGTATAGTGGATGTTGTCCACCCCACCCCATCCTCCTGTCCTATTTCATTACTCACTGTCTGCTCCTGATTCTTTCCATTCCTACAATTCTCTTTTCTTTCTACGTATGTCATGATACTCAAGTTCTCCTCAATCTTTTCATTTACTATAATTTTTTTTTTTTTTTTTTTTTTTTTTTTTTTTTTTTAAATAGTGCCTGACTAGAGTACAGGGTGCTAGTGCAGTGTTTTACTATATGATATTGTTGCAATGTTCAGGTACCCAGCCTTGATAACTACTCATGCACATAAATTAATGTACAGACAGGTGAAGACTAGAGGTTTAAGAAATAGCTTTCATACAGTAGATAGTCATCATAACCCTTTGGTGTTTGATGTACTGTGGACATCTGTAAAGATCTTACAAAAACAGACACACAGTGGGCTTGTCTTATCCTTGTTTAATTTACCTGTGATTTGCCTTATTAGTGGGAGACAATTTGGTAGCAACTTCATATCATTTGTAGCAAAATTCATCACATCAGTGAAACTGACATAACCACACACAGATATTGCATCATCCATGGAAGTCATGTGGTATCAGCAGATGTACAGCAGAGCAGCAGCTGTTGGTGACCATGCTTGTGATGTTCATGCTGCCATCTAGGCCTGACCCAGAAATGTCTGTTATGTCACTTTGATGCAAATTCAGTATCATAGATGGTGTTAAACACGATGAAGGTCTTTGCCAAAATTAGTTGAAATGTCTTTTCTCCTAAACTTGCTCAGTAATGCCTCATTTATGTGTGTGCCCTCATTGTGTTAAACCTACTGTTACTAAAAAAGGGTGGTTGCTGATGAAATGTTATCATATTATGGATGTTGACGTTCTTGTTGCTTAACCCTGGTTTGTCTGGCTGAGCAGACCTGTCATCCACAGGTAACCAATAGCTTTTGTGGGTTTGGGTGTGAAATGAGTATATTCTGAAGTGGCATACTGCCAAATCTGTGAAGGAATTAACTGTAGCATGATACTAATTTTTATCTGTGAAAGATCTTATCACCACATCTTATTTGAAATCAATTAGGCTTGGATAAGGTGAGCCCAGTGTATATTTGGATGTTTCATTTCCAATTTTATAAAAATGCTAACTCCTAAAAACTGTGGTAGTACATAATGAGTAGTACAGCTTAATATAATATGGAATGTTTCCATAAAGAAAAAGTCCGCTTACCTTGATATTTTGAGTGTACTATAGTACTGTAGTACTATAGTCAACTCTGGAACTGTCTCCCTCTGTCTGTATTTCCTGCTTCCTGTGATCTCCAATCTTTCAAACGCAGTGTGTCCAGGCATCTTGAAATGAATGGATCTTGAATTTGGATCTCTCTTGTATTTTGTTATTCTCTTGGAAGGAACAGTTTTGCAGGCTCATGGCCTTTGGTTCTTTCTTCGTAAAAAAAAAAAAAAAAAAAAAAAAAAAAAAAAAGGCATGCACATTTAATAATGCAGAAGCAGTTGTCATCATCCAGGGGTAGTTCCTGTACTGTGTGTTGGATGGCCACCCATTGGGTGTATACAGCATTTATTGAACCATTGGTAGCTAATTGGCTTTTTTTTTTTTTTTAATGCGAGGAAGAAGGAACCAAAGGCCATGAGCTTAGGATGGAACATCTGTCTATCTGTTTATCTATTTATCTGTCTATAGCCAGGATGCCATAATCCTGTAAAGGGGTGGCCATTTGTCTTTGAGTTAGATATTTTACAGGGAGGGACACTAACCCTTCACCAACCCACTTGTTGATACGTAGGGAACACATGTGAGTCGGTTATATGGTTACCACCCACCTTTGTAAGTGGTTTCCTGACTTACAGGAAACCATTAGGCTTGTCATTCAATGTAAAGCCAGCTGAAAAGGAAAGAAGAGTAATAAAAAGTGACAGGAAAGATGGGAGAAAGAGGATGAGAGGAGGGCAGACCCAAAAAAAGAATGATAAACGCAAAGGAGTAGCCAATTAATTCAATTCAAAGTGCTGCTTGAATGGTTTGGTTTTTGTGCAAAAATATAGTTTGACTTTAGAAACTAAAATATTACAGCAGCAAATTACAAGTGTTCCTCAACTTGCATAACTAATCATTCCTGCAGTTCTAGTGTAATGGGGTCTATAAAAGCCCGCGTTGCTTAGGGGCGAAGCGGGGATCCTCTTTTTGGCTCAGTGGTAAAATGCACACGTATCAAGTGTGAGGGTCTGAGATCGAATCTTGGCCAGAACTGTGGGATTAATTTGTTAGGTTTCAGTTGGGTCATTACATTGGTTGGCAGCGGTGTGGGGTGTGAGACAAAGCTTGGAGGGGAATGATATTGCTGATTAGCTGGCAGTGTCCTAGTCCTCACATTCCGGGGATAGCTGTTCGGTGTGGTCTGCAGAGTCTCCAATGGTGGCCTCCGATGCTACGCTACTGCATGTTCGAAACTGACTAAATTAATCACCAAGGGGGAAGAGAGTGAAATAATGGGGTCTGTAAAAGCCTGTGTTGTTTAGAGGCAAAGTGGGGATCTCTCTTTGGCTCAGTGGTAATGTGCACGTGTATCAAGCGCGACAACCTGAAATCGAATCTCAGCCAGGACTGTGTGATTAATTTGTTAAGCTTCAGTGCGGTCATTACACTTATGTAAGCTGAATTTTTACTTAAGTCTGTATTTACTCTTGGAATTGCATAATATCCTTAACCAACATACAATACTCACTCAGTAGTTATTACACCAGGCCCTACACATTTGCGGGGATTAGGGGACACAGACTCCCGCAAATGTGGAGTTTCCGCAAATGTTTGGTGCATCCCTCCATAAATGCCTCTACAGCCACAAATCACCCCCTGTGAGCAAGTGTGCACGAACTGTACCTAATAAACCATATTTGCTACTTGAAAGCAGCATAAAATATCGCAGATAGCTGATGACTTGCCTACACGTGAGTGTGGGCAAGTCATCAGCTACATATATACCCTAGCTTTTTGCAGTCATACCCATTAAATTCAGTCTTGGCTTCACAGAGGGGCAATCCACGAATCTTCGAAGCCCGTGAAAGTTGAATCCATGAATGTGGAGGGCATGGTGTATTTTTTCTGGTAAACATAAGCAAACAAAAACTCAAAGATTATAGTTTCTTTATGCATAAAAGTAGAAAGAAAAACATGTATGTAAACTCGCAGCCAACAACTCTCACACTCTCTGCCACCTTCGCTGACACCATTGGTGCATCACCAGGGTAACATGCCTCTCTCCTCTCCCCACCTTCTTAATGATGTCCACTTTCGTTTCCATCGTTATACGGTCATTACTCGTTTTATTATGGGGGTTACGTCAGGTCATACCTTATCGTATACTGATTTTATCGTAAATCGGGAGATTGAAACCCATTATAAATAGGGGGTTACGTCAACTTAACTTCCCAAAGTCACCTAACCAAGACTGAACCATAAATGACAACCCACCTTCATTCCTTCCTGTGTTGGTCCAAGTTGTCTCCAAGTCGTCCCCCCCCGAGACTGGGGGACTGCCTGTACTTACAGGCACAAATGGTCAGCCTCTGAGTCAGACAGGAACAGGGTAGGGGGAGGGGAATCCGGCCCATACCTACACCAACCTTAGCACTGGGGACCCATACCTGCACCAACCATAGCACTGGGGCCTACACTGGCACTGACCTTACCACTGGGCACACAGATCCACAGTACTCTAGTACGATGTTTGGCTGAGAGGTGACAATAACAGGGGGGCACACATGAACAAGGTGAAAAGATAGGGTTTTGAAGGGGTGGCGGGACCTGAACCACAACAATACCTGCACTCCTGGGCCACCATCTTGCCTGAGACTAGCGATGGTCACCTTGCGCGTGCCTGGCACTTTCCGATGGCAATATCGTTCTAGTGGGAAATTTATTGTAAATCAAATTTTGAGGTGGAACTTTTCTATTATCGTTGGAGCGAATTATCGTAAACCGATCATCGTAAAACGAGTAATGACTGTAGTTATATATTGCTGCTGCTGCTCACTACCACACCCACTATTCTTCGGTTTTTGAGACATGCAGAGGGTCAAAATAACTAAAAACACAACTGCATACTTCCTGCTATGGCAATAATTGTATGTGTACTGGCAAAACAAATTGAGAGGTGGGAAGTGCACAGATGTCACCTGGTGACTGACTAACAAAGTAGGACTTGGCGCACATTTTAAATTGGTAGAATGCATATTTTTATATTTTTATTTTTGAAATTAGTTTTTACGTATCTGAATTTACGAAAGTGGAGGAATATCTGTAGTTTAATAAACCATGGGGTACATAATTTGAGTACTAGCACCACAAATGCCATTAAATCATGGCTGCTTTAGGCCCAGATCATTGGTAGCCTGTGTAAATACAGGCTGTATGTGGTGGCTCCCTACGTGCAGATTTTCAGTCTATGGGGAAAAAAAAAAAAAAAAATTGGTACCAGGAAATAAATAGGTACTGAAAAGCATGCCAGTTGTGTGGTATGCTGTTCATACACTTTCTCTGACAGTTGGAACTGTCTGTTTGGTTAGTTTTTCCTATTTTTTATTTTCTTTAAACCTTTTTGCCTATTTTACCCATACACAGAAGGTTGTACCCTTAGGTAGCATATGTAGACTACCTGGAGACTTTTAGTTGGCAAGTTGGGATCTGTAATGGTTAGTTTATTCCCACTTTCATGCCATTATCGTATGTATGCTTTGCCTCTCTACCACGGATGATGCCTTTAGGAAATAAATCAGTAATCAAAGATCCTCAGTAGGCAACTTTAGATCAGGCAAGAGGGTTGGTTGATACAGTACTTAAATTTTTATTATCGATGTTAGATCTCCAAATGTGTGGAACCCTAAGTTAACACATGACATGTACATATAATGAAGTACAGGAAAATCATCTGGATGAAGGAAGTAGAACTGTTTGTGCTTGGTGATGACCATATCCTTGAGATCTTCCACAAATGCTGCTTTTGACACTCCCCTTTTTGTAGAAATGCTTGTAACTATTAAAAGAGAACCTATTATAGGACTAAAGCACATAGTTACATACTGGAAGCATAGCTGATTTTCTTTTATATCCGAGATGTATTATTCATTTACTCCTGGTCATTTTCAGTTTCTCCTGAGGAGTACAGTCAGCACCAAGACATATCCTGAACTTCTTTAGATTGTGACTTTTTTTTTTTTATAGTTTAGCCAACAAAATGGCACAGTGTGGTATATCCAGTCTGATCCATCAGAGTGGACAACAGATTTTTTTTTTTTTTTACCCAAGTTATTCACTGCTACTGAAGGTAGTTGTAGATGACTTTTGTGGCAGGATATGTTTTCATAGGAGGAATGTGCCATCTTTCCATGTCTTAAATTTTGGTTCTATTAATGTTGTTAAAGAACAAAACAGATAAGAACATAGCCATTACAGCATAATGATAGGAAATATCCTGAGAGTATTACCAGCTAATGCTCTGTGATTTTAACTCTTTAGTCAGTAAAATTTTACATCGTTTAGATGTTGATGTAGTACTTCTTCCCACATATGTGAATATTATGAGGTAAAAACCTCACATGCACTAAGAATAGGCTAAATATGCTTTTAGGTTAGCATTATAGGTAGGTATATAGTAGTCAGTTATGTAAAACCGTATATTTTTCCCATAGGAGTTTACATCAAAAGGAGGGATGCATCCTTGGAAATAAGTTTTTTTTTTTTTTTTGTCATTATTGTTCTTCCCTCCTCTTCTGCCTTCCCTCATACCTTGTCATCTTTATCAGTCTTATCTTTTTTTCTTTCCCTATTCCCACCATCTCTCCCTTTTCTCATCCTCACAGTACACTATGTGGCTTCTCTTCTACTTAGTTTCCCCTCACTTCTTTCTCATGACCACTCCAGATCATCTCTTCCCTCCCTTTATCTCTTTACCCATCCATCTTACCCATTCCCTGCATGGAATAAACCAACCCCTCTGTTTGTCACAAATGTATGCACTGTAGTTTTATACAGTTTCAGTGCCAGTTAATCATTCAATTCAAATATGCAGTATACTTGCCGAAAGGAAAGTTCACCTTTTTTTATATTTTATTTTATATATATATATATATATATATGTATGTATGTATACAGTACAGTATGTATATTTTTTTCTCTGTTACTATGACCACCCAGTTATGGATAGAATAATGAGGACATCATAGTACAGCATGTTTTTCCATTTTGCATGGTACCACATAACTCATTTACCTGTATAGTAGATGGACTTGGATTTTTACTTCTCTTCGGTCAGTCAAGTAATATGATGCCAAGCTTCCACATAGCTTGTTCAGTAAAATGGCATCTTTAAACATTTTATTCTTGCTAGTACCAGACACTTCTTTTAGGAGGCCTGCCACATTTGTTTTTGAGATTAACATACATGCCAGACTCCAGTATATTTGTCTACTATTTGTCACTGACTGGCAAGAAAGGGAGACAGTTGTAACAAAGTTGTTTAGTTCAGTAATTGTTTTAATAGCGGTAAGTACATCATATAGAGACAGGGAAAGGAGGAGAGCAGGGAGCAAGGAGAAATGGGTGTGATTTGGGCCGCATTACTTTGGTTTATTAAAATAGTGAGAGAGTTGAGAGTATGGAGGATTAAATTAAAAAGTAAATAAGTTAGAGAAAAATAACTGTGGCATATGCTTCCTGGAAGCCATTTCTTTTTAAAAGGATTGGCTGATACGATCTAGATGGACGAAGTTGAAATGAGCTTATGTGATAATTGTCCTCCTTCGGTAGGCTCTGGCATCTAATATGACATTGTGGAGTAGGTAGTCCAAGTATGACATAGAGTTATGACAATAAATAGGTGTCATTGGATATGTCATGGACTGCGCCATGACAATAAATAGGTGTTGTCATTTTGAAGGGGTTAATGAAAACTGTAACTCATTCAGTTTGAAAAGCCTCTCCTAAGCTAAATTAAGATGTGTGAATGTAGAAAGAATGTACTGTTTAAAAAAAAAAAAAAAAAAAAAAAAAAAAAGTCATGCAAAAGGGTTAAGAAACTGACCAGGAGTTGACCATGGAACTTTTTTTTTCTTTTTCTGGAAGCTTCGACACTTCAGACCAATGACTTTTTTTTCCCTTGCTACCTCCAGAATGATACGATTCGGCATAAAGAACTTTTATTGTGAAGTGGTCAGTGAAGGCTATATCTAACCCCTCCAGCCTGAAAATTCTCTATTAACCTGAATGAAATTGTGTGTAGATAGCAAGAATATACAGTATTGAAAATATATATTGATTAGATTAAATTGCTGAAGGGTTACAAAAACAGCTGAAAATTTTCATGTTTTAAATTTATTATTCAGTGACATTTTAATAGTACGTTTTGAATGTTGTACTATGTATCTAAAGTATTATCAGAGGAGGTGAACTTGCCCACTATAGTGTAATATACTGTATATTGATTTAGTTATATGGAGTTGTACTTTATATATTGATTGCTGCAGTAGCAGATATTCTTTGTACAGTAAATATTAGTGGATTTTTTTTCTTTTTACTATTATCCTCCCCCCCCCTTTTTTTTTTTTTTTTTTTTGCCAGAGTAAGTTGTATGTAGATCATACTTGTATCACTCTTCCACTCTGTTATTACCCTAATTTTTTTTTCCAGTCTTTTGTACTCATCCTTCTCTTCTTTGTTTTCATCTTCATCTATCACAATTCTGCATGTATGATCATTGATTTATGTATATTCTTTTCAGTTTCCATTTTCAAGATTTAGTTCATTGATATGTGGTAAGCATAGCAGTATTGCTGTGCATAATATGCTCTAATGTTTTCCATCATTTAGGCCATTGTGAGCACTGTATGTAATGCTGTATCTGCATTGTGTTTACAGACATATGGTAGTGCTGGCTAATAATGTAATACAGTATTTGAGTGTTTTATGGTTTTTTCTACTTTGCTTGTTGTGCATAATGGCAGTGGCATGTTTTATCATTTCATGTGTATGCTATGAAGTATGGTGCCCAGCATCCAATTTTTTTTTTTTTTATTATTATTATAGTAAATTATCATTATGAAACTGAAGTACTGTCTGTTGGCGTAATTTAGTGATTAATTTTCCAGTACGTACAATATGATGATGAGCTTACTTTTTTTTTTTTTTTTTTTTTTTTTTTTTTTTTTTTTTCCAGGTACAGTGTAACTTTGGAGGAAGTAATTTTTTCAGTTTCATTCACTGTTTCACTTCTCTCCATTATGTTTTGATATACAAATAGCCCTTATAGTTTGGAATGCATTATAGCATAATTTATCAATAATTAAGTCTTGTACAATTATTTATGAAGGCAAGTAAATGCAGGTATGAATAACACAGTTTAAGTTCAGTGTAGTTCCTTCCATCAAAGTAATGTTTTTGAATGTTGTGATGTTTCACAGTTAATTGATATACAGCATCTTGTTGATAACTTCCAGTGTAAACATGATTACGAATTGTGAATGAATAGATATCTTGATTTGCTGTTTATATTGCACTTTGAAGTTCAGAGCATCATATTGATAAGTCATATTTTGTAAATTGATTACCTTATCCATTCCCTGTGTGCCAAAACTATTGCTATAACTGCATGGTACTACAAGTTCACAACCTAGCTACACCAGTTATTCAGAAATGCATAAAGATTCTCGAAATTAACCCTTTCACTGCTGACATAGGACTGAGATTCCATTACTCCATACTGGGCTAGGAGTGTTTTTAAATGTGGAAGCATCTCTAGGAGGACCCCATTAGTCAGTCACACCCTAAAGATTTTTCACATGCAAATGCTTTGCTCTAACAAAGTCTTTTCTGCAGCTTCACTTTAGCTCCCAGTGGATTTTCCTATGCAAGGTGCTTAACTTGAGCAAAGCTCCACTTGGTGTATCACTTTAGTGAAATCCCATATGGTGTATCACTAGTGAAGCCCCATATGGTTCTGCATCTGCCTAGGACTTCCGTATTTGTTCAGGTTTTCAGATTACTCAGATATCTAGGAACTGAGATACATCTGCCTGTAACCATAGTTACATCAGATGCAATTATGCCCAAAGACAAAGACAAAAAGAAAAAAGAAAGAAAAAAAAAAAAAGCACAAAAGTTGTGTACAAGCAGCTTTTGTTTTTGATAAGTATGTGAATGAGTGTGTGACCCATTTCATTGGGCATGCTTTTGATTGGTTCTCCCAGTATATATATATATATATATATATATATATATATATATAAATAGGTATATATATATATATATATATATATATATATATATAAATAGGTATATATATATATTCATTCATTCATCATCCAGTCCTACGTTGCCCCATGAGGAGCATAGGAGCCCGGGGCTAGGCAAGTTGGTCCTGACATTTAAGATGAGAGTGACCAGCTTCACTCATCCCTGATATATGAGCAGTAAACCCCAACCACCCCTTGGATATAAACCTTCACTGGCTCAGTCCGACTAGAGTGTCGTAATTACCCACTAAACCACCAGGCGCCATAATTTGCATATATATATATATGCAGTATATACACTATATATACACATCACAGACATTAAGAAAATAATACCAAGACTCAGTGTCTTGAGGTCACTTACCCACACAACATTTGGACACAACAAAGAAACCACCACCACAGTATACAAACAATACATACGTTCAGTGATGAATTATGCAAGCCCTGCCTGGGCTCCTAACCTTACCAAAACACACCACAACACTTTACAGACCATACAGAACAAGGCCCTAAAAATAATAACAGGCTGGATACCTACTACATGCACAGTACACACCACACTTCCTTTTCCAAAATAAAAAAAAATCATGGCACCACAACACGTGTCCTCAGAGTCCCCAGGGGGGGAGACCATAAATGCCCCCACCTTCCGCCCTTCTCCCGGTGACGACTCGAGCTGCCTGGAACCACTGTCTGACTCACTTCTTCTTCATTTCTGCAACATTCGCGGCCTTTCCTCTAACTTTCGCTCTGTTGAGCACCACCTCTCCTTCTCTAAACCTCACCTTTTTCTAACTGAGACTTAGCTGTCTCAGGCAACTGACAACAGACCCTTTTCTGTATCCTCTTGCTTTCTGTATACTCATTTCAAAGCCAAAGGTGGCCGTGGTGTGTGTATATATGCAACGACTTATCTTGCTCTCATGTTCCTGAACTTGATTCGTCTGAATTCTCTACACTCTGGCTTTGGCTTTCCAGTCATTCTCTGACTAAATATATCTGCACTGTGTACTTATCTCCTAATTCTACTGACTATCAAAAATTCTTTGACTATCTTACTTCTACGATGGAACGCATTCTATCCATTTCTCCTTTCTCTGAAATCTCCATTCTAGGGGATTTCAATGTTTGCCACCACCTTTGGCTCTCCTCTTCTTTTAGTGAATGTTCTGCTGAAGAAGTCTATATCTTTTCTGTCCTTAACCCCTTAACTGCAGGGCATCACCTTTATGACGCTTGGGCGCAATGGATCATACCGCGGGGCATCACTTTTGTGATTCGGTGTTATTTTGATTTCTCCCGGGCTTACAAGTGGTGGCTTGTATCATCTATCAGTACTGCCAAAGTCTAACAATAGTCAGCACTCCTAATGTCATCTGTACTCGCATCCATTGTTGACAATTTAGCCATTTTTCCCTGTTCTTGACTCCCCTCCCTACCTCCCCTCCATTACCCTCTCCTTTCGCCTGCCCGGCCACGCTGCGCTAAGCAAATCTTCCCCGGAGTTTTCCACTGATTTCGTCCATTGAAATAAGCCCTACACCCTATTCTTATACAAAATAATATATACAAAAAAGAAATAAGGTAAGTGATAGTGCCTTACACCTGGAATTGGCTAATTATCACCTGACAACACCTCACGTGCGCACATTCGCTAATTTCCCTCAGTAATTTCCCCTTGAAATATGCCATATAATCTATTCTCGTAATAAAAATGTATATAAGAAAGGAAGAGAGAAGCCTAAGTGATATTTACATTCACCTGGATCTACCTATTTTTTTATATGTTGTCGAGATTTCCTTCCAATCATTTCGTAGCTTGTAAATTAGCAGCTGTCACCCTATTGACATTGTCAATCCTTGCCTGCCCATATATGCCACATCATTCAGTTCCTTGTTGTCCTCTAAGGTGAAACTATGTCGCACTCGCGCCCTGCCATTTCCACCACTTCTGCGCCCATTGCAAAGGGCCCTGTGACCTCTACCCCTAGAAAAACTCGTGTGGGAAGCAGTAAAGGACTAAGTGACTCAGGAGTGGAACGTAAACTGGCAGAATTATCAATGATAATGATGGTTAGTGACTTTGATCCTTCGGGTGAATCATGTGATGAGCCTGGGGAGGAAGTCGTGACAGAAACTCCTAGTACGAGTGCTTCAGTGTCCCAGGTTATCCCTGGCTCCAAGGGAAAGGAGCCCTTAGCACAGCAAGGGAAGGAATTTGGGAAGCGAGTGAGAAGGCGGCGGGTTAGCCCCAGAACAATAGCCCGCGTGACCCAGCCCGCCATGAGTCCCGAGGTGAATCACATCCCCGTTCCTTTAGCCCCACTTCACTAATTTCTTCCTCATCATCAGCGGAATTTTCTCCTGAATCTCCATCGTCAGAGTCTCCACCAGCACCTACAGTGAAGGCAGGCTGTAGGGGAAGAGGTAAATCCCTGACACATAAAAGTAGAGGAGCAAGTAGAGTAAGGGCTGCTAGTGCTACACGGCAACCTAGGGTCAGTGAGAGTGACATTGAAACAGCCCAGTCTGCCTCACAGCCACCCTCCACCCTCACCCACCCTACACCGCCACGACAGGGAATCCTGGACGCCTTCGTGTGGACGGAAGGTTCCGATTTCGTCCCTGAACATCTTCATTTTGACGAGAGTTCCTCAGGGATACAGCCTCCCTTCACTCTTGACGAGGATGCTGAGTGTGTGGACTTCCTTTTGGCCTTCCTCGATGATGAAGTCATGCAGCACATATGTGATGAGACAAACAGGTATGAATCACAATGTGCTGCAAGTGGTGCAGGTGCAGCGAAGATGCAACAGTGGACCATGCTGGGAGTGCAGGAGCTGTATGTGTTCTTCACCCTCATGCTTCTCATGCCACATTCAAAGAAGCATGAGTTGGAAGAATACTGGTCCATGGACCCTCACCCACCTTCAATAAGTACATGGTCAGAGATCGCATCTGGAATATCATGGGAAACCTGCACTTTGCCAACAACGATGTACCTTCCCAGACTGACCCACTCTGGAAGATCCGGGAGATTCTGAGCAGAATGAAGGATAAGTTTATGTAATTCTTCCATCCCTTTCAGAAGGCTGTCATAGACGAATCCTTGGTTTTGTTCAGAGGACGTCTTAGGTTTGTACAGTACATTCCAACCAAATGCCATTGCTTTGGAATCAAGTTCTTTGTACTGTGCAACTGTAAGATGGGGTACATCCTTGACTTCATCATCTATTCAGCCAGCACTGTCGATCTGGACAAAACACACCCCCTTGACTTCTCAGGCTGTGTAGTGAAAGTGCTGCTTGAAAGGTATTTTGGTGGGAATCATGTGCTGTACACTGACAACTACCATACAGCACCGAAACTTGCTAAATACCTTTCAGAGCATGGCATCGGCTCCTTCGGCACTGTGAAGAGCAATCATGCCAACTTCCCCAAATTCCCAAAGGCAGGAAACTCGCAGCGACGAGATGTGCACCTACGCAAGTCTGAGAAGATACTGGCAATACGGTGGCATGACAAGAGGGTCATGCACATGCTCACCACCGTACACAAGGGGGAACTGAAAGATAGTGGGAAGGTCGACTGTAGGACAGACGAACCTTTGAGGAAACCTAATGACATCATAGACTATAATATCAACATGCTGCTGGTGGACAAGTCCGACATGATGATTGGAGAAATTGTCTACCTCAGGAAGAATACTAGGTGGTACAGGAAAGTTTTTCTGCATCTCATTGACATAATGATGCTTAACGCCTTCATCCTGTACAAGATGAAGGGAAAGCCACCCAAGTCCTTCTCCCTGAGGTTGTTTGCCAGGACTTGTGTTCAGCAGCTGCTTGAGAAATATGGTAGGGTGACAGCAGCAGCTCCAAGGCGCCATGCTGTAAGACTTCCCGACAGACTTGAGCAGAGGGTGTACATGGATCGTCACAGACTGGTGCAAATGCCTTCCACAACCAAGAGGAAGGCTACGATCCACAGGTGCCAGGTGTGTACACATACCACCTGATGCACACCTCAGCACAAACGCACCTCTTGGCAGTGCGCTGAGTGCCAGGTTCCCCTCTGCGCCACCCGATGCACACCTCAGCACAAACGCACCTCTTGGCAGTGCGCTGAGTGCCAGGTTCCCCTCTGCGTTACCTGCTTTTTTGATTACCACAGCCTGAAGCAGTTCTAAAACTGCAAGTGGAAAATGTAAATACTGTAATGTGTAAAAAATGTGTAAATACCATGTGAAAGCAATGGATGTAAATATGATGGAACAGTGTAATATAGTTTTATAAATTACTGCAAGTGACAGTGTATAACATAGTGTAAGTAAAATAGAAATGTAAATATTGAAAATACAATAGAAAATGTAAATAGAAATGTAAATAATTAGTAATATAAGAATATGAGTACAAATACTTGAAGTTACGACAGTGAAAATGAAACCTTGGCTCTCTATGTATTTTACTGAAAGAGAAATTGAATCCTACAGTGACAATAAACTACTATTACTGAAGGAAACTAATGGATAAGGACTGCAGATATATATAAGTATTATATAGTAATAGGAATATAAAGTGTGAGTTTTTTTATGAATAATAAATGACAGAATACCAGCTGGGAACGAGCGCAGGTGGGAAGCTCGTACGCGCTCATAATTTTCATTGCTTTCATAGTGGGTTTTTTTTAGGAGTATGAATTCCAAACTATTTGAAAATCATAGAATAGTGTTTCTAGTGATAATATCAGGCTGTGGTAATTATATTACGGGGTGTCGGGAAGTGTAAAGTGGAGACTTCATTATCCAACTTCAGACGTCTCCACAAGTCCTACAGTACTTGACAAAGGCTCAACAAACATCCCAGGAGAAAGCTGAAGGTATGTGCCATATGCATATGTAATTAAAATATTCTAGGACAAATAACTGATTTTTGGCAAATATTTTTATAAAGTCTGCTAGAGCGCGAATATCCTAGCAGGACACGCAAGGAACACCAAAACAACCCAGCAGTGTAGGGGTTAATGACCTAGAGCAGCTTGTACAGCATCCTACCCGTAACCCTGACCGCCTTGGAGAGAGCTCCAACATACTTGACCTCTTCCTTACAACTAATCCTCCTGCTTACACTGTTAATCTTTTCTCTCCATTGGGCTCCTCCGATCACAACCTTATCACCTTAACCTGTCCTATCACTCCGGTACAGCCCGTGGACCCTCCAAAGAAACATCGTCTGTGACACTTTTGGAGCTGCAGATTGGGAGGCCCTCAGACAGTACTTCTTTGATTTTCCCTGGCATGATTATTGCTTCCATGGCCAGGAGCCATCTGAGTGTGCCTTGCGCATTACGGAGGCTATTCTCTCAGGTATGGAAGCATACATTCCTTTCTCATATCCTTTGACTAATGCAAGAAAGCCTTGGTTTAATCACACTTGTTCTAATGCTGTCTGCAACAAGGAGAGGCCCTATAAAAGGTACCAGAGCCAACCCACCCCTGAATCACATCTTTCATACGTTTCTCTCCGGAATCGTGCTAAGTATGTTCTTTGCTCTGCTTAAAATAATTTCATCCGTACTAAATGCTCTCTACTCTCCAACTCGAATTCTTCCCGCTTCTTCCGGCACCTTGCCAAAAACCTTTCTAACAACTTTACCTCATCATCCTTCCCTCCTCTTTTCTACTCTGATTGCTCTGTAGCTATTTCTTCTACTGATAAAGCAGATCTCTTTGCTCAGACTTTCTCCTCCCATTCTACCTTAGACGATTCCGGTGCTGTTCCTCCATCACTTCCCCCCTCTGACTTCCTCATGGCTGACATTAAAACTTCTTCAGCTGGTGTATTTTCTGCCATCACAGGCTTCAGTACTAATAAGGCATATGGGCCTGATGGGGTCCCTCCTGTTGTTCTCAAGAACTGTGCTTCTGTGCTTACACCCCGCCTAGGCAGTCTCTTTCACCTTTGTCTGTCAACTTATACCTTTCCTTCTTGCTGGAAGTTTGCTCTCATTCAACCTGTCCCAAAGAAGGATGACCATTCCCAACCCTCTAACTATCGTCCAATTGCTTTAACATCCTGTATCTCAAAAGTTTTTGAGTCAATTCCTAATAGAGAAATTTTAAAGTATCTTTCCTCTCACAACCTTCTTTCTGATCGTCTGTATGGGTTCCATCAGGGATGCTCCACTGGCGATCTTCTCACCTACCTTTCAGACTCATGGTCATCCTCCTTTCAGGACTTTGGCGAAAGCTTTGCCATTGCACTTGACATCTCAAAGGCTTTCGATCGAGTCTGGCATAAATCTTTAATTTCCAAACTGCCCTCTTACAGTTTCAATCCTTCTATTTGTGCTTTCATCTCTGGCTTCCTTTCTGGTCATTCCATAGCTACTGCTGTAGACGGCCATCGTTCTTCTCCTAGATCCATTAACAGTGGTGTTCGTCTGGGCTCTGTCCTATCACCAACTCTCTTCCTTTTATTCATCAATGACCTAAGCTGTACATCTAACCCTATCCACTCATCCGCTGATGAACCCACCCTTCACCTTTCCATTCGGTTCCCACAATATCCATCCCAGCAGTTACTTCAGCAAACAAGGGATGAGGCTATGGCACACCTGTCTGACTTGGCTCGTATCTCTAACTGGGGTGACTTTAATCTTGTTGTTTTTAATGCATCAAAGACTCAGTTTTTACATCTATCAACCCGACAGAATCTTTCACAGGTATACCCACTAATGTTTAATAATATTCAGCTTAATCCTGCATCATCCTTGAAAATGCTTGGGGTTTCATTTACTCGGGACTTATCTTGGAAAGATCATATTACATCTCTTGTAAAATGTGCTTCCAAGATATTAGGTGTGCTAAGCTGACTCTGTTCCTTCTTTACCCCTGCACAATTGTTGACTCTATACAGGGGTTTTATCTACCCCTGTGTAGAGGACAATTCTCATGTGTGGGGAGGGTCCCCACATACAACTCTTCTCATTAGGGTGGAATCGAAGGCTTTTCGTCTCATTAACTCTCCTCCTCTTACTGACTCCCTTCAACCTCTGTCTCTTCACTGCACTGTTGCATCTTTATCTCTTTTCTGTTGCTACTTCATTGGTCACTGCTCCTCTGAACTGTCTGCATGCATTTCTCCACATCGACAACGGGCACATAGCACCCGTCTAGCAGCAAACTCTCATCCCATTTCTGTCCAGCTGTCTAATGCAAGAGTTAACTATTGCTCCCAGTCCTTCATTTATGCAACAGGTCAACTCTGGAACTGTCTCCCTCTGTCTGTATTTCCTGCTTCGCATGATCTCGTCTTTCAAATGCAATGTGTCCAGGCATCTCGAAATGATCGAATCTTGAATTTGGCTTTCTTTTGTATTTTGTTTTTCTCTTGGAGGGAACAACTTTGTGGGCTTGCAGCCTTTGGTTCCTTTTTCCTCAAAAAAAAAAAAAAAAAAAAAAAAAAAAAAAAAAAAAAATCACCTACATCAAGAAACCAAAATCCTCAAAGTCAAGGATGAGAGACACCCAGATTCTTGGTGCAGCCTCCACAGACCCACAACATCCACTACATTACATGGGAACACATCCACCCACACCAAGGAACATCAAAACAACACCCAGCACACGATATCATACACAAATAGTGTCATCTCTCCCCCCTCGCCCACCTCAGACCAGCTTCCAGAAGCATATCCACACTTAGATAACTCGCCGCTCCATTCAGTCACTTAAAGACAACACATGCCTGCATCCACGGTCTCCTTACATCCACCCTTCTGAATCCTATCTCTCTCATGAGGACAGGGTCCACCTGGCCAGGCTGAGATGTGGGCACCATCCAGCCCTCTTAAGTTACCAGAAGAGGCTGGATGACTCCATCACTGATGCCTGTCCAGGATGTAACACAGCACCCCATATTATTAAGCACATTATGGAAGACTGCATTGCCCACAATCACCTACGCCAACAACACAACATACACTCTTTGAGAGCTGTGTGGGAAAACCTGGTTTCGGCCATGGTCTCCATAAGGGGCTCGTGGCTGTTCAGCCGGACTGGCTATGGAACTACTACTACTACTACTCTATATATATATATATATATATATATATATATATACAGTATATACACATACAGGTATATACACACGAGGTGCTACTGGAAAGTTCCAGTAATTTGAACAGAGGGAGCCAACTGTTTGCAGGTTTGCCTTTTGCCGCTAGGAGGAGTCAGCAGCACCCCTTGTGTTTCAGTGTGGCCCCATCCATGTCTGGGAGCGGGCATGTTGTTGAGCTATGCTTACTATTGTAACATGGTGTGTAGGTACTTTGTCAGTTTTGCAATGGCGGACCTAACGGAACAAAGAACCTGCATCAAGTTCTGCTTCAGGATCAACAAGATGGCTGCAGAAACTCAGCAGGTGCTTCAGCAAGCCTTTGGTAACAATGCCATGTCCCAAAGCAGAACATTTTTCTGGTACAAGCAGTTCAAGGAAGGACGATGTCTGTCAAAGACGATGACTGTTCTGGACGACCGTCAACGGCAACAACACCAGAAAACATCGGAAATGTTTGTCAGGCTAACCTTGCAGATCGTAGATAAACTATCCATGATGTTTGTGATATCGTTGGATTGTTGTACGGGGGCGTGCAACACATTTTGTCGGATGTGTTAGGCATGATATGCATCACTGCAAAATTTGTGCCAAGACTGCTGAGTGATGAGCAGAAGGCACATCACATTTTAGTTTGCAGGGAGCTCAAGAATCAGGTCAGAGATGATGCCACCTTCATCTCCAAGGTCATAACTGATGATGATTTATGGGTTTATGGTTATGACATGGAGACAAAGCGGCAGTCATCGGAATGGAAGTCTCCTAATTCACTGAGGCCGAGAAAAGCGTGTCAAGTTCTCAGCAGTGTCAAGTCAATGTTGATCATTTTCTTGGATATCTAAGGGATCGTTCACAAAGAAATCAATCCTACCCGGTCAATCTGTCAGCGGAAAGTTTTACTGTGGAGTTTTGCAGCATCTGAGGGAGAACATCCGCAGCAAATGTCCAGAACAGTGGAAGAACAAGGTTTGGGTCCTGCATCATGACAGCACCCCCGCCCGCCCATCAATTGTTGTCCGGCAGTTCCTGGCTTCCACTAACAAGGTAGTCATTCCCCACCCATCCTATTCGTCTGACCTTGCCCCCTGTGACTTTTTCCTGTTTCCCAAGCTGAAGTTACGACTGAAAGGGTGTTGATTTGACTCTATTGAGGAGATCCAGACAGAATCGCAGGAGGTGCTCAAGACCATCATGCCTGAAGCCTTCCAGGGATGCATAGAGTCGTGGAAAAAACACTGGGACCACTGTATACGTGCCCAAAGGGACTACTTCAAAGTCAACAGGGAGAACTAGGAGGTAGGTAACTTATTTTCCTACAGTATTCAAATTACTGGAGCTTTTGGGTAGCACCTCCTATATACAGTATTGTCTCCAATGTCCGATGTAATACAGCGAAAGGCATGTCTGGGAAGTGGGATCATCCGGATACTGGGACCTTGCCTCTTGGATTGGTACTTATGGACTCTAACGCAGCCTAAGTCAGAAAACCATCTACATACAGTGAGTCTTCGAAGTACGAATTTTCAGTGGTATGAAAGTGATGAATATAGGACAGATTCCACAATACGAAAATATCTATGTCGATGATACAAAAATTGATACAATAGGAAATACAGAGATAGCCCGATTATCCAGACTATGTGGTGTGAAGGGGTGCTTGAATAGTCCAAAGTCACGATTAATCCGGCGGAAACAAAACACAAGCACTGTTAGATTGATTTATTTACCGGTAAATGTATACTTGAAGCAGCAGAAAGACCGTACCAATTCAGTTCATAATCCTCCAGCTTGTTCTGTAATTTTCTGACAACTTTCAGTTTGGCAAATTACTTTTTCTTGCTGAAAAATTTCCTCCCTGTTATTATCGTCACTTTACGATAGTTTCCAGCTCAGTGGAAGAAGCTCAACATGCTCAAAGGTGGATATCTTTTCCCAGTTTCCCAACTGGAGGTTAGTTTAGGTTAAATAATTAGGTACAGATATGCTCGGTTAGGCCAGGTTTAATTAAACACTTCGGGAAGAACAGTCCTTTCCGCCATTATATTAATGAAATAAACAAAGAGTTGTCACACCAAAACAGCTAAAAATGATGGGGAAACAGATTTAACAAGAAACGTTTATTTACCAGCCCAGAAATAATCAGAAAAATATAGCAGACTATCAGGAAGAACTGGTTTGGTAAGGTGCTTTTATTGCTTAAAGTAAAGCGTATGTTTAGCCCCCTCGGTGGCTGTGGGTTCAGAAATTTGCGTGCTTCCGTGGTTGGTCTCGGGACCATTTTTTCAAAGTTCTGAAATCAATTTTGAGTACACCGCTTCCCGTCCGATCAGCGAAGTTAAGCAACGTTGGGTCTGGTTAGTACTTGGATGGGTGACCGCCTGGGAACACCAGATGCTGTTGGCATCCCTACGTGTCAAGTGGGGTTGGTGGAGGATTAGTGCCCCTCCCTGTAAAACAATTAACTCTAAGCCGTTGGCCACCCCATTTGGGATACATGGCATCTGGCAATGAATGAATGAATGAATGAAACATATGTGAAAAGACTTGTCTGGCATGCCTGGCTTTTAAACCCATCCTGTGATTTGTTATGATTCATGAAAGAATGAATAAAATTAGGATGCATGCTACATTAGCATGTATACATCAGCGAAAACATCTGGGATGAAGTGAACTGTGAACGCCTGACTGCTTGGGATGGTAGAGTAGGGTTGTGTTAACACACCAGTGATGTTCGTTCCCTTCCAATAATTGCACACAGTTTTTTATAGCTCGCCTTAACTCAATGTCACTGACATCGGTACAGTAAGGTGTTGTTCAAGGCTGGTAGCTATGAGAGTGATAATGGAATACATTATTGTTTGTATCAGTCCTCTCTCATTTACACATACACATAAGAACGAACAAAAGAATGAGCAGTAAATATACACTAACTTAGAAGGACCAAAAATAACTGTGCTTAGTCGGTCCGAAATATATTGAGAAGAGCGATACTGAGTGAAGAATGTGGAACTGAATTCTAACCTATGAGAACATGTGGGACGAAAGGGTAATTTTTTTTGCTTATTAGCAGTCATTTTGTTCCATATCATCTCCTAAAATTGTGAAACCCATAATCTTTCGTGTAAGCACACAGCCTAAAGACCTTACTAATTCAGTTCATATTCCTCTACTTTTTCTTTTGTATTTTTTTGGCTATTTTGAGGGTGGTAATTTATGTTCTCTTGCTGAAAGAAACTTACTCAAAATTAGAGCGCATGTAACATTAGCATGTAAACATCAGTGAATACATCTAGAGTGAAGTGAACACCTGACTGCTTGGGATGATAGAGTAAGGTCATGTAAACACACCAGTGACCTTCGTTCCCTTTCCATAATCGTTCGCAGTTTTTTATAGCTTGCCTAACTCAATGTCACTGCCACTGAAACAGTAAAGTGTTGTTCGAGACCGACAGCTATGAAGGGGTTAATGGAATACTGTATGAAAAATTCAAAATTGGTGTGGTGCACAGTGCCACGCTTGCTGGCCGAGAGAAAACGAACTAACCCCTCTGTGGTAAACAAATTTTTCGCACTTCTCAGTTGTGTCCACGTCCCTCCTGTCCTCGCAGCTTCATTGTACGTGAGGATATTTTCGGAGCTCTTCACCTTTTCGTATTGTTTTGCCATGCCTCCCAAGCGCCCTGCATCATCTTCAGCATCGGGGGAGCCCCTCAAAGAAGCAGCAGCACCGTACTCTAACTCTGGAAAGGATATTGGAAATTATAAGACGCCACGAGGAGGGGCAGGGAGTCTCAGAGATTGGGCGTGTTTTAGGCCTAGCAGCTTCCACCGTTGGGACTGTGATGAAGAAAAAGGAGATGTACAAGAAAATGACCACATCCTTCTCTACAATTGCATACAGATATTGCTTACTTCAAAATGGGGGGGGGGGTAAAGTTTAGGTTGGGGGTCCGAGGGGGTTGTGGGACACATCCCCCCATTTCTGTCTATTTCAGTGGGGAAAATCGTTCTGATATATGAAATTTCGAATTACGAAAGTTTTTTTTTTTTTTTTTTTTGTCCTTATCCCATTCGTATATCAAAGACTCACTGTAACTCTCTACTGGACATGTGTAGCATCTATTTAAGACCCTGTTCAGACAAATACGGGACAGAAAGCATGAAATAAATGAAAAGGACCCAGAGATTGAGGAATTACGACATGTTGGTGGCCGTTACAAAGATTAACCCACCTCCTCTAAGGCTGTGGCAGTGGTGAAAATGCTCTTGAAGCATGTACAGTAACCCAGTGTTGTGCTGCACTTAATCTTTTGCACTGTGAATTATAAATGTTTAACACTGCTTATTCTCTTCTTACTTGCGCCATGCCAATTGCAATTGCCAGATTGCACTCTGAACTTATCCTTTACACTCTGAATTCTAATTTCTTAACACTGCACAACACTGTAAATTCCCATGTGGTCTAGTGGCGAATTATTGCAGTTTATTCACTGTTTATTCACAAAAACGAGCATGTACAGCATCCATTGTGATGAGCATCTAGTCAGGATGATAGTTAGGCGGTAACTGGGGAGGGGAGGCAAGGGGCTGCGCGTAAACACAGCTGGTCAGTGCTGCGCACCAAGTTCAAATTACGGTTGAAAAAAAAATTCAGATTTTTTATTTTATTTTTTATTTATTTATTTTTTGGGGGGATTCCGAAGGCCTGGGCCCAATATGTCCGGACATTGAGGTGTCTGGTTACAGGGCATAAGGATATTAAAGAGATCACTCATATATATAAAATATATATATATATATATATCTATGCACGCGTGTGTGTGTGTGTGTGTGTGTGTGTGTGTGTGTGTGTGTGTGTGTGTGTGTATACAGTACCCTCGCGTCCAACATGCGTTAGTCCAGCACGATTCAGGTCCAGCACGGAGAGCAAATAATTAGTATTATTTAATACGATTTAATTACTGCAACACGAGTGTGTTAGCATAACACACACAGAGCTCCGAGAAGTGGACGAAATCCGCAGAGTTCCACTCTAGCACGATCACCCCTGGTCCAGCACGGTCATACTGGACATTCCCATGATGATGATAGCCAATGAAAACTTCTGATCAAGTAGCCTTCCCCGCCCGCTATCGTGACGTGATCGTGATGCCGCCCAATTCAAAACGCTTCAGGTGTCACGTGATGTTTTGTTTAAATTTCTCCCGCCACAGCGCCACTCAGTCGCAT
>NC_136974.1:14850829-14945829 GCF_032717465.1 Coenobita brevimanus | reverse complement strand
TGTGGCTCAATTCTTACCCCCCAAAATGGGTGATTCTTTTTGGGCCATAAGTATTGCGCGCCTGGCGGACAACGCTGAATACTTCTGACGAGTACTGTATATATACACAGTAATCACTCCAATATCCGACGTAATAGAGCCATAGGTAGGTCCGGATATTGGTTCTGTCCGGATATTGGGCCTCAGCTTATGGACTTGTACTTATGGACCCTAACTCAGAGAAACACCTATACAACTCCCTGTGGACATGCATAGCACCTATTTAAGACCCAAATCACACCAATAAGGCACGTAAATGACTGAAATAAATGCAAAAGAAACATAAAATGAGGATTTAGAAGTATGTTCATACATTAATAAACATTCTGGTACATATGGACCCTAACCTAGCCTAACTCAGAAAAACACATTCCTACTGCACATGCATAGCTACTAACACCCTATTCATACCAATAAAGGACATTAAAGAGTGAAATGAGGTAAGTATAGTATGGAAAATAGTACAGTATGAAACATTCTGGCTACTTACAGGAAGTCCCTGGCCACCTCGATGAATAACCGCCTCCTCTCGGACTCTGACAGTAAGAAGGATTTCCTGAAGCACTTGCAGTACACTGTTCCTGAAGTCTTGCACTGAACTTAGTCAGTCACACACAGAAGTCCGTTCTCTTCACAGTGTGCACTCTTGTCTAAATAATGCTCCATTGTAACTTACTAAGTGTTGCACTTTAACTTTTCCCATTCAAATAATTTTCCAAAGCCAAAACAAACAAGTCTATTTACGTTAAATTTTTTTTCTATTGAGTCTTTTCTCTCACAACTTTAAATCCTTAACACAACACACTTGTTTTTTTTCACTGCACAACACTCTAAATTCCTGTGTGGTCTAGTGGAGAAGTTCTTGCTGTTTATTCACTGTCAGAGTCCGAGAGTATCACTGGCAGGCGACCTAGGGGTGCATCGCTGGGTCGTGGTGATGGCGTACCCACTGCAGACGACTCTGAAGACAGCCGCAAACTCACGTCGAGCGGTGACTCCACCGTGGCTGATGTGCTGGGCTGTGGCTCGGAGCATGAGGGCCTGTCTTGGGGAGGCAACGGAGTGGAGCCAGGGCTGGGCACAGCGGGGGTCACGGGCCTGAAAAAACTGTCAATGGTTGATTGACGCAATGACCGACGATTCTGACGATTGATGGTGCGCTGCCTGAAAGCACGCACTTCCTCCACGAGTCCCAAGGGCCCCATCTCCCTGTTGCAGTCTGGGTGTTCCAGGTAGTCTAGGACGAACTCTAGATGTTCCTGGAGTGCACTCAGCTTGGGGATGGCTGGAGTAGTGTCCTGCTGAGAGGAGTCCGCATCATCGTCGCCTTCAGCGTTGGAATCTTCAAGTTCGGTACTGACACCTGCAACCGAAGACGCAATCTCGATATCAGACAACGTCTGATACCCAGGATCGCCCTCGTCGTCATCCAACCACTCACGAACATCGTCCACATCTACATCGTCGCCATGCGTACATAGCCGTGCGTGGAAGTCATCCACTTCAAATCCTAGAAAATCGTACTCCACATCCGTTCCGAGAAGCAGACGAGACCAACCATTTTCCAGAGTCTTCACAGGGACTTCCTTCCATGCACTAGCCCAGTTGTACAGCGCAGACTTGATGTTGTAGCGGCGAAGGTTTTCCAAAGTCCGCTTGTCTCGTGTGTCCCGTCCCTCCCTGCGCTCATCCTCGTCCTCGAGAACAACCATCACCTCGTCCAGGAACTTCCGATGGTATAGGCACTTTGTTGCCACAATCACTCCTTGGTCCATTGGTTGAATGAGAGCAGTCGTATTAGGTGGCAGAAACATGCACCTAATACGGCCATTCTCAGCAGCCAAGTCCTTGTCGCACGGGTGGGCAGGTGCATTGTCGAGGAGAAGGAGGGCCTTTACCTGGTCGCGCGGAATTCCCAATGTCTTCGTCTGGTAATGGATGACCTCATTGACGAAGTGACGGTGAAACCAGTCTTTGAAGATCACGGCTGTGAACCATGCCTTCAAAGAATGGTACCAGACAACAGGAAGGACATCCATCACCCCACGAAGGCACCGAGGCTGCTTTGCGCGGCCAACAACAATGGGCTTAAGCCGGTGCATGCCGTTAGCACTGGCACAACACAAAGCAGATATCCGTTCCTTAGAAAGCTTGCGGCCAGGTACACGCTTCTCCGTCTCCTCGGCTAGAGTGTTCATTGGCAGCAAGCGATAGAATAGGCCAGTTTCGTCAGCGTTGTAGACTTGACCGAGAGTTAGGCCCTCCCTGTCAATCAAGCCCTTCACCTTGTGCCGAAACTCGTCAACTCCATCCTCGTTAGCATCCAATGCTTCGCCATGTGCTTTACGGTTGGTAAGGCCATGCCGCAACTTGAACGCGAAGAGCCAACCCTCGGATGCCTTGAAGTCTAGGGCATCGTGAAGCCTTGCGAACTTCTCAGCAGCAGCCTTCAGCTCCGTTCCACATACCATCACACCAGCAGCACGTTGTTGTCGATACCAAATCAACCTGGATTGGTCAATTTCTGCAAACTTGGGGGTAAACATAACCTTCCTTTCCACGTTGCGTTTGCTTCTCAACGAGAAGTCAGCCGTGTACTGCATGAGTTTGTCTCGGGATCTCTTGATATCGAACAAAGTAGACCGGGCCAGGTTAAACTCGCGGAGAATGCGGGAAGAAGACCACCCTGCATCTAGTTTCTCCAATATCTCCCGTTTCTTCTTCGGAGTCAACACCACTCTCTTCCTTTTCTCAGGTGGCGGGGCCATCATCACACACACTAAGCGGAGGCCCGAGAGCAGCAGGAGGCCCTGCTGCAGGTAAGGCACCACCACAAAAGCGATCACGTGGGCAGCCATAACGACGATCGTGCACTCGCGGTGAGAGACAGGCTGAAAGTGGGGAGGATGCAGCGGCCCTCTATTGGATGTCGGAGGAATGACGCGCCACAACAATGCTCTCCCGCGCCGCGCGTGGCAAGTTCAAATTATGGGCGGGAAAAAATCTTTTTTTTTTTGGGGGGGGGATTTTTGATCCGAGGACGATTATGTCTGGGTAGTGTGGATGTTCGGTTATTGGGCATCCGGATATTAGAGTGATTACTGTATATATATATATATATATATATATATATATATATATATATATACAGTATTTATGTGTGTGTGTGTGTGTGTGTGTGTGTGATGATAGGAAAGAGGCATGGCTGTGAATAACAAAAATTCATTGATAATGAAAACCCATCTAAATGACCTTCCACAGCCATAAATTAACTTTGCAGTTGCCTGAAACCTTTTTATTGTGTCCCCAAATCTCAATGGATATTAGAATTACTGCACTTGTTTAAAATATATCTTCAGTTGATTTAACAACAAATTTTGTTATATCATACGAATAGACACCCACAGTGGTGTGTATTACAATGGTTTGCTCAATCATTGGTGATGATGTTGATTGTGGAGAATGAGAGGGTAGCCTAGGGAAGATTTAGGAATCAAAGACATGGATGTGGATATTGGGTTTGAGAATAAATGTGGGTAAAACAAAAGTGGTGATATCTAGGGCTGGTGGCAGTACTGTCAAAGCAGAGGGAATGTAACCATGTGCAGTTAGTCACAAGGGTGTGGGAAGTATTGTAACTCTTTTTGTACTGTGCTTGTGATTTGTGGGTGCATAAAAGATGTAGTGGTGTTAGAAGTTGGCTGTGAAAATTTTGATTTTGTGTGTGCAGTGTATAGGGGACAATATGCAGATCAGAGGTGGGAAAGGATTGATCCTGCTGGAAATTCAGTCAAGTGTGCGAAGGAGTTTTGTTGTTTGGGGGACATGACATGTATGGGAGGTGGGAGTGGAGGTAGCTCAGTGGAAAGGGTAAAGAGTGGGTAGAAGAAGTTCAGGGAAAGTTGTCTCTGCTGACATTTAGAGGGTCTCTCCCCATTCTAAGGGGTCCTTGTATACAACATGTGTTAGGAGTGCAATGCTGTATTGTAGTGAAACTTGGGCAGTTGTTGTTGGTCAACCCTTGTCTGTCTGGCTGAGCAGACCCATCAGCCGCAAGCCAGCAACCACCTCTGCAGGACTGTCCTATGCAGTGAACCTATTTTCCCTTGCCACTAACAGCACCTCTTCACAGGAAGACATGGGAAAAAGTGTGGAAGTTTAGTTCCTGGATGGACAACACATTTGTCTCCGCAGTTAACAGGGGTTTCATAGTAGGCTCCACTTCACCCCGTAATTTGGTTACATAGTTACTTGAGCAATAAAGGAAGAGCTTATTCATAGGCTGAAATGTACGGAGATGATAATGTTTAGGTGGATGTGTAGTGCATCCTTGATTGATGGGCATGGGCAGGGGCTTAGGATTACAAATTTATAGTTGAGAGGGAGGATGGGACTTGAATGTACAAATGTTTTTATGAGAAGTAGTAGATTTAGATGGATTTGGCATTTGTAGAGAATGGAGAATGACATCTACTTGCAGAGGGTGAGTGGTGTGAACATTAAGGTTAAAGTTGCAAGAGCCAAACCGATAAAGAGATGGAATGAGGTTTTGAGAGCGTGACTTCAGGGATAAGGGGCTGAATAGAAAGGCTACTAGAGATCAATCAGTGTGGAGAGCTGCCATTAGGTAACCAAGACAAATCCATGCAAACATGTTGGAGCCTTTATAAATGATGCAAAACTGCCAGTGTCAGAACTACAAAAAATGAGGGATAGAATGACTATGCCAGAATCAGAATTATAAAAAATATGCCCACTTTAGTGAAGAAATGTTGAAAATAACACCAACATCTCAAAGGCTTTCGATCGAGTCTGGCATAAATCTTTAATTTCCAACTGCCCTCTTACGGTTTCTATCCTTCTATCTGTGCCTTCATCTCTAGCTTCCTTTCTGGGTGTTATAGCCGCTGTTGTAGACAGCCATCGTTCTTCTCCTAGATCTGTCAACAGTGGTGTTCCTCAGGGCTCTGTCCTATCACCAGCTCTCTTCCTTTTATTCATCAGTGACCTTCTAAGCTGTACATCTAACCCTATCCAGTCGTATGCTGATGACTCCACCCTTCACCTTTCCATTCAGTTCCTGCAACGCCCATCTCAGCAGTTACGTTAACAAGTAAGGGATGAGGCTATGGCACACCTAATGTCTGACTTGGCCGTATCTCTGACTGAAGTAAAAATAATCATGTTGTTTTTAATGCATCAAAGACTCAGTTCTTACGCCTATCAACCCCACAAAATCTTCCACAAGTGTACCCACTAAAGTTTAATAATACTCAGCTTAATCCTGCATCATCCTTGAACATGCTTGGGGTTTCATTCACTCGGGACTTATCTTGGAAAGATCATGTTACATCTCCTGTAAAATGCGCTTCCAAGAGATTAGGTGTGCTAAGCCGACTCCATTCCCTTTTTACCCCTGCACAATTGTTGAGTCTATACAGGGGTTTTATCCATCCCTGTTTGGAGTACAACTCACATGTGTGGGGAGGTTCTCCACATACAGCTCTTCTCAATAGGGTGGAGTCAAAGGCTTTTCGTCTCATTAACTCTCCTCTTACTGGCTCCCTTCAACTTCTGTCTCTTCGCTGCACTGTTGCATCTTTATCTCTTTTCTATCGCTTCTTCAATGGCCGCTGGTCCTCTGAACTGTCTGCATGCATTCCTCCACCTCTACAACGGGCGCATAGCACCCGTCAAGCAACAAACTCTCATCCTTTTTCTGTCCAACTCTTTAAGGCAAGAGTTAACCGTTACTCCCAGTCCTTCATTTATGCGACAGGTCAACTCTGGAACTGTCTCCCTCTGTCTGTGTTTCCCGTTTCCTACGATCTCCAGTCTTTCAAACGCAGTGTGTCCAGGCATCTCAAAATGATCGGATCTTGAATTTGTCTTTCTCTTGTATATTGTTCTTCTCTTGGAAGGAACAGTTTTTGCAGGCTTGTTGCCTTTGGTTCCTTCCTCCTAGCATTAAAAAAAAAAAAAAAGTAAAATAATTTTTTAGAGATTTTATTACTTTAGTACTGTTCTATAACAAGTAGCCGAAATGAAGAAAGTAACATGTCTTTTTTTTATGTGATTCCAAAGTTAGAATTGCAACATAATTCCTTGCATATCTTAAAATACACTTAATATTTAGGAAATTGTGACTTTAGCAAACTAATACAGTGCCATAACTATCTATCTATCTATCTATCTATAGCCCGACGCCCTAATCCCGCAAAGGGTGGCCGCAGACAAAACGCCTCCAAGTCACTCTGTCACCCACCATTTGACTCCCCTCCCCCAACTCACCCCCCTCCCTCATATACCTCTCAACTCCATCCCTCCACCTCATCCTCGGTCTACCCCTCCCTCTCCCTCCCTCCACCTCACCTACATACACCCTCTTAGTCAGTCTTTCATTCTCCATCCTCTCCACATGTCCAAACCACCTCAGTGTATTTCTCCTAATCTTTTCAACCACATCCACATCTACCCCACAACGTTCCTTCACTTCTTCATTCGTCAACCTGTCCCTCCATGTCACTCCACATGCTCCTCTCAAGTAACTCATTTCCACTGCTCTCACTCTTGACTTGTTCCCCTCTTGCAAGGTCCACGCCTCGCTTCCATACGTCAGGGTAGGGATCACAATACCATCATGCAGTGACTTCTTAACTTCCATACTCACCTCCCTATTTCTCATCACTGCTTTCAGTGTGCCAACAACCTTCCTTCCCTGCTGTACCCTTTCACGTACTTCATCCCCCAAAGTTCCATCCTTACTCATCACACTACCCAAGTACTTGAATGCACTCACATTCTCCATATCCTCACCATCCAACCTCACTGCACACTCTGTGACTTCATTCCTCTCAAACACCATAACTTTACTTTTGTTTACATTAACTTTCAGCTTCCTCCTCCTACACACTGTCCCAAATTCATTCACCAAACCTTGCAACTCCCATTCATCTTCACTCAACAATACTGTATCATCAGCAAACAGCAACACCGGAAGCTTCCAAATCTCACCCTCATTCATTAAGGCCACCCCACATCCACTGCCCTACCTTGTACCTCCTTTACGACCCCATCCATATATATATTAAACAGCCAAGGAGACATTACACACCCCTGTTTCAGTCCCACATTGAGATCAAAGAACTCACTCAGCTCACCATCCACTCGCACCGTAGCCCTAGCTCCCTCGTACATACTCTTCACAGCACTCAACAATTTCCCCTCCACTCCATATATTCTTAATACCTTCCACATACCTTTCCTATCTATTCTGTCATAAGCTTTCTCCAAGTCCATGAAGGCAGCGTACACTTTCCTTCCCTTCTCTAGATACTTCTCCACTAAACATCTTAGAACAAATATCTGATCTACACACCCTTTTCCCTTCCTAAATCCCCCTTGTTCTTCTCCAACTAGCTCCTCTGTCATATGCCTAACCCTATCAATGAGTATTCTACCATATATTTTACCAGTCACACTAAGAAGGCAAATACCCCTATGGTTACCACATACTTCTCTCTCCCCTTTTCCTTTGTACAGAGGAACAATTATACCTGATTTCCAGTCCTCTGGAACCTTCCCTCTTCCCAAGCCAATCTACACAACTTCCATATCCACTCCACAACAATCTCACCCCCATACCTAAGCATTTCACCACACACTCCATCAATTCCTGGGGCCTTTCCCAGCTTAATCTTCTTCATCGCTTCCACTACTTCCGACCTACTGATCTCTTCCTCCCTCCTCTCATCTCTTCTTCTCCCAGCCATTCCCCAACCACTTATACTCACACTGCTCTCACTCTCTACATTCAACAAATCCTCAAAGTGCTCCTTCCATCTCCTCAATTTCTCTCTCTTCTCCACCAACAATCTATTATTCCTATCTTTCACTCCCCTACTATTTCCCCTTTCACACTGCCTTACTTTCTTTACCTCCTTCCAAAACAATTTCTTACTCTCCCTCCATTTCACACTCAGATTCCTCCCAAACTCTTCATCCACTTTCTTCTTACTCTCCTTCACCAGTCTCTTAACCTCCTTCTCCTGCTCTACATATACTTCTCTCTTCTCTCTCTCATCTTCTCCCCTACCTCTACTCGCCAACCATTCACCATATGCCTTCTTCTTTTTGTTCCACAGCTCGTTTCACCTCATCATTCCACCATGCTGTCCCTTGCACACCCTTGCATCTCCTCCTCACTCCACAAACCGCCTCACACGCTGTGCTTATCTCTTCCGTGAATATCTTACATCGTTTTCCACCCCTTCCATCTGCTCTAGCTCATACCTTCCCAATCTTTCTTCCACTATGCTCTTATACTCTGTCCTCTTCTCACTATCTTGCAATTTCTCCACTCTTCTCACAGGAGCTGCTTCCTCCTGTCTTCCCCTTCGCCTCCTCAACCACTTTCTTTGCAGCTCTACCTTGGCCATCACTAAGTGATGGTCCGAGACTCCATTCCCCCACCCTCTCCACACCCTTGCATCCAACACTTGTCTTCTCATTCGCTCATCCACACACGTAGTCTATCATTGCCTTTCGTTCAACAAGTTCACCATCCATCCTCCTCATTACTCTCCATGTATACCGGTGGATCATCTTATGAAAGTAGGTGTTATGTGCCAACCCCTTACCAGCACAGATGTCCACCAAAGCACTACCATTCCCATCTACTTCCGCTGGCACACCCCACTGACCAACCACTCCATCTACTCGTACATTCCCGACTTTGCCATTCCCATGTCTCCAATCAACAGCACTCTCTCGCTCCTCTCAAACTTGTCCATACATGCTTCTACTCTCGCCCCAAAACTCATCTTTCACTCTTGCCACTCGATCCTCTGTTGGAGCATATACACATACAATCGCCCATGCTTGTATACCTGCTTTCATCCTCACCCATACAATCCTTGCACCCACTGTTCCATACTCTCTTATATTCTCCTTCCACTTCTTGCTTATCATCAGACATACTCCCTCTCTTGCCCTCTCATTCTCACTGACTCCCGCACATATACCTACACCGTATTCCCATTCTCTCATCCTTTCACCTTTCCATTTAGTTTCAGTCAATCCACATATATCCACTTTTGCATCCTCAAGCACCTGGACAATCTCTCTCTCTTTCACTTCATCATTCACTCCTCTCACATTCCACGTTCCTACTCTCAGAATGTCCTTTGTCCGTTCCTTAGTCATCAACGTATGGTCCGTCCGGGTCCGAGGCGCTTTATTTGCTTTTTTAGTTAGTTCTTTTTACGGGGTGGGGCACTAACCCACCACCAACCCTTTTAGTCGCCTCGTACGACAAGCAGGGATACTGGGGGAGTATTCTTGAAACCCCCCTACCATAACTAATGGCAAAAAATGAAGAAAATGTATTTAAATAAGCAGGATAATGCCAGATTCACCCCCCAAATTCTGTACAGTGGAAAAACATAACATGTTAACTAAATGAGGTACAGAAATAATTGCTGAGGGATTTTGTAACTAGCCTACCACCATGGTTGCTTTCTTTCTTGTGCTCGCAGTTTTTGACAAATCTTTGCTAATGGGCATTAAAGGGAGTGGCCTAGGCAGTCATTCATGGATATCAGCAGCAGTGAATAGGTTAATTACTCAAGTAACCATTATGTTACACTGGTAATTCATTATAAATACTACAGGATATTCACACATTTCTGCCACCCATCTGGGAAAAAAAAATTACAGACGTGGTTATAGCAGGTTAACTGCCATTTTGAACTTATTTATGCATTTTTTCAGGTACTTGTAAATAAATTCCAGTACTTTCTTCAGTAACATTACTGTATTTGAGTTTTTTCAGGTGTGGACTAGGAGTACAGTACTTGGGACTTGAGGTTAATTCTGCTTTGAGGCCCTGTTAATTACATACTGTACATGCATAATATTTGCATACAGTAGACCCTCAGTTTGTGCAGCTAGTGTATTCAGGAATTTTACTGTGCAAATGGAAATGCAGAAATCGCACTGTCAAAACCCATGTTATTTGGCTGTTTGGGGTGGTGAAATCCAAATATTTTCCCAGTCTTCCCTTTGGCCTTTTTGATAAAGTTGTACTCCCTCCTGATCATACCTGACATTCATTATAGTACACATACAGTCTCATGGAACTTCAGTGGGCTTAAAAATGGGTTATTTAGAGTGTACAAAGAGGTAAAATAAGTGGTGGTCACTTACCATGACAGGGAATGGGGCAACTTCTGGGTATTGGGGAAAGGGGGTATCTGAGACTGAGAGGCTAGAGGAAGGGGAATGAGGGCTGCCCATGACCCCCTTTGGGATGAGGTTAGGCCTGGAACCCCTCAAAGCAACCCCCACAATTACCATCACTGGCAGGTTGTGGGGAATTGGGCACTGCGGAGGTGTTAGACTAGGATGACTAAGATGGTGGGACAGGCATTGGAGCAGGAGCTGGGGCAAGGTAGGCAATAATGAGGGTTTGGGATGACTTGGTAATTTTTTTCACAAGCTGCTTCCTCTGCTCCCATTATACAGTATGTGAGGGGACTTTTTACCTGTTTTGTGTACCTCCATCATTAGGGTGTCCTGGAGGCATTTTCTTCAGTTAAGCTTGGTCATCCAGTCATATTGGCAGCCTCTGAGTGAGGTCAGCAAGAAATGATTAAGCACAGTCACACCTTTATTTGGGAATAGATGATACAGTTCAGCTAATCAAGCCAAAAAAATCAACAGAAAAACTGTGTTTTGACATTAAACCAACCTATGCCTAACCAACTCATGTCTAACCTAACTTTAACATTCCATAATAACTTATTTTGTTTGGAGGGATGGTGAAGGTGTGACATTGCTGAGTCTTTTTTCAAGACACTCAGTCCAATGTTGCCAGTATAACTGGCTGACCAGTTATACCCGAAGAAAAAAAAAAAATTGCCTCCTGGAGCTGATCAGTGATTTTCAGCACCTGGCTCAGCTGCTTTTCAAAATTGTTTTATTGTCACTGCTTGAGAGTTTGCTGCTGGAGGTGTTGTGTAGTCAACCTCAAGGCTGCTCAGTCCTCGATGCCATTGCTGCCACCTCAGTCACCTCTCTTATAGCTTCATAGGTTCAGGTCATGATGACCACCTGGTCAAGAGGTTAAATAACAGTAGTGGTGTTGGGTGGCAGGAAAATACTCCGCAGTGGCTGAGTGACAGCTGACAAGATACTGAGGGTGACCAGACAAGTGTCCACAACAAAAACTACTTTAAAAGAGAGATGTTTCTCTTTGCAACACGTCTGTGGGGACAAAAATCTTATCAAACTACTCCAACACACACGACAACATTGCTCACCCCATGGCATTATGCATCCAGTGAACACTTATCCCTCCACATTTTCATTCTGCAATACCTGTGGCTGTGCAAACTTATTAATCACCAAAGGCTTTACCTTATGTTCACTGTTGACCCTACAGGCAAACAAAAAGTTAAGGCACACTGTAGAGGCCTTATACCAGATGCTGATACTGTACTTCCTCCATCAGGAAGGTGGAAGAAGCAAGAGATTTCCAGAAAAGACCAGTTTATATGTATTGAGCACCGGATGTTATTTGTAACCACTATTTTCAGTCACCTCCCTAAAGCGGACAAGGAAAGCATCCACTGTCCCCATCTCACCACACACCTGCGCATGGCACAATTCTTTGCACTCACAGAATCTTGCATACCAGCTCAGAGAAAGGTGGAGGATTTTCATTTCACATCAGTAGAGCAACTTTTCCATTAATTTCAGCAGCCTTTCAGTGAATCATACTACAGTAAACTCTCAATTATCCGCTGTATAGCAGTCAAGGTGGTGTTGAACAGTGACAAACAGTTAAGACTAGTAGTATCCCCCAAACTCCCCCAAAGAGAGTTAACCCCCTGTAAAGGCCTATACATGCACTATGTAACGGCTTAGAGATAGAAAAACGCCCTTAATGACTAATAGGCATTATGAAATGGCATTGTACGGTAAAGCTGCCAGGAAATTGTATCTGGGGGATGAGGCAGTTGGTGTGGATTTTGATTTGGGGGCTGCCTAGGGAGAGCTCGCTAATTTGCTGCAACGGATAGTGACGTATGCTGGCTAATGCAGCAACGGGTAATTGAGAGTTTACTGTATCGTCCACTGCCATATTCACTTCCCTCTGAGAACAGATGGCCTTAAAGCACTCTCTCTGTTTTTATTATCACATAAATTCTCACAAGAATACCTTCCAACGTTGCTGTTACCTCCAAGTTGGACAGTGACAGCACATTTGATCTTTTCATATTTTTGCACAGTGCACACTGTTGACGCATTATGTTAAAGTGCTTGGCAGTGCAGATCACTCACTCATTAATGTTGGGGAGACATAAAATCTCTCCTTTCCTCTGAAGAGACAAAGGCACATGATGAGGCCTCTCACTAACACCACTGGCAAGCATTGCAGAAGACTGGGAAGCCATGACATCAAAGAGCACTAAGATTGTCATACAGCACCTGGATCATGCAGATTTTTAACGTGACTGGGGAAGCCAGAGGTCGAAGTTGGCTGTCAGAGATAATGAGATGAGAGACAAAGGCACATGATGAGGCCTCTCACTAGCACCACTGGCAAGCATTGCAGAAGACTGGGAAGCCATGACATCAAAGAGCACTAAGATTGTCATACAGCACCTGGATCATGCAGAATTTTAACGTGACTGGGGAAGCCAGAGGTCGAGGTTGGCTGTCAGAGATAATGAGATGAGGGAGAGGGAGGAGGACACAAAGTGTGCATGCATGGCGGCCGTTTTGGTAAACGTCACGGGGCCAACTTCTGGAATTTTCCCATGCAACCTTCTTCTTCTTTTTTTTTTCTTTTTTTTTTTTTTTTTAAATACTGTGCAGGGGCAGGGTGTATCTTTTCCACACAAAACATGTTTAGTGCAAATCAGTCCTGCATAAATTGAGGGTCCACTGTACGGTACATACATAATTATGTGCCTTTAATAAGCTTCTGTCATACTTCTCAATGCCACAGACCATAAAACATTGCCATTGCATTTTTAATTTTTTAAGTGAAATAAAGTAAATTAACTTTGTGGCTTAATCTTTAACTAAGGGACTTCACTTGCTGCGCTTTGAGATCATAAATTCTCTCATTCTGGTATCTTTACTTTGGCCTGAGGCTTCAGCCTCATTAGTCTCTTTGTAAAGCTGCCGCTGGATGTTTTCACAGACATAGCCTCATATTACACCTTTCTTCCATCATTTATGTATGTCTGATTCTTCTGATTATAAAACTGCCTTATCACCTGTATAAAATGCATATACTATATCCCCCATAATTGAAGTGCATACTGTACACTGTATTATGAAAATACTGCACTCTCATTGTAAAAGTGCAAACAATATCCCCATTATACATACACTTACCATTATAAAAGTACACATACTGTCTGTGATAAAAGTGCATATACTATCATTATAATGAAAGGGTGTACACTCCTCATTTTAAAAGTACACACACTTTTTTTAGAAGCTTACTACTGTCCCATTATAAAAATGCATACAGTATCTCTGCCATAAAGGTGCATAAACAGTATATCTTATAATAAAAGTGCATATGCTCTATCTCTCATTTTAAAAGATTCTAATACGTGTGTGTCTCACCAATAACATAAGACATAATGCCTTGATTCTAACCATCAGCCTCCCCACAGACAAAAACCTGGTCAATGGAAACATCCCTGGCATGTTGATACCACCCTACGAAACTGACAACAGAGTCTTGGATGTTTTGGAAATCCCAGGGAAGGGAAGATGTCATGTGTATATCGCAAGGTGAGCAGCAGTATATTTAGTATGTGTAATATGTACAGTATTATAAGACCCATTCAGGCCTGCTAAAATTCTTGTATTGTTTTATTTTATCCTAGATTACTTCAAGGTCCTAGCTAATTTATTCAGTTACTCTTTAGATAGAGTACATTATACAGTACTGTATTTTCAAGAATCACTAGTACAGTATCGTGTACTTAGTGAAGATGGGGTCAAGTTGATAGCGATGATGATGATGAAAAGTAAATTGGAAAAAGCAATACAAGTGGTCTGTGGCCAGGAAAATCTTTCCCATACTGTAATGTTATTTCAGTAATTTGGCTGTTCTCGTTGTGTCAAGCATTGTGGTTACTCACCTCTGAATGCATTTAGAGAAGACCAACTCAAGAGTGTAATTGTGTGTGTGTATAAAAGTAAAAGTAATGCAGTGGAGAGAGTTAAGTACACTTGGCTGGAGCTGGTAGTTCATGTAGGGTTAGGGAAAGATCATTGAGTGTGTGGTTTCAGTAGATAGAAGTGAGTTCAGTCAGTCCTTGTGTAACACGTGGTTTAGTAACGTGTTTTTGTTCTAACACCGTCAGCTTAATGTGACAGGTCATAATCATCACAGGGGGAAACTCAGGGTCACGTGGGAAGTCAGCCTGGTGATGCAGTTTGAAAGTCACACCCAGTGACATCACCCACCAGACTCGCCATGATTCGCCAGCTTACATCCGAGTACCTGTCCTGATCACACTAAGTCCTTTCTCACAACTAGCAGAGCTTTACCCACACGGTGCAGCTGGATTTCTCTTGTGTTTGATGGTCAAGCGAGGACATTGAATCTTAGTCATGCAGCATGATCACCCCCAGCCATTCAGAAAGCAGTGCATCTTCGTGTATGCCTAGAATTATGAGAGAGTAAAGGAAAGAGTCAGGTAGATGGTGAAAAAGCATGGTATGAATGAAAGCATCATCAGAGGATTCGTCTTAGATGTTGAAGAAGGAAGTGCAGGAGCAGCAACATCTTAACAATGACAACAACAACATTGGGGACGGGGTGTGGGGGAAGAGTGTCACAGAGATATGTACCAGCAACAACACACGTGTACCAGCTTAAGTTTTATTTTAGTTATTACTATTTTGATACCTTTCATGTTCTTAATTACAATAGTAATATCTCTTTCAGTGTTTTCCTGATGATGGGTATAAGTAGGGATTAAGTTATGTGGGGTAGGGTGGTTGGAAGGGGTAAAAGGGAGAGTTTAGAAAGTCACCAGAACACATTGTACCGTTATGCATGCAAACATATTGTTTGAGTGATGCGGTTTTGGGTAGCACAGTCCTTGTCCAGTCCCAGTTGTCGGCGTTACTTGATGATTGATAGTACAGTAAGTGAAGCCCAGTTTGGTTGTATGCCAGGAAGAGGCACATATGTTGCAATATTCATTATCCAGCCACTGCAAGAGAAACACCTGAGAAAGACTAGAAACCTTTACTGCCTATTTGTGGATTTGGAGAAGGTGTTTGATAGAATCTCAAGGGTGGTAGTAAAAATGGGCTATGAGAAAGCAGTTAGTATGTAATGACGAATGATTTTTCTGGATGGTGAAGAAGTTATATGAAAGGACAGCTGCATCAGTGGGGTGAGTGGAGAGTTACATGAGAAGTTTTGGGTCTTTGGAGGAGTGCGTCAGGGTTCTGTGCTGAGTCCATTGTTGTTCATCATGGCACTTATGCTTTGTCGAGAAAGTTTAGAAGTGTGATACTTTGAGAACTTTTATATGCTAGTGATTTAGTTAAAATAAGGATGCCAAACTCCAGTCATGCACTCCATGCAAAATTCATCGAGCTAGATCAGTCCCTTGTTAGTTCCTTAGTCTTATCCAGCTCCATACCTTGTTTCATTCTTCCTCATTGGCCATCTGTCCACCTTCATCTTGGCCTACCACACCTGCTCCACCTGCAGACTTACTCACATATACACCATTCACCAACCTATTTGCTGCCATTCTTTCCATATTATCGTGCCAATAAAGTGCGTTGTTTTTAGTTATGTTGTCCACAGTCTTCCATACTCTGCGTCTGTTTGTTTCACATTATTTCTTGTTCTGTTCACTCTCCACATTCTACAATAACCCCATGTCCATTGCTCTAGCTCTTGACGTTTCATTTTCATACGCCACCAAAATCTTTGGCTGGCAAGGAGCTTTTACATGATGGCACTGTGCACCATGGGTTGAGCAGCTGTAATGTCCAGCTGGGAGCCAAGCCTCCTCATATTTCTCCACACTTCACCATGGGAAGGACTCTGGTCTGACCATAGTGCCCTAGTAAGGTACTGTCTGCCACAAAGAGGTGCTGGATCCCTACACAGTCAACATCATTTACTTTACTTGTAGGACAGCCCTACAGAAGTGGTTTTATACCTGTGGTCAGTGGATCTACTTGTCCAGACAGACTGTGGTTAAGCAACAACAACAACAGCACCAGCCAGAACCTAATACCTTATTTGTTAATATGAGCACTAATATGTCATATAATCCTCATGCAGGTGTCATATACAAAGCTCTGTTTTGTGTGTTTTGTGTCATTGCCTTCATAATGCCAGACACTTTGTTTCCATGTGCTACTCTCCTTTCCACAGCCATTGCAGATTTACTTCTCTTCCCAAGCAGTTCGTCCAAGTACCTAAAGGTCAATTATTTTGTTTTGTTTGATTTATAAAGGCTCCAACATGCTTGCATGCATTGGTCTTGGCGTCCTAATGGCAGCATTCCGTGCTGCTCAATCTCTGGCAGCTTCTTTATTCAGTCCCTTATCCCTTATGTCACAGTGACTCCGTCCCAGGTCTTTTTCAGTCTGCCTCTTGCAACCCTGCCACTAACATGAACACTTGTCGCTCTCCGCATCCTATTGTTATCTCCAACCCTCTCCACTTGCCCAGACCATCTCAGTCTACCTCTCCTCATCACAACACAAGTACACTTCAGTCCCATCCTACCCCTTAATGCTTCTGTCATAAACCTGGCCCCCCCCAGGCCTAAAATTCAAGAATGCACTGCACATCCAGCTAATCATTGTCATTTCTGTACAGTGCAGAAATACTGTCTCAATCATACTGCATAAGGGTCAGTACTGCAACTCTTGGAAGGTTGTTCCACTATATCTTGGCCCATCATGTGAAAAAGTGATGGTATGCATGCCAAAATACGTCATAAAACAGATATATTTTGTATTTGTATTTCTTATAAAGGCTCCAAAATGATATGGCATCAATGGCAGAAATAAAAATAAAATGTGAGCTCTTTATAGGATCAGGATGTATTATTAATCATATGCCATTTCTTTTTGTTTTTTTAGTGCAAGAAAGAAGGAACCAAAGGCCAGGAGCCTGCAAACCGTTCCTTCCAAAAAAAAACTAAAACAATACAAATGATAGCTAAATTCAAGGTCCGTTCATTTTGAGATGCCTGGACACACTGCGTTTGAAAGACTGGAGATCATAGAAAGTTGGAAATACAGACGGAGGGAGACAGGTCCAGAGTTGACCTGTTGCATAAATGAAGGACTGGGGAGTAACAGTTAACTCTTGCATTAAAGAGTTGGATAGAAAGGGGATGAGAATTTGTTGCTAGGTGGGTGCTACGCACCCGTCATAGAGGTGGAGGAATGCAGGCAGACAGTTCAGAGAAACAGTGACCATTGAAGTAGTGACAGAAAAGAAATAAAGATGCAACAGTGTGGCGACGGGACAGAGGTTGAAGGGAGCCAGTAAGAGGAGGAGAGTTGATGAGATGAAGAACCTTTGACTTCACCCTATTGAGAGGAGCTGTATGTGGGGAGCCTCCCCACACATGAGAGTTGTACTCTAAACAGGGGCGAATAAAACCCGTGTATAAAGTCAACAACTGTACAGGGAACATAGTTGGCTTAGCACACCTTATCTCTTGGAAGCAGATTTTACAAGAGATGCAATATGATTTTTCCAAGATAACGCCCGAGTAAATGAAACTCCAAGCATGTTCAAGGATGTTGCAGGATTGAGCTGGATATTATTAAACTTTACAGGGTACTCCTGTCTAAGATTTTGTTGGGTTGATAGGTGTAAAACTGAGTTTTTGATGCATTAAAAACAACAAGATTATTTTTACCCCAGTCAGAGATACAAGCCAAGTTAGACATTAGGTGTACCATAGCCTCATCCCTTGTTTGTCGAAGTAACTGCTGAGATGGACATTGTGGAAACCAAATGGAAAGGTGAAGGGTGGAATCATCAGGATACGACTGGATTGAGTTAGATGTACAGCTTAGAAGCTCACTGATGAATAAAAGGAAGAGAGTTGGTGATAGGACAGAGCCCTGAGGAACATCACTATTAATGGATCTAGGAGAAGAATGATGGCCATCTACAACAGCAGCTATAGAATGACCAGAAAGGAAGCTGTTGATGAAGGCACAGATAGAAGGATAGAAACCATAAGAGGGCAGTTTGGAAATGAAAGACTTATGCCAGAGTAGATTGAAAGCCTTTGAGATGTCAAGTGCAATGGCAAAATTTTTGACAAAGTCCCAAAAGGAGGAAGACCAGGAGTCTGAAAGGTAGGTGAGAAGATCACCAGTGGAGCATCCCTGACAGAACCCATATTGACGATCAGAAAGAAGATTGTGATAGGAAAGATGCTTTAAAAATTTTCTTTTAAGAATTGACTTGAAAACTTTTGAGACACAGGATATTAAAGTAATTGGACGATAATTAGAGGGTTGGGAACAATCACCCTTCTTTGGAACTGGCTGAATGAGAGCAAGCTTCCAGCAAGAGGGAAAGGTACAAGTTGAGAGACAAAGGCAAAAGAGTTTACCTAGGCAGGGTGTAGCACTGAAGCACAGTTCTTGAGGACAACAGGAGGGACTCCATCAGGCCCATATGCCTTATTAGTATTGAGGCCAGTGATGGCAGAAAATACATCAGCTTAAGAAATTTTAATGTCAGCCATTGTGTCAAGTGGATATTGATATTTTTATTCCTCAGCCATGAAAATAAATTTACTGATTAAGAAATTGACATCTGAAAACCCATGTTGTAGTGTGACATCACAGGGATCAGTTACAAACATTGAGAAGCCCTGCCCATTAGATACTTTAACTCTTGCTGCAACACATTGCACCATTTTGCATCACTGGACACACCTGTTACACTTTTGATATACACACGTTGCAATGCAGCTGCGTCATCATGATCAGCAGCAGCAGCAGCAGCATTGCCATTGTCATCATCATCATCATCATCATCATTGTCATCATCATCATCATCATCATCATCATCATCGCCATCATCATCATCATCATCATCGCCATCATCATCATCATCATCATTGCCAACCTGCCCCTTTTTCCCACCTACTAGTAGACCGGCATTTCTCAGACTTTTTCTCTTCATTCCCCATTTATGGGGATCTTAACATCCTCGTGGCCTCCGTTCAGTTTTTTCTCAAGTCCCTCACAAATAATGATGAAAAAAGCTGTTTTTGTGCTCTCCATTTATTTTAATGCTTACAACTCTCAATCAGAATGCATATTTTGTTACAGATCAATGGGATGGATGACTCTGTTTGCATTCAGTAAGTCACCTGCTTCTAGGATGAGCTACTGATAATGCACATCTCATATCTGGGTCCACATCCAACCAGTTTTGGCTTTTACATTTTATATGTAGAAGGATAGAGAAATCAGATTCACATAAATATTTTTTGGAAAGTGGCAAGAGGATTCTAAATGCAGTTTCACTAACTTTTGGACATGACTGGTACATGGGGCACCACACAGAGTTTTTTCATCATAAAGGACTGTGGTAGCTTAATCATTCTGGAGGTCAAGGAATTCGTCCTGAGCATCATCGGGTATGGCAGCAGTATCAAGAGTGTCTGAGAAAGGATTCCTAACCAGTTTCCCTTCTTCCTCCTTGAATTTTGGGAAGTTTCTTTTGAGCCCACTTTCCAAGGATTTCAAGTGCTGAATTATTTCACCTTTGAGTGATGGGTCAAGTAGACAATCCTCTTCAATCTCATCAAGAACAGTTGAAAGATTCTCAAACATGGCAGCATTTCTGCACTCACTTTCCTTTTACAGTTTAGCAAGAAGTTCAGTCGGTAGTAAGATGGCCTGCAGTCATACTGGATCTAGGTTCAAAGCCCCGCTGGGCCAGGGAACAGTTTAAGGATTTGAATTTTATAAAAATAGACTTTACTGATCTACCAGAAGACCCACCGACATGTCGTAAAAATACCCCCGCTAATATCAATACACCAGTCCTATATGAGACAGCCCTAGCATGTATGGACGGTGGGTGTTAGTGCCAAAGTGGTGACATGTAGAGGTGTATGGTATGTAGGAGGACTACTGGGCCTTGGTAGCAGGCTGTGAACCCTATGCCCAGAGTCGGACACACACACACACACACACACACACACACACACACACACACACACAGTAGAATATATAGGAACTATATATTCTAGTGGAAGCTAGAATATATAGGAGGACTAAAGGGGAAACTTCTGGAATGGATGAGAGACTTTTTGAGAGACAGACAAATGAGGACAGTAATAAAGGAAAATGTCTGGATGGAGGGAAGTAACAAGTGGAGTCCCTCAAGGCTCAGTGTTGGCGCCAGTAATGTTCCTGATTTACGTAAGTGATATGGTAGATGGAGTGAACAGTTATGCTAGTCTGTTTGCTGATGATGTAAAGATCTTGAGGAAGATAGAGGCTGAGGAGGATTGTAAAATACTGCAGGAGGATTTGGATAGGATACACAATTGGAGCCGGACGTGGGAAATGAAATTTAATGTAAAGAAATGTAAAATATTGGATATGGGTAAAAGTACCAGGAGACCATCACTGAATTATTTTTTGGGTAATGAATTAATCACAAAAAGGAGAGAAGAGAAAGATTTGGGAGTGCTGGTCCAAGATAGTTTGTCACCAGAAAAGCACATTAACAAGATAGTTGGAGAGACTTATAAGCTCTTGACTAACATAAGAGTAGCATTTCATTATATGGATGAGGAAATGATGAAAAAATTGATAGTGGCCATGATCCGCCCCAGGTTAGAATATGCAGCGGTAGTGTGGTCCCCACACAAAAAGAAAGATATAAACAAGATTGAAAGAATACAAAGAACAGCAACCACGATGGTCCCCAGTCTGACAGACCTGTCATACAGAGAGAGGCTGGAAAAACTGGATTTGCCTTCGTTAGAGGAAAGGAGAAAGAGGGGAGACATGATTGCAGTGTTCAGGACCATGGTGGGAGTAGATAAAATTGACAAAGAGGATCTGTTTGTATGGGATAAGAGAGCAACAAGAGGACATGGAATGAAATTGAAAAAGTCAAGCTGCTTGAAGGATATCAAGAAATATAGCTTTCCTTATAGAAGTATAGACTTATGGAATAGCCAGGACAAAGAGATCGTCCAGTCTAAAAACTTAAACGAGTTTAAAGTTAAATTCGACATATTGAGAAACAGAGACGGAAACCCACGAGCATAGTACATTCTGTGTATATCACAATTAGGTATATTAGGTAAATACTTAAATATTTGGAACGACTTAGACAAAGAGGTGGTGCATGAGAAAAACATTCATGTGTGTAAAGGTAGACTTGATAAATGTGGATATGGAGATAGGACAACACGAGCATTGCTCAAGTCCTGTATACTACAAATAGGTAAATACAAATACAGTAGTGCACCAACTTTCGCTACAGCAGGATTCGCGGAATCCACTTTCGCGGCATGCACCAAATATTCCCTAACTTCCACTTTCACTTGAAAAAAATCAATTTTCACGCACAAATTTTGGGTTTGGGACAATATTTTGAACTTTGAATTTCCTGCACCGCCCGCCCGCAACCCACCGCCATCTTGAATGACGTCATGTCAACACTCTGTCCACCCATTCCCGCCATTGTGTACGAGCGTGCTAGCTCCATTGTGTTGGATTCTCACGGTTCAATGGCCTATACTATACCTGGTAGTGTGGGGAAAGGGCCTGGTGGTGTGGGGGGGAGAGCCTGGTGGTGTGGGGGGAGAGCCTGGTGGTGTGGGGGGAGGGCCGGGAGGCAGTGGTGGTGATAAAAAGTGGCCGGGACATTCAAAGTCGGGAGGAAACGCCTCGGATACTTACCCCCAACATCCATTAAACACCTCAACCTGGTCTCTGTGGTATGTTTCTCCTCATATAATGTGTACTGTACAGTTTTTATCGTTTGTATCTCACAATGCAATGTACAATAGTGATTTGATGTACTGTATTGCAAGTGAAAATGAAAATCTGATGTTACTTTAGGATAACTGGGAACCAATTAGCCTTTTTGCCATAAAGACAATGCCCCAACTTTCGCTAATTCCACTTTCGCGCATTATTTTTGGACCCAATTAGGCGCGAAAATTGGTGCCCCACTGGTAAATACACACACACACACACACACACACACACACACACACAGCCGGAGAGAGCAGATGTCCCAGCCATCGCTGCTAACGTTAAGTAGTTTCAGGAATTTTGTGTGTCCTGTCTCCTAAGGTCTTGCTTTAAATTCAAAATAATGAAAGTTAATAGACTACCAAAAATGTAAAGATTTATTGACTAGATTGTAGATGAATGTTTGTAGTTTTTTTTCGGTAACAGCTGTTTTGGTATATAAACAACATCAAACATGGCCGAAAATATAAACAATGAGGGACTGGAATTTCAAGGATTTGATGCTAATACCAATGTCATGGACCTGGTTAAAACATTAATTATGAGGATTAGTGAACTCGAAAAGAAAGTAGAGAATCTAGTGATAAAGGATGTGTCAGTAAATACGGAAACCACCATACAGAGTCTGATCCAGTCCAGTGAAACAGCCAATGAAGAAATTAGGAATTTGAAGCAGGAAAATGTTGAACTGAGGAGGAAACTAGAAGAGAGTACTAATAAAACGGAGAAGGTGAGTAATGTATTAGAAGAACATAAGGCAAAGTGGGCACACGTAGAAGAAGAACAGAAAGAAGTGGCCAGCTTAAGAGAGATCATCCAGGAAGAAAGGGAAATGAACAAGAAAGAAATGGAAGAAAATGTAGTGAAAATACTGAAGAAAAAAGAGAAAATAGTGAGAGAAACTGTACAAAGGAACAGATGTGTGGTAGTATTTGGAAACAGGGAAGAGGAAGAAAAGGTTAGGTTCGTAAGACTCGAGAGAGACACGAACATGGTGAGAGGCATATTAGGCAAGATTGACCCCGAAGGAGACAAGTGGGTAAAAGAAATTGAGGAAGTAAGGAGGATAGGGCCTTACAAGAAAGGGGAAACAAGACCAATGAGAGTCAAGTTTACATCAGAAAGTGTATTAAATGAGATACTTAAAGTGACCTGGAAATTAAGCAAAGAGGCGGGGATGGAAAATATTATAATAAGAAAAGATCTGAATGAAGAAGAAAGAGAAGTTTTAAAATCATTAAAGGAAGAAGTAAAGGAAAAAAATGATAAGAGGACAGAGGAAGAATGTAATACTTTTTTTGGAGAGTATTGGATATGAAAGTAAGGAAATGGTATTTAAGGAAATAGAAGTGAAGGAAACTAAGGGGGATGGTTGTGAAAGATCAGAAGTTGAGGAAGTGGTACGGACAGAGAGTAGGAGAGAAGAGGGTATTAATAATGTCAAAAATAATTTGAAGGTGATATATACTAATGTTGATGGTTTCATATCGACAAGGATCGAAATTAATGATTTCTTGAGAGAACATGAACCTGATGTCATGTGCTTTGTAGAGACCAAATTAAGAGAAGATATTGACGTTCATTTGAGAGATGGTAAATACAAACTGTGGAGAAAAGACAGAAAAGAAAAAAAGGGAGGAGGAGTGATGATAGCAGTGAAGAACAACATAAATGTAGATACTGTGGAAATGGGAGAAGGCAGGGCTGAAGTGATATATATGAAATTAGAAACTGGAGAGAATGTTAAGAGAGATATGGCGGTAGTGTATGTTCCCCGAAAGACGAGAGCATGGAAGGATGACGAATACCATGAGATGTTGTCAGATATGGCTAGCTACTTGCAAAAAATAATTGAGAAAAGCAATACAGTAATATAATTTTGGTGGGTGACTTTAATTGTAAAGAGGTGAACTGGGAGGAATGGTACTCGGGAGGCGGCGAGGATTCGTGGGGCACTGTGTTATTAAATATAATAATGAATAATGTGATGACGCAATGGGTCAAAGAAGAGACACGGTTTCGAGGTGAGGACACACCAGCAAGGTTAGATTTACTGTTCACCAAAGAACCCGATGTAATAGAATCATTGAAATATCTCTGTCCTTTGGGAAAAAGTGATCACGTGGTCATTGAGTTCCAGATGTTAATAGGAAACGTCGAGCCAAGAGACGAGCTTCATAGACAGGGAAGATACAACTTTGGGAAAGCAAATTTTACAGGATTGAGAAACTTTTTTGAAAATGCGGATTGGAGAAAATTCAGAGAAACAAGAGAGATACAGAGGAAGTGGGATATCTTTCTAGACCTCTATAATTTGGGAGTGGAAAAATTTGTACCAAGAGTAAGATGGAAAGAAAACAGGAAAAAGGAGTGGTTTAATAGAAGGTGTATGATAGCAAAAAAAGAGAGAGATAAGGCGTGGAACAATTGGAGAAAGAGAGGTAACGACAGAACAAAGGAAGAATATAAAAGAACAAGAAATGAATAAACAAGAATACGTAGAGAAGAAGAAAGGAATTTTGAAAAAGGTATAATTGACAAATGCAAGGATGAACCCAAACTGTTTTATAGATTTGTTAATGGCAAACTGAAACAAAAGGAAGGAATCACCAAGCTGAAAGTAGAAGGAGAGGTCTTTAAGGATGCGGCAATGCAAGCAGAAATAATGAACAAACGTTTCCAGTCAGTTTTCACTAAAGAAAAGGAGCTTGTGGAAGGGGAGGGAGTGATTAGAAATGTTCCGTTGATGGAAGATTTAAAAGTGGAGGTACAGGAAGTGTATAAATTACTGGAAACTCAAGATGTAAGGAAAGCCCCAGGACCTGATGGAATTTCTAATTGGGTACTGAAGGAATGCAGAGAACAACTGGCGGATAAAATTCACAGCTTAATTGTATGCTCACTGGAAGAGGGGAAAGTGCCAAAAGAATGGAAGAGGGCAAATGTGGTACCAATTTACAAGGGAGGAAACAGGGAAGAACCCCTGAATTATAGACCAGTGTCTCTAACCAGCATGGTCGCAAAATTGTGTGAGAGAATCCTGAAAGACAGATGGATAAAATATCTGGAAGAGATGAATATTTTGGCTGAATGTCAGTTTGGATTCAGAAGTGGAAGGTCATGTGTTTCAAACTTGTTGAGCTTTTACTCAAGAGCGATTGATGTGGTACAGGAGAGAGATGGTTGGGTGGATTGTGTGTACTTAGACTTAGAGAAGGCCTTTGACAAGGTACCTCATAAGAGACTAATGTGGAAACTAGAATATATAGGAGGACTAAAGGGGAAACTTCTGGAATGGATGAGAGACTTTTTGAGAGACAGACAAATGAGGACAGTAATAAAGGAAAAGATGTCTGGATGGAGGGAAGTAACAAGTGGAGTCCCTCAAGGCTCAGTGTTGGCGCCAGTAATGTTCCTGATTTACGTAAATGATATGGTAGATGGAGTGAACAGTTATGCAAGTCTGTTTGCTGATGATGTAAAGATCTTGAGGAAGATAGAGGTTGAGGAGGATTGTAAAATACTGCAGGAGGATTTGGATAGGATACACAATTGGAGCCGGACGTGGGAAATGAAATTTAATGTAAAGAAATGTAAAATATTGGAAATGGGTAAAAGTACCAGGAGACCATCACTGAATTATTTTTTGGGTAATGAATTAATCACAAAAAAGAGAGAAGAGAAAGATTTGGGAGTGCTGGTCCAAGATAGTTTGTCACCAGAAAAGCACATTAACAAGATAGTTGGAGAGACTTACAAACTCTTGACTAGCATAAGAGTAGCATTTCATTATATGGATGAGGAAATGATGAAAAAATTGATAGTGGCCATGATCCGCCCGAGATTAGAATATGCAGCGGTAGTGTGGTCCCCACACAAAAAGAAAGATATAAACAAGATTGAGAGAATACAAAGAACAGCAACCACGATGGTCCCCAGTCTGACAGACCTGTCATACAGAGAGAGGCTGGAAAAACTGGATTTACCTTCGTTAGAGGAAAGGAGAAAGAGGGGAGATATGATTGTGGTGTTCAGGACCATGGTGGGAGTAGATAAAATTGACAAAGAAGATCTGTTTGTATGGGATAAGAGAGCAACAAGAGGACATGGAAAGAAATTGAAAAAGTCAAGCTGCTTGAAGGATATCAAGAAATATAGCTTTTCTTACAGAAGTATAGACTTATGGAATAGCCAGGACAAAGAGATCGTCCAGTATAAAAACTTAAACGAGTTTAAAGTTAAATTTGACTTATTGATAAACAGCGACGGAAACCCACGAGCATAGTACATTCCGTGTATATCACAATTAGGTATATTAGGTAAATACTTAAATATTTGGAACGACTTAGACAAAGAGGTGGTGCATGAGAAAAACATTCATGTGTGTAAAGGTAGACTTTGATAAATGTGGATATGGAGATAGGACAACACGAGCATTGCTCAATTCCTGTATACTACAAATAGGTAAATACACACACACACACACACACACACTCACGCACGCACTCACCCACGCACGCACGCACTCACCCACGCACGCACACACGCATGCACTCACCCACGCACACACACACACACACACACACACACACACACACACACACACACACATACACACACACACACACACTCACTCACCCACGCACGCGCGCGCACACGCACACACCGCTCGCTGGTGCAGTGGTAACGTTCCCGCTTGCCAACTGGTGGACGGGAGTTCGCGCCTCGCTCAGGTTGCGAAAAGTTTCACTGACAAAGTGGGTGGTTACTGTCCCCCTCGAGCAAGGGGACGGTTGTGTGCGTGTGTGAAGGTCACAGCCTTGCCCTTAGATCGGACTATATGAGCTCTCAGCTCCCTTCCGGGAGGGTAAAAGCTGACCATCATGACCATCAAGTGATCCTGACCGACCCGGTGAGTTACACACACACACACACACACACACACACACAAAAGCATACATTCCATGAGGTAAAATGCATTTCTTTCCATGCCTTCTAGCTTGAGATTCAGCCTGTTCAGCAGTTCAGTAATGTCAGCCAGGTATGCAAGAAGAGACCCCCACGATCTATGGTTGAAGCGACTTAATAGATCATCCTTTTCTTTCATTTTCAGGAAAAGTTTAAGTTCTTTCTGAAGCCCAGATACCCTGTTCACAACAATGCCCTTGGAGAGCCATGGCACTTTGGAGTAAAAGAGGAGGGATTCATGCTCTTAATCCATGTCTTCATAGAGCTTCTGGAAAAGGCGAGAGTTCAAATCTCCTGTTTTCACAAAGTTGACACATTTTACTGCTTCCTCCAGGATCTTGCAAAGGGCATCAGGGAGGATTTTTGATGGCAGTGCAAAACGATGGATCATGCAGTGAATCACTTTTGCATTTGGAGCTACTTCCTTGAAGTCCTTCTGTAGCCCCAGTTTTGATCCCAGCATCACCACAGCCGTACAACTATTTTCCCAGGCTATTCTGTTAGCCATGAAGAAAGAAGTCAACTTTTCCATCACATCCAAAGTTTTTCTTGTATTTTCAAGCTGTGTACAGAACAGACATTTGTCTTTGATGTCATGCATAAATACAGTACATATCTAACAAATACGAGTAGCTGTGCAAAAGAACTCACATCCATTGACTTATCCAATTGTACTGCAAACATACCAGTTGGAAAAAATTTGATCTCCTTTATCACTGGAAATGTGGCCCATTGGATTGGGCAAACATGGGCTGTCTGGACATTGCTACTCCTCACCCTGCCCTAGGATGGGAAAGGAAGTCTGGGTGATGATGATGATGTTGATCACTTTTTCCACGATATCAGCTGAAATTTCACTAATTCCATTTCACTGTGTTATTTGACAAGGAAATCTGCTGAATCTAACGTTCGCTTGACTCTCCAAGAACCTGCTTGACTGTTTTTACAGCACACGGATTAAAGTTTTATCAATTGTGTGGGCCATTTTCTTCCTTGCTATTTCAAGGGAAACCTCATATGATGCCTCTGCAACACTTGAATTATGTTGTTGGAAAGCACCACCCCCATCCTGCCACTATTTTTCCAAATTCTGTCCATGGTGCTTGAAGAAACTGGGGTCTTTCTCAGCATACTGAGGGTGGATTGTCGTCAGATGATGCTTCACTTACTAGGCCTCAAAGAATCATTCCTCAGCACTTTGAAACACAGCACACTTTGAGGTTTCTTGATACCATCAGCAAGGATTGATGTAAATCCATAGTTAATGTATTCATCATTGGACTTCCACATCTTAGCAACACTGGCAGCCATTGCAAATCTATTTAAAAAAAAAAAAAAAAAAAAAAAGCCAAACAGAGAGAAACTGATGAATTATAAAGTTTAAAATTATGTGGCCACTTGCACCAAAATGAACTAATTCATTACAATGATTTAAAATCAGTGTAAAAAAAAATCAGTGTCAAATGACTTGCTCTTAACCAGCATGATTTATTTTTAACTACAGTACACTCAAGTGAATTAAATTTTATTCAATTTGAAGTCACTGTTTTTCAGTATTTGATTCCTCCCCCCCCCCCCAGAAAGTACTGCATTGATTTGTTCATTATTTTTTGTTTCTCATAAATTAGAATAACTTTCATTAAAGAAACTTGCTAGTTAATAATATAAATGTTTCCACTAGCGCAACCGAAGCAAAATTCATCTGGCATGATAATCATAATGAAAGTAGTGGTAAGTCAAAATGGGGAAAGCCCCAGGAATTGATAAGCACAGGGAAGAGATAGTAGTAGAATGGATATGGAGGATGTGCAGATTGGCCTAGGAGAAAGGTCGAGTCCCGGAGGAGTGGAAGTCATGTATAATTATTCACCTGTACAAAAGAAAAGGGGAAGGAGAAGTGTATAGTAATCATAGTGGCATTTGTCTTCTTAGTGTAATGGGAAAATTGTATGGTAGGTTACCTATTGACAGAGTTAGGGAAACAAGAGAGGAATTAGTTGGAGAAGAACAGGGAGGTTTTAGGAAGGAAAGAGTGTGTAGATCAGATATTCATTCTTAAGACTTTAGTGGAAAAGTTTCTAAAGAAGGGAAAGTTATATGCGGCCTTCATGGATTTGTAGAAAGCATATGACAGGGTGGATAGACAAGGAATGTGGAAAATACAGTAACTTCTCAACTAACGTGAGTTTAAAAAACGTGTTTTCCTTTTAACATGAGCAAATATTTAAGGAGATATGTTTAACTAACAAGGGTTTCTCGATTTAATGTGACTTTACACATACGTGATGGTTTCAAATTAGCCATGCGCGCCTTGGACAGTCCCGAGCTAATAGACCGTGTGTGGCAGTTTATGTATAAATACATTTTTTAATTTGCCTGTTGCTTAAACTTGTTTTATTCAAACTATAATATTCGAAAATGAAGTTTGGCCCCATTCTGATCAAATTGGCTCATTTTTGGACAAAATTTGACCAGGAAAGTGATGGCAGATCTAAATTGTTACAACTTGATGCTGCGGAACAGAAAGAAGAAAACCACTCAGACCAAGATAGAGCAGTTCTTTAAGAAGATGACAGAAAACTTAAGGGAGTTATCTTCATCACCAATAGCACGTGAATCAGAGGAAGAGGAAGGACAGCAGAACGAAGAGGGACAACAAATTTAGGATGGGGAGCAGCGGGAGATGGGGGAGCGGGGTGGGGAGGGACAGCAGCAGACGACGAGTGATGCATAGATGAAGCGAGGCTGTGTTGTTATTGTTTGTGACCTACTTACTGTAATGAAAATGTTGCTTTTACTGTAGTGTTTTTATGACCTACTAATGCATTAATAATGTTGAGGAACTTTCACAATGCCGTGAATGAAGCAGAATTGAAAGAAAATCCACGTAATAAACGAAAACTGTATTTGGGGAGAAGCAAACAAAGCTTCGGCCCAACTAGGGCCCAAATGTTGTTTATTTCTCCCCAAATATAGTTTTTTGTTTTTTACGTGGATTTTCTTTCAAAATAATATGTTGTTTTTATGTTTAGAGTAGCATAACTCCTCAAATTCGTAGACTTTCCTAGAGTCCAGAAACATAACCCCCAATATTGCCATTGTTTCTTATAGGAAAATTATGTTTAAATAACGTGTTTTTAACTAAAGCGACCTCTCCAGGAACCTAACCCTCGCATTATTTGAGAGGTTACTGTATTTATAATATGGAGTCAATGGGAAGTTGCTGAATCCTGTGAAGAGTATGTATGAGGGTGCTAAGGCTGCAGTGTGTGTAGATAGTGAACTGAGTGAATTTGTCTATTTGAATGTTGGATTGAAATAGGGATGTGTCATGTCTCCATGGTTGTTCAGTCTCTGTATGGATGGGGTTATAAAAGAGATACAAGGTAGCAGGGGCATTCCTAGAGATTTGGGGGCCTGGGGGGCTAAGTTCTTTAAGTGGTCCCCTTCCTGGAGGGGGGGCCCTGCAAAGAACCTAGCCCCCCTAATTCTCAAAACGTATCTAACATCTCAGCCAGAATTGTCGGGATGATAAATATATATATATTTTTAAATATTAAAAAAAAGCTTATAAGTTTTTAAGGCTTTTTGGGACCCTCCCATCAACTGGGGGCCCGGGGGGCAATTTCAAGCAGCCCTCTCCCTCTGGTACGCCACTGCAAGGTAGGGCAGTGGATGTTGAAGCAGCTCTTATGAGAGAGGGCAGCATTTGGAAACTCCCTGTACCATTGTTTGCAGATGATACTGTATTGTTAAGTGAAGACAAAGGGGAACTGCAAGGCTTGGTGAATGGGTTTGGGAGTGTGTGTAAAAAGTGGAATCTAAAGGTGAATGTAGGGAAGTGTAAAGTTATGGTCTTCGAGAGAAATGAAGTGACAGGATTTACAGTGAGGCTGGATGATGAGGAAATGGAAAATGTGAGTGCATTTAAGTACTTGAGTAATGTGATGAGTAAGGATGGAAGTTTAGACGGTGAAGTTGTTGAAAGAGTACCACAAGGAAGAAAGGTTGCTGGTTCTTTGAAAGCAATGATAAGAAACAGGGGAGTGAGCATGGAAGTAAAAAAGTCACTGCATGGTAGTATTGTGATACCAACTCTAACATATGGAAGTGAAGCTTAGACCTTGTTGGAAGGACACAAGTCAAGAGTGAGAGCAGTGGAAATGAGTTATTTGAGAGGAGCATGTTGAATTACATGGCGAGACAGACTGACAAATAAAGAAGTTAAGGAGTGTTGTGATGTGGATGTGGGTATGATAGAAAGTGTTAGGAGAAACACACTGAGGAGGTTTGGCCATGTGGAGAGGATGGAGAGTGAGAGACTAACAAGGAGAGTGTATGCAAGTGAGGTGGAGGGGGGAGAGGGAGGAGGAGGCCAAGGATGAGATGAAGTGGATAGGCATATTCAAAAAGGGGTTTGTGAGCTGGGAGCAGGGGAGCGAAATGGTGGGAGATAGGACGACACGAAGGCGATTTGCTTGTGGTCACCCTTTTTGGGATTAAGATGTCTGGCAATAGATAGATAGATAGTTCATAATGACTCTTAAATTCTCCTAATTTTCCACGTGTTGTAGCCGAGTTTCGTCGTTGCCTTTACTCATGCAAACATTATGTAAAATCACGGTTACATTGTAAGAAAACAGTGTGAAATATCGTGTAAAATTGCTAAATGCAGCATTGTACTTTGAATAATCATATTTAATCATTACCATATCGTTTTCATATTGTCACAAATTTTGGCAGTAAACAGTAAATGTTGATGCAAAAAAATAGGCAAGAAAATGTCAAACGCAACAAAAGAAACATAAGATGCCACATAGGAATGCGTAATCATCCAAAATTACCAATAATGAAGTAAGAAAGTAGCATTAAATAAATATGGAATTAAATTTGTAGCCAACTCTGCCCTGCATTAGAATTGCACATTGTTTGTCAGAAATTTCAAGTCAGAGCTGCTAAATCTGCAATGAAATTGGGTTTGATGAAAGCCGTTTGATTTAAATTCAACGTAACTGATTTTTTTTTTTTTTTTTCAGCATTGATTTTAATTCAGATTGTTTGGTGGAAGTGAATTAGATGAAGTTCATCATATTTTAAATCATTACTATATTTTTTTTGTGCAGGTGGCCAGTGATAATAAAAAACAACTGAATGAAGGAGAAAATGAACAGAAATGAGATTTCTGAGGGAGTATGTGAGAAGACTATCAAAGGTAGAAATGTGATATGGAGACCACCAGTGAGCTGGGAAGGCAGAGTGAAGGAATATATAAACTGTAAAAGTATATCTATGCATATCTAAATATATCTGTAAGTAGATAGATAGAAAAAAAACAAATGTGTCAGTTTCACAGCACAAATATCAAATATCTCACAAGTAACATTAGAATACTGTACAGAAAGCAGTTAATATTTCTCACAAACTTACATCAGGAGGCACCATCTGGGGTCATGGCCAAGAGGGAGGTTACAACAGGGAGCGAGGGGGACACACTTGCACCCTGAACACAGTTCCAAGTCTTATGGAAAAATCCCTTCTGTAGAAGCATATAGGACTTTACATATGGTTTGCGTGACAACAAATTCACTCCTGCACATTGCATACAAATTGCTGCCACTTAGCCATATTTTTTCTTGCCCACTCATTGGTCCAGCAGTGTTGAAACATGGCAAGTATTTGCTGGAGTGAAAGCAAGCAATGCGACAAGCTAAACACCAGAGTGTAAGGCAGACGCACTCTGATTTCCTATTTATATTAGCCTGGTATGGCCCTTCTAAAATCCTACCATGGCCCCCTTGGGGACCAAGACTTCCAGTTTGAGAACCAGTGCAGTACGATGAGGTAGAGTCCAGAAGGCAAAGAAAAAGAAAATTGTGATAGTGGCAAGGCCATGCACATGGGGAGGGAGGTTGGGGGTTAACCCCCCATTTGGAAAGGATAAAAAATTTGAACAAAAATAATCCTAAAAATGGAACTCGTTAAACTAATTAAATCCTGTTAAGAGTGTTATGAGGTAGAAAAATAATAGAAAACAGGATTAAAAGTTCTACAAAATATTGTATATGAAAGCACGAATTAAGAACTGTCATGAAGATCCTAGAATGTTTTGTTACCAGAGAGAATAAGTGGGAGGTCATTAAAGGCTGTTGAAAAGATGAAAGTTTGTAGAACATAGTGGAAATTTTTAGAATGTTTTATAAGGGTATGTAAACAGTACTTCTGTGCAGAGTGAAGTAGTTTACGGTCAGCTATCAGTGAGTGAAGAAGTGTTTTACTCTTGTTTTTCCTGTGTATTTTAGTGAAAATAAAAGGAACCAGCGCCAACCCACCCCTGAATCACATCTTTTTTGTGTTTCTGCCTGGAATCGTGCTAAGTCTGTTCTTCGCTCTGCTAAAAATAATTTCATCCGCACTAAATGCTCTCAACTCTCCAACTGAAATTCTTCCCGTTCCTTCTGGCACCTTGCCAAAAACCTTTCTAACAACTTTACCTCATCATCCTTCCCTCCTCTTTCCCACTCTGATGGGTCTGTAGCTATTTCTTCTACTGATAAAGCAGATCTCTTTGCTTAGACTTTCTCCTCCAATTCCACCTTAGACGATTCCGGTACTGTTCCTCCGTCACTTCCCCCCTCTGACTTCCTCATGGCTGACACTAAAATTTCTTCAGCTGATGTATTTTCTGCCATCACTGGCCTCAGTACTAACAAGGCATATGGGCCTGATGGAGTCCCTCCTGTTGTCCTCAAGAACTGTGCTTCTGTGCTTACACCCTGCCTAGGTAAACTCTTTCGCCTTTGTCTTTCAGCCTGTAACTTTCCTTCTTGCTGGAAGTTTGCTCTCATTCAGCCTGTCCCAGAGAAGTGTGACCATTCCCAACCCTCCAACTATCGTCCAATTGCTTTAACATCCTGTGTTTCAAAAGTTTTTGAGTCTATTCTTAACAGAAAAATTTTAAAGCATCTTTCCTATCACAACCATCTTTCCAATCATCAGTATGGGTTCTGTCAGGGACGCTTAACTGGCGATCTTCTCACGTACCTTTCAGACTCTTGGTCATCCTCCTTTCGGGAATTTGGCGAAAGCTTTGCCATTGCACTTGACATCTCAAAGGCTTTCGATCGAGTCTGGCACAGATCATTAATTTCCAAACTGCCCTCTTACGGTTTCTACCCTTCCATCTGTGCCTTCATCAACAGCTTCCTTTCTGGTCGTTCTATAGCTGCTGTTGTAGACGGCCATCGTTCTTCTCCTAGATCCATTAACAGTGGTGTTACTCAGGGCTCTATCCTATCACCAACTCTCTTCCTTTTATTCATCAATGATCTTCTAAGCTGTACATCTAACCCTATCCAGTCATATGCTGATGATTCCACCATTTACCTTTCCATTCAGTTCCCGCAACGCCCATCTCAGCAGGTACTTCAACAATCAAGGGATGAGGCTATGGCACTCCTAATGTCTGACCTGGCTCGTATCTCTGACTGGGGTAAAAATAATCTTGTTGTTTTTAATGCATCTAAGACTCAGTTTTTACACCTGTCAAACCGACAGAACCTTCCACAGGATTACCCATTAAAATTTAATATCCAGCTCAATCCTGCATCATCATTGAACATGCTTGGGGTTTCATTCACTCGGGATTTATCTTGGAAAGATCATATTACATATCTGGTAAAATCTGCTTCCAAGAGATCAGATGTGCTAAGCCGACTCCATACCTTTTTTACCCCTGCACAGTTGTTGACTTTATACATGGGATTCATTCGCCCCTGTATGGAGTACAACTCTCATATGTGGGGAGGCTCCCCACAGACAGCTCTTTTTAATAGGGTGGAGTCAAAGGCATTTCATCTCATCAGCTCTGCACCTCTTACTGGCTCCCTTCAACCTCTGTCTCTTCGCTGCACTGTTGCCTCTTTATCTCTTTTCTATTGCTATTTCCATGGTCATTGCTCCTCTGAACTGTCTGTTTGCATCTCTCCACCTTTACGACGGGTGCATAACACCCATCTAGCAATAAACTCTCATCCTTTTTCTGTCCAGCTTTCTAATGCAAGAGTTAACCGTTACTCCCAATCCTTCATTTATGCAACAGGTCAGCTCTGGAACTGTCTCCCTCTGTCTGTATTTCCTACTTCCTATGATCTCCAGTCTTTCAAACGCAGTGTGTTCAGGCATCTCGAAATGAACAGATCTTGAATTTGGCTCTCTTTTGTATTGTTTTTGTTTTGTTTTTTCCTTAGAAGGAACTGTTCTGGGGGCTTGTAGCCTTTGGTTCCTTCTTCCTCGCATTAAAAAAAAAAAAAAAAAGGTAAATGACCAAATTCTTTGTTTCACTTCCATGGTTCTGTAGAGTTCAGTAGTTCCATTATCCTAAGCTTGTACCCTTTCAGTACTTTTGTCAGGTACAGTATCCAAGTTTACCATATTGTGTTACTTAGTTTAGTAGTTAATTAAGGCGCTCCAGTCAGATTGAGCCTGTGCAGGTTTACATCCAAGGGATGGTTGGGGTTTATTGCTCACGTAGTGCCACTCGGATGACTGAGGCTGGTCACACAGGACCAACTTGCCAAGGCCTGGGCTCCTATGCTCCTCATGAGGCAACACAGGCTTAGATGATGAACGAATGAATGAATGAAATTGAATAAACTAAGTTATGAAAATATATATATATATATATATATACTGTATATGCATTTTTTAAATGTCCCTTTCAAAAATCCTCCACATGGCCTGGGATAGTGGGAAAATTAATCAGCAGCATCACCAGTGAACTGATCCATATACTCATTCACTCGTCATTCATGTCTCTTGGCTTCACTTCAGCAGCACACATTATATCCCTTTTTACAGTTCCATAAATTCCTTAAATAATGTAATCCCTTGAAGATCTGACGTAACAGAGCCCAAGCAACGTCTGGGATTTGGTCTTGTTCGAGACTTGGGAAAAATCCCCTGTACAGGTACTTACAGACCCCAACCCAACCTAACTTTGAAAGCCACCTAAATAACTCCCTAGTGGACATGCACAGCACCCGTTTAAGACCCTATTCACACAAATATGGGACAGAAACCATTAAATAAATGAAAAGGAACCAGAGAATGAGAAATTAGAAGTAAGTGAGGAAAATATTCAGCAGTGTACAGGGTACAGGCCGTCGCGAAGATTAACCCGCCTCGCCTATGGCTCTGACAGTGATGAAGGTGCACTTGAAGCACGTACAGTAATCCAGTGTTGGCTGCACGTAATCCTTTGCACTGTGAATTATAATTGTTGAACACTGCACATTCTGTTCTTACTTGTGCCATGCCAGTTGTAACACGCCAGTGTTGCACTCTGCACTTCATCCTTTGCACTCTGAATTCTGATTTCTTAGCACTGCACAACACTGTAAATTCCCATGTGGTCTAGTGGTGAAATATTGCAGTTTATTCACTGTTTATTCATAAAAGCAAGCACATGGGCAGCCATGGCGCCGAGCGTGCAGTCATGATGGTAGGTAGGTGGGAAATGGGGAGGATGCAGGGGCGCTTTAGTGGATGTCACCGGAACTAACTGCCAAAACACAGCTGTTCATCACCACGCGGCAAATTTTGAGTAGGGATGAATACATATCGGCTTTTTTTTCTTTCTTTCCTTTTTTTTTGCATTTTGATGTTTTTTGGCCATTTTTGGTGTCCCAGATGTCCAGATATCTTAAGGTATAATCCTAGACTTGAACTGATGGACCCAAGCCCAAAATGCCTGAGACTTGGGGTGTCCGGGTTGTGGGCATCTGAGTCTTAAAGGGATTACTGTTCTTTACAGTCCTTTTGTCAAGCTTTCTTCAGAATCTGTCTCATTGCATGTATATGATCCACACACCCTGTATCATTCCTTAAATCACCATGTTTGTACCTCACCAGATCTTCTGATATACAGTCAGTCCTTGAGTAACACATGGTTGAGAAACACCGTTTTGCACTTACACTGTCGGCATAATGCGACAGGCCATAACCAATATGGGGAAACTCTAGACCTTATGTGGGAAGTGTCAGCTGGCCAAGCGGCACAATTTGAAAGTCGCGTGCTGTTACGTCACCTGCCAGACTCACCATGATTGGCCAGCTTACATCCAGGTACAGCCACCTCCTAATTCGAGGTCAGCTCCGCTGTATCAGCTTTGGACATCGAAGGATTCAACTTCGATGTTGAAGAAGGAAGTGCAGGAGCAGCAGCATCTCAACAATAACAAAAACAACATTGAGGGTGGGGAGTGGGGGTAGAGTACCAGGGAGCCATGCATCAACAACAAACAGGTACCTAGCCTAACTCTTGCTCTTTATTATGTACAGTACGATAGCAACTCGGTATTTACAATTTTCTTGTTGGAATGAGGTGTTGGCAGGATCTTTTATTAATTTTTTATAGGTTACCATATGTAGTGGGCCTTAATTTTATTTTTTTTTCAATGTTCGTTAATTGGAGGTTCCATTATTGTTTTTCATACTGCGTGTATCTTAGATATTACCAAATGCTAAGCATTCTTATTTAATTACCGAGCATTATTTTGCCAGCCTGTATCATAGTTTAATGAATACTGTTTCTCCTCTGTGATGTATATAAAGAGTTGCTTTATGCATGGTTGTGTGACGATTGCTGAATGCACCATGATTAATGAACGCTCAACGCATGATACCATTTTGGCTCAAATTTTACCAAATGCACATTTTAGAACAGGGAAGTGAGCATGGAAGTAAAAAAGTCAGTGCACGACAGTATTGTGATACTAACTCGAACGTATGGAAGTGAAGCTTGGACCGTGTTGGAAGGACACAAGCCAAGAGTAAGAGCAGTGGAAATGAGTTGTTTGAGAGGAGCATGTGGAGTTAGGTGGAGAGACACACTGACATATGAGAAAATGAAGGAGCACTGTGGTGTGGATGTGGATGTGACAGAAAGCGTTAGGAGAAATACATTGAGGTGGTTTGGCCATGTGGAGAGGATGGATAGCAAGAGACTAACGAGGAGAGTGTATGCAAGTGAGGTGGAGTGGCAGGAGGGAGAGGGAGGCCGAGGATGAGATGGAGGGATGGAGTGGAGAGGTATGTGAGAGAGGGGGATGTGAGCTGGGAGCAAGGCATTGAAGTGGTATTGGACAGGAGGACATGGAGGCGATTTGTTTGTGGCCACCCCATACGGGATTGAGACGTCTGGCAATAGATAGATAGACATTTTAGTTTGCATGCTGGGAGGTAGGTTATAATCACTGGGGGGTCTGGGGAGCAAAACCCCCCAGCTAAAGCTACAGTTAGGCTCCCACTGCTATTTATGGCTATAAATTGTATACAGTTGAGTTTGTTTGGTGTGTTGACGTCATGTACTGTTGATGAAATCGGCAATAACCATGCTATCAGGGACGTTCAAGTGGCTTTCTATAATATTGCTGAGTAGTTATATTTCTTTTGTTCTTCAATTTTTTTTTTTTTCATCAAAAAGCAATTGGTAATTATCTGAGATGTATCTGATAATAATAATATTTTCCTCGAGAGGGTAGGTCGATGAGAACACAGTTTAAATCGCTGCATCAGTCATGTGTGATTACAATTTCATTTTTTGTTAGTGCTAAGTTAATACCATTCATGGTCATAATTACAGTTACACAGTGTCTTTTCCAGTGTTTTACCTGATGATGGGTATAAGTAGGGGGTAATTTATGTGAGGTAGGGTTAAGAAGGGGTAAAAGTGAGAGTTTTGGAAAGTGGCCAGACAACATTTTACCATTATACATGCAAACAATTTGTTTGAGTGACATGAGTATGGGTACCATGGTCCTTGTCCAGTCCTTAACATCCATGTTACTCAAAGATTGATTGTATTCTGCTCCTTCCCTATGATTTTTTTTTTTCCCTCAGCACAACGACCTTATAATGAATAATTTTAAACTCATTTCAATCACCTTTATTTTTGCACAGTAGCAATCACAGCCTTCTACTCTGTTGTTACATTTTCATTTATTCATGTTTTCTTGCATATCTCAACAAACCCTTCATTCCACTTACTTTGCAATGCATAATAATCTCCTGCATATACCCCATTCACACCTGATACCTTCTCATTTATCAAATGCTTTATAGCACTCATCACTTCTACCAGTATCATATTTTCTAGCACCACATTCCTGCTCTGCACACCACCAAAGCCAGTTATGTCCACTACATTTATGTTGTCATCATTCCCATTCATCAGGCATTCTGAAAATGTGTATTGTCTTCATCTGCTCCATATTTCACTTCCTTTTGTTAATATTCTTCCTCTTTCATTGCTCAAACTTTCACTCTTTTTCAAAAAAAAAAAAAAATGTATATATATATATATATATATATATATTTTTTTTTTTTAGAGTAGTTTGCATACATTGCAAACTAAAATGTCTATCTATCTATATGTATGCAAAGTACTCTAAAAATATATATATATATATATATATATATATATATATATATTTAGAGTAGTTTGCATACTTCTAAGATCATCATTTGCCTCTTTCTCATTTTTCTTATTATTGTAGCTTCTTTACATGTCTTGTACTTTCATTATATTCTCATCTTTCATTCAAACTTCTATCATGCATCCAATCTTGCCACTTCTATCTCTTTTCTTCCACAGCCTTTCATTGTCAACATCATGCCAGTATTGCACCTTTAATAAGAGATGCTACTCTTACAGCACCTTACATAACTTTGTCATTCCTAACCAGACACTTCCTGTGTGCATTCCATGAGTTTCCCAGATCCATTTTCCATCAGCTTATTGATACTTTACTCCTTTACTACCATTGCTGGCTATGCATTTGCTATTGTTTTTTTTCTCCGATTTCAGACTTTCACTCAGATTACTGTACTCCATTCTCTTTTTATCCACAAGGCTGATCATAGTTTTTCCTTGCATATACAGTATATACTGTACACAATGAATAAATCTTTGTCTGTGTGTGTGTGGATGCAGATGTGCCCAAGTGTGTGTATGTACAGCATGTGTATGTGTGTGTGTGTGTGTGTGTGTGTGTTAATAGTGATATAGTCTACTTTATCATCTCTGACATTATCTTGCTTGACTTATTAATACCCATACGTTCTCCTTCCTCAGGTATTCGTATGACCCTTTCCATCATTCTCCCAATGAAAATCCAGAGGCTGAGCTTGCTGTCAATGCTGGGGACTACGTGCTGGTGTGGGGCTCCATGGATGAGGTAGCTCCACCACATATCGTGAGAACCTCAGGGTCTATCTCTGTCCTTGCTACCTTGTCTGCCTCTGCCCATCTTATTCTGCCTGCTTCTGCCCGTCTGTTATCTGTCTTTCTTGGCCACTTTGCCCTTCATGAGCCATCATTGTCATCCATTACCAATTCTGTTTTAGCTGCCAGTTCAGACTACCTTGACATTTCAGAAATGTGAGCAAATCTTATACTTTATAGTATTCTCAGTATTTTGTGAATTTTCATTAGTACCTGCAGTGCACATTTTTCATTTACTAACCCACTTGTCAGCTGTTTCAACACAAACTTTTTATATAGACATTTTAGCAATTGGAAGATCTCATAGAGGCCTGAATGACAGGAAAATGAAGGCAGAAATATTGTCTTTATCATACTGCATACGGGTCATTATTGCAACTCTTGAAGGTTGTTCCACTAAATGCATGGCTCATCTTGTGAAAAAGCAATGGCTTGCATACAGAAATACATGTCATAAAACAAATATTTGTGTATTTGTATCATTTACAAAGGCTTCAACATGCTTGCATGTGTCGGCCTTGGTCATCTAATGGTGGCTCTCCATGGTGCTCGATCTCTGGCAGCCACCCTATTCCCTTATCCCTGAGATCACACTCTGACCTTGTTATAGGTCTTTTTTGGTCTGCATCTTGCATCTCTAACCCCGACGCTCACGCATCACCTTCTGCACCCAGTTGCCATCCTCCATCCTTTCAACATTCCCAGGCCATCTTAGTCTACCCCTACTCATCCAAACATCAGAACATTCAAGTCCCATCCTTCCTCTCAACACTTCAGTTGCCCCCAGTCCTCGTATTCATAGATGCATCATACATCCATCTAATCATTGTCATTTCTGTATGTTTGGGCCTATGACTATCTTCTTGCTTTACTGCCCAGGCCTCACTACCATACAGCATTTTACTGCCAATGCTTTCTTTATACAGAGATTCCCTAACACAGAGGGAGAGCCCTTTCATTGTTAGTAGAGGCAACAGCTCCCTGAACTTCCTTCAGTTACTCCTTCCCCAAGCCACAGAGCTGCCCCACCTCCAGACGTAACAGGTCCTCCAAATAACAAAACTCCTCCACATGCTTAGTTTACTGAAAACTAAGCTCCTCCTCAGTTTTTTAGTACAGTATTTATTTCATTGATCTACTTATTCAAACTCGTCTAAGATTATTATGGCTTATTCTCTTGTTTCTTTCATCCCTTTTTTATGTGTTATTTTTTCCAATCTTCTGTTCATTCTCTTATCTTCTTAGTATCCTGTTTTTCCTTTACTCCTTTCTTAAGACCCCAGCAGAACAAGGAGGTTCTCACATTTGTTTTAAGTATCTCAGTACATAGTTGCTACTTGTTTAAATAATTCAAGTACAGTATCGTACTTGGTGTCGGTATATGCCTTTGAATTGCCTGACCAAATGTTTTTGAGCTATTGTTCCAGAACATAATGAGATCATCCTTTAAATATGCGTATTTGATAGGGATCTAGCCTTTTCATCAATGAATATATATTTTTTATTGTTAAAAATAGGTCATAACAGCAAAGTAGGTTTTCAGATGTGCTGTTTATTTTTATTGCATAGATACAGTACAGGAGACAAAAGCATGGAAGTATAATTTGTCAGATGCTACTCTACCATCTGTATGGATATGTGTGTCTTGATATATTATTGTTGTCTTTAGCTCTGTCTACAGTAATGCTCATACTGCTGCTAAGCTCACCAATGGCCTATGAATTGAACCAAGCATGAGATTTCTTCTTGCCTTCCCAATTGCTGAGCTTAACTTGGCAAGAGGCATTTCTTCATACTATTTCCGGACACTACTTTTTACTTTTTCAGTTATGCTAGGATAAATATATAATTTATGTATTGGCCATACACCTTCATATTTCTTTCAAAGTTTGACACATATCTCCTCTATTCTGTCATATACTTGAGGACACTTACTCTCAATGGCCTTAACATGATTGATTGAACATTCATATTCCTAAATATATATATATATATATATATATATATATATAACACATATATATATTATATATATGTATATACGTATTTATATATATATATATATATATATATATATATATATATATATATATATAACACATATATATATTATATATATATATATATATATATATATATATATATATATATATATATATATATATATATATATATATATATATATATATATATATATATATATATATATATATATATATATATATACTGTATATATATGTGTGTGTGTGTGTGTGTGTGTGTGTGTGTGTGTATATATACAGTATATATATAGGAGGAGGCTGTAGTACAGGCCAAAGACGGTGGTACTCCCGAGGGGAATGGGAATGCTGGTGATAGGGAGAGCTGGAGCTCTTGTTTCACTAGCTATCTAACCATCCCCCTTTGCTGACCTTTTCAGTGTGACAGTAACATGGAGAGTAGACCAGCACACTCTCCCAAACATTTCCTCTACCTATCTTATGCACTACACCACATGCACCTTACATTTCACACAACGTATCCCAGTACGTAACGGGTTGGCGCCAGCAAGGGCATGCGGCCAGAAAACTTTGCCCCCGCTACCTAGTGGTGGACTTCTGGGGGGAGGCGTGACGGGGGTTCCGCCGGCATAGATCATGGGTCCAGGGCGAGATGGGGCTTGGGCCTGTGCTAGAGGGTGCAGGGTATTGCGGTTCTCAGGCTGCCACTTCTGCCCAATACGGCCCGAACCGGGGAGTAGCACCCCAGGAGGCTGCCCTATAAGTGGGTGTATAATGGCAGGATAGTTAGGGTGCCAAGGCGCGCTTGGAGGGTGTCCTTGCAGCTGTCCTGACAGGTGCCCCGAGGCCACCACCACAGCCACTGGTAAGCTGGTGGGCTAGGGGTCCCAGATCCATTGCCTGGACCTGGAACTGTGCAGTGAGTGGGGCCTGTGGTATGTCTGTCCCCCTTTATTAATCCTGACTATGGCAGGTTGTAAGGCAAATAAGGCTTTATGTGAGTGGGATCCTATAGATGAGCGATTGTTATTCGCACGGTTTAAATCAAATAATGGCAACATCAGTCTGTTTGTGTGTTATGCACCTACTAATGATGCACTCGATGAAAGGAAAGACACATTTTATGAAAAGTTGCAAGAAGGAGTAGGAAGGGTACCTAGACATGATGTTTTGATCTGCGTTGGAGACTTTAATGCAGTAATGGGCTGTTCAAATGAGGGATTTGAGGCATGTATGGGTAAGATGGGAGTTGGTAGTAGGATGAGTGAAAACGGAGTGAGGTTTGGAAGCTTCTGTCTAGCAAATGACTTAGTCATCGGGGGCACACTCTTTCAGCATTGCAATATACACAAGACAACTTGGGTGTCGCCGTGTGGAAAATATAAAAATCAGATTGATCACATCGCTATCAGTAGGAGGCATAGAAGTTCTCTGCTAGATGTTCATGTTAAACGGGGAGCGGATATTGGTAGTGACCATCAACTCAGCATTGCAAAAATTAGGTTTAAACCTAAAAATCAGAAGAAGGAAAAATCTGGTGTTGGTAGATACGATATTGTTAAGCTTAGAAGGGAAGGAGAAGAAAAGGAGGAATTCAGATTAGAATGCAGAAATAGGTTTTTGGTGTTGGAAACGTTGGAAGAGGGGGAGAGAAGTGTAGATGAGATGTGGGAGGATGTGAACAAAGTTTTGCATGAGACTGCTGAATGTACGATTGGAAGGAGACATAGATTCAGGAGAAAGAAATGGATATCAGAGGAAACGTGGGATATGATAAAAAAGAGAGGTGAGGCTAAATTGAGGAGTGAGATGCAATGCGTTGATGAACGAGAGATTGAATTAGCAAGAGCTGCGTACTGGAGTTTGAATTCAGAAGTAAGAAGGTTAGCTAGGAGAGATAAAAGAAGATGTGTGGATGAAAAGGTTGCAGAGACTGAAATCTTAATAAACAAAAATGATGGACAGAGTCAAAGAATAGCATATGAATCGATCAGAGAACTGAGTGGTAATGCAGGTAAACGCAAGGAAATACCAGTTAGAGACAGGGAAGGAAATTTATTGACCAAAGATGGAGATATTAAAAACAGATGGAAAGAGCATTTTGAGACAGTTCTTAATAGACCAATACCACCAGAAGAGGATATACCGTCTGCTCAGGAAGATTTAAATATAGAAACAGGAGAGTTGAGGCTTGCAGAAGTGGAGAAAGCAGTAAAACAGTTAAAGAATAATAAGGCACCAGGGGAGGATGGTTTATTTCCGGAAATGTTTAAAGTGGAGGGGGATAGATTAATAATGATCTTGACCAAGCTATTCAATAAGATATGGGTGACAGGGTTACTACCATCAGTTTGGAAGAATGGTGTAATTGTTAAAGTTCCGAAGAAGGGAGACCTGAGTGAATGTGGTAATTGGAGGGGAATCTCTTTGTCACCGATAGCTTTGAAAGTTTTCAGTATTGTGTTGTTAAATAGGTTGGAGCCGGTGGTTGAGGGTATTCTGAGGGATGAACAGGCTGGTTTTAGAAAGGGACGTGGTTGCAATGATCAGATCTTTATAGTTAGGCATTTGATGCAGCAAGTTAATGAAATGAGAGTACCGTTAAGTCTTTGTTTTGTTGATTTTGAAAAGGCTTTTGATAGTGTTTCGAGAGAGACTATGGGGAAGATCATGAGACATTATGGAATACCAGAGGAGTTTGTGAGGGTCATTATGAACATGCATGAGGACACATTTTGTAAAGTGATGGTTGATGGTTGTCTGAGTGATTCGTTTGAAGTCAAGTCCGGAGTAATTCAAGGTGGTGTTCTATCGCCTTTACTATTTATATTGGTCATTGATTACATTATGAAACGTGTTGGAACAGAAACCGGTGCAGGTATACTTTGGGGAGAGAACAGGAAACTTTTGGATTTAGATTATGCAGATGATATAGTTTTGATTTGTGATGGGCCAGAAGAGATGCAGAGAGTGTTGGACTGTTTGGTGAGTGAAGGTCGCAAGGTGGGTTTGGTTATTAATTGTGGAAAAACTGAAATAATCAATATGAATATGGAAAATGCGCAGGAATGTATAATTGGAGGTATGGTTGTAAAGCAAGTTGATAGGTTTAAATATTTAGGTACTTATTTAGCCAAGGATGGTTCTTTGAACTTTGAATTCGAGGAAAGGTTAAAGAAGGCTAATCAGGCAATGGGAATGCTTAAAAATATTTGGAATAATAACAATTTCTCTGTGCATACAAAAATCAAACTTTATAAGGTAATGGTTAGGAGTATCTTAATTTATGGACACGAGTCTTGGTACAGCACAGTGACTATGGAAAATAAATTCTTGGTGTTTGAAAACAAAGCACTTAGAAGAATATTAGGAGTTAAGTGGTGGGAAAGGATACCAAATAGTAGAATTAGAGAAATAACGGGAGTGCAGCCGATCGATGAATATGTTAGATTCTCACGATGGAAGTGGCTAGGACATGTGTATAGGAGACAGGGAATAGTACGAGGTACACCAGGGTGGGTGGCACTTGGTAGGAGAGGTAGAGGAAGGCCAAAAGAGACGTGGGTGAGGACAATGAGACGGGAAGCTGGAGATGAGTGTTGGGGAGATCTTGAGGAGTTAGCACAAGATAGGATGTGGTGGTGTGAGTTCATCGAGGCCCTATGCATCCCCGAGGGTGCCACAGGAAATGATTGATGGCAGGACACAAGAATAAGTTTCAAAGCAAGCCTGAGGACAGTAAATCACCCAGGAGGATGAGGGTGGGTTCATGGAATGTCGGAAGTTTGAGGGGAAGAGCGAGGGAAGTCATTGAGGCATTCAGTAGGAGGTGGGTGGATGTGGCGTGTTTGCAGGAAGTCCGGTACAGGGGTGGATCAGCCAGAAAGATTGTTGGGAGGGACTGTTGCTATAGGGGGGGGACAGATGGATATGGGGGTGTTGGTGTGATGGTTGCTGAGAAATGGGTGGAATATGTTATGAATGTTATAAGAGTAAGTGATAGGATATTGGTAGTGAAAATTCTATTCGGTAGGAAGAAAGCTGCAGTTTTATCGGCATATGCTCCACAGGCAGGATTGGATGAAGCAGAGAAAGATAGATTTTGGGATGATTTAATACGTGTAGTACCATAGGTGGTATGCGGGATGATGAGATAGTGGTTTTGGGAGGGGACTTAAATGGTCATGTAGGTGAAGCAGCACAAGGTTATGAAGGAGTGCATGGGGGATGTTCGTATGGTATAAGGAATGCGGAAGTGGAAAGGATACTCGAGTTTGGGGAGGCAATGGACATGTGCAACACATATTGTAGGAAAAGAGAGAGTAGGTTAATTACGTATGAGTATGGGGGAAATAGCAGTCAGATAGATATATTTCCTGGTTAGGAGGGCTGATAGGAGGTTAGTGAGAGATGTTAAAGTTATAGGAAGTGAGGAGTGTGTGCAGCAGCACAAACTATTGATTTGTGATGTGGTGCTTAAAGAGCGAGTGATGAAAAAGAGGACTTATGTACCTAGGAGGAAAGTATGGAAGCTGAAAAACCAAGTAGTAAAGGATGCCTTCTATAGCAAGATGAGGAGAGTGCTGGCTGAACAGGGAGCTGTAGACAGAGGCATTAATGAACAGTACAGCACCCTCAAGAACAATCTCTTGAGAGTTACTGATGTAACATGCGATTGGACAAGAGAACCACCAAGACATAAAGTAACTTGGTGGTGGGATTAGGGTGTAGAAGCTGCAGTTAGGGAGAAAAGAAGGTTTTTCCGGGAATGGAAGAAGGGTGGTAGCAAGGAGGAATACTTGGCTGCCAAGCGCAGGGCTAGAAGAGAGGTATACAGGGCTAAGTCTGAGTCACAAAGACTTTTACTTGATAACCTGAATCATGGGGAAAGAAAAAATAGGATATTTAAGGTGGCAAATCAGATGAAGAGAGATAATCGGGATATTATAGGTGAGCAGTGTGTGAAGAATGATGAAGGAAGGGTAGTGGTGAACAGTGAGGATATTAAAGATGCATGGAGAGACTATTATAGCCAGTTGTTGAATGAGGAGTTTGACTGGGACAGGGAAGGTTTAGAGCCTGTAGATCCAGTGTTTGGCCCTTGGCCTTCGATTGATGCTGCTACTGTGAGTGAGGCAATAGGCAGGATGAAGGTGGGGAAGGCAGCAGGTGTGTCTGGGTTGACTGCCGAAATGTTGAAGGCCTCAGGAGATATAGGGGTGAGGTTAGTCTATCTATCTATTGCCAGACGCCTCAATCCTGTTTGGGGTGGCCACAAACAAATCGCCTCCAAGTCGCCCTGTCCCCCGCCATTTCACTGCCCTGCTCCCAACTCACACCCCCCTCTCTCATATACCTCTCCACCCCATCCCTCCATCTCATCCTCGGCCTCCCCCTCCCTCTTTCCCCCTCCACCTCACTCATATACACTCTCTTCGTCAGTCTTTCACCCTCCATCCTCTCCACATGGCCAAACCACCTCAGTGTATTCACTGAGTTAGTCACTGACCTGATAAATATGATTATTTATGAGTGTGTTGTCCCAGATGATTGGATGATTGGCTGAAGAGTGTAACTGTAAATGTGTATAAAGAGAAGGGTGATGCCCTGGAAAGAGGAAATTATAGAGGTATAAAGCTTTTAGATCAGATAATGAAGGTAATGGAGAGAGTTTTAGAAGGTATGATTAGAGAAAGAGTGAATATTGATGAGATGCAGTTTGGGTTTATGCCAGGTAGGGGGACCACTGGTGCCATATTCATTGTTCAACAACTTTAGGAAAAATATATTGGTAGGAGAAGGGATCTGTATTTTGTTTTTGTTGATTTGGAAAGACCTTCGACAGAGTCCCTAGAGAGGTGGTGATGTGGGCAATGAGAAAGCTTGGCTTGGAGGAGTGGCTGGTTAGGTTGGTTATGGCTATGTATGTGGGTGCTCGCACCCAGGTAAGAGTGAATGGAGATTTGAGTGATGAGTTTTCGAGTCCCATGTTTTTTATCATGGTACTTGAAGCCCTCTCACGTGACTTTAGAAACGGACTCCCGTGGGAGATGTAGTATGCTGATGACTTGGTGTTGATTGCAGAGAACGAAAGGGAGGCGGAGGAAAGGTTTAGGAAGTGGAGAAATGGTATGGGGCACAAGGGCTTAAGGGTAAATGCAGATAAAACAAAAGTGATGATATCTAGGGTTGGTGGCGGTACTGTCAAAGATGAGGGAGAGTGGCCATGTGCAGTTTGCCACAAGGGCGTGGGAAGTAATTCTATCTTGTGCGGTGTTTGTGATAAATGGGTGCACAAGAGATGTAGTGGTATTAGAGGTAGACTGCGAGATAATGCTGATTTTATGTGTATGGTGTGTCTGGGAGAGCAGGTGGAGATTGTCAGGCGTGAAAGGATTGAATTTGTTGGTGAATCTCTTGAGTGTGTGGAAGAGTTTTGTTATTTGGGAGACATGTCATGTGCTGGAGGTGGAGGTGGGGCTGGAGCTAGCCCTTTGGCTAGGGTGAGAAGTGGTTGGAAAAAGTTCAGGGAGCTCTTGCCTCTTCTGACATTGAGAGGGCTCTCCCTACGTGCTAAGGAGTCTTTGTATGCAGCATATATTAGGAGTGTAATGCTGTATGGTAGTGAGACCTGGACAGTAAAGGAGCTGGATACTAGCCGGCTTAGAAATGACAGTGATTAGGTGGATGTGTAGTGCGTCCCTGTGTGCAAGGTCTGCGGGGGGGCTGGGTTTACGATGGAAGAGTTGAGAGGTAGGATGGGACTGGAGTGTATCGGTGTTGTGATGAGGAGAGGTAAATTGAGATGGTTTGGACATGTGGAGAGGATGGGGGATGATAATTGGGTGAGGAAGGTGAGAAGTGTTAATATTGAGGGTGGGGTTATGAGGGGTAGACCGAAAAAGACATGGGACGAGGTCATTAAGTGTGACCTCAGGGTTAAGGGACTGAACAGGGAGGCTGCAATGGATCGTGCAGCATGGAAAGCCGCCATTAGGTGACCAAGGCCGACGCATGCAAGCATGTGGGAGCCTTTAAAAATGAAATGATATATATATATATATATATATATATATTTATATATGTATGTATATACAGTAAATTCTCGTTTTTCGCAGCTTAGATGTTCTGCCAAAACCGCGTGAAATGCGAAATGTCGAAGTGTGAAGTTAAGAATCAGTGGGAAAAATTGAGGAGCCTTCCGGAGTGATATGTACCTTCTCTGTCAGAAAGTATTATAACCCCAAACAGGCCCTACCCAAAATTAAATGAAGACTGTTTACTAGTGCTAAAACAGCATAACACAATAAACATGTACCTGAAAAGATATTAAAACTGTTATAAAGAGCTGCAACACCAAAAATCCTTACCAGAAATAAAGTGAAGACTGGCGTGAGTGGCAAGTAAAGGTTTGTTGAGGGTGGATGGGCTAGTTCCTGGTTTCAATAACCAAGGAAAAACTGCTACTTTTTACCAGATTATTTAATTTTCGACATCAAAGTCAGTTAACTAAACCCCGGTAATTTTATTTACCCTCTTTGTCACTAAAAGGAAAGGAGAAATTGTAGCAACATTATTTTACTCACTGCTATAAGGAAGAGAGGCTGTAATACAGTCAGATAGAATCAAAAATTGGTGGGCTGAGTCTACCATCTCTGTATTGGGACGGTTAATATTATCCTTTTCTTCTTTAAATATCGATAAGCTTTACTTTACATCCATTTCAGGTATTTGTCCATCAATACAAAAATAAATAGTGTTACGAGAAACATGTAACAATTCTTTGTCAAGAAATAGTAGCACGACATGGCTGAAGATCGTACGTTATGATCACAAACAATAACAAACTCACGTGTGTCTACTGCCCAGCTGGACCTGCTGTGTATTCACGACATGGCAGAAGATCATACGTTACAATAATTAACAGTAACAAACTCACTTGTGTCTACTGCCCCGCTGGACCGGCTGTATAAAAATCATGGAAAACTGTTGCATAGAAAGAAGGATGGTGCCTATACTGAGCATCGGTATGCATCATTTGCCGAGTGTTGGCTGCCGACTGAGAGCATCGTATTGTGGGGAAATTCACAAATTGTGAGACAACTCAGAAACTTTTTTCTTGCGCAAAAAATGAGGCGTCAAAGTAAAATGTGTCCAAATACGAGGACTTACTATATATATATATGAGGCTGCGCTTGCAAGTTTGTACCAAGCGACACTTTTTGTAAAAGCCAGAAATCGCGTTTAAAGTTTACGAATATTGAAACGATCATAATTCCTTTGTTTTTAAAGCTAGAGACTTCATTCGAAGACCAAAATGAAGGTTAAAGTATGCCAAATATGCCCATATTGTTTGTCATTGAAAATAATATACGCGAATATACGAAATTCTAGTTTTTTTCGAAATGCCAAAAATCGGCGATTTTTAGTATACAACTTCAACAAAGTATAACCCCGTTATAATAATGCTAGAGACTCCATTAGAAAACCATAGTAAAGAGGAAAGGATGCAGATTATGAGTATATAAAAAGATTTTGGATAAACCAATTAGTGGAAAACACCTGTTTTCCAAGTGCTACAGAATTTTCACTCAAAGTTCATGATCACAAAACCATTCAGTACATAGTTGTTAATGGACATAGAGATATCAGATATGCACTAGGGGGTGGTGATAATGCACTCGGCCACCACGTGCATTATCACCACCCCCAGTGCCCTCAGGAAGTGCCACACATCCCTCATTATCACCAGCGTCATCACTGCTATCACCACCATCACCATCACTTTCAGCACCACGAACTATGGCACCAGGAGCCATATCACCATCGCCAGCATCCTCACATAATGCCACCCTAGCTGCACCATTATCGCCATCATCACTATGACTATCACCGGTGTCCGAAGCAGCAACACGGACACCACGTGCTTTATCCCTAAGACCAGGACGAGCTTTGTGGGTGTAAAAAACAGCCACTTTAAAAGACTTGGAGCCATCAGCAGAGCTGCTCTCTTGCACCCCTGAAGGCCCAGTGGTAGAGTCATCAACATAATATCAGAAGACATTAATACCACAATGAACACCTAAAAAAAAAAAGGGGGGGGGGGAGTGTAGCTTTTGTACGCGGAGAATGACACGCGAGGCAAAACTAGGCCTTTGCAGTACCACCAATAGCATGCGCTGGAAATGCTGAAAATAGCACGTAGCCATATCATTATCATAAGAGTTTCTGGGTTAACCCGTACAATCCCGCTGTCGGCATGGTGCCGACAGTACAAAAGTCTTGATTAATCCCAGCAATGTGATGGTGCCGACAGCAAAATTTGAGCACTGTAGCATGTCTCAAACTGCTTTAATCAAGCGTATTTTTTTGCTAAGGAGTAGCTTAATTTATTGGCAACACTGTGTCCAAGCATTTGTAGTACTGAGTTTGGTTCTGCGTGGGTGGGTAACATCAGTGTGCCACTGTCCATCAGAGCATCAGAATGTCGCGAAAATTACGCCATTTTTCCGCCTCATTGGGCTGGAGGAGACTGTTGAACTTGTCACATGGATCCTTCTTTCCCTTCATTTAGCGATTGTTCAGAAGAGAAAGACCTGGATGACTATTCTGGGGAGGAATATGAGCCAGTGGAGGACACTGAGAAAGGGGAATCCCCCTTTCTCCTCCCCTGTTCTCTCTCATCCCGCCCAGCTGGGTGGGAAAACATTGCTCACGGCTTGGGAAACTGGGCTAAAAACACGACAGACGGCCATCCTGGTCTTATTTCTCCTATACGGAGTACTTTTTTTTGCTTCTTGATTTACATGTCCTTTTGGATTGTTTTATGCAATAAAAATCTTTTCTGTTTTTGGTCCGGGATTGGGTGGGTATAAAATTGCAAAAATGCCTGGGATGGTACGGGTTAATGAGAAACAATATTGACCTTATTTAACATGTCAGAGCATTGGCAAAATTTACTTAATAATATGGTACATAAATTAAAATTATATTCATAACAATTTTTAGATTCCAACAATAGCTAACATGGTATAGCAAGTGACTCGCCCTGTCAGTGTCGCTTGGTACAAACTCACCTGCGCTGGCGGTCTGTCACCCACCCTCACCTCACAGATCGATTTCAGTGTTGCATTTTGGAGGACTTTCAGCCTTATGTCTAGTTCAAAATTGTACCAAGCGACATGCCTAGGATATAAAAGAAGGGTCAAAATAGTGATATAACATGAAAATGCATGGTCGACTTGGGTGGCGCTTGGTACAAACTCGCATGCATGGCCTCATATATATATATATATATATATATTTCTATCTATATATAGCCCGACGCCCTAATCCCGCAAAGGGTGGCTGCAGACAAAATGCCTCCAAGTCGCTCTGTCACCCACCATTTGACTACCCTACCCAACTCACTCCCCCTTCCCATATATACCTCTCAACTCCATCCCTCCACCTCATCCTTGGTCTTCCCCTCCCTCTCCCTCCCTCCACCTCTCCTACATACACCCTCTTAGTCAGTTTTTCATTCTCCATTCTCTCCACATGTCCAAACCACCTCTGTGTATTTCTCCTAATTTTCTCAACCACATCCACACCCACCCCACAATGTTCTTTCACATCTTCATTCATCAACCTGTCCCTCCATGTCACTCCATATGCTCCTCTTAAGTAGCTAATTTCCACTGCTCTCACTCTTGACTTGTTCCCCTCTTTCAAGGTCCATGCCTTGCTTCCATACATCAGGGTAGGGATCATAATACGACAACACATTCCGTATTCACCTACCTATTTCTCGTCACTGCTTTCAGTGAACCAACAACCTTCTTTCCCTGCTATACCCTTTCACGCATTTCATCCCCCAAGGTTTCATCCTTACTCATCACACTACCCAAGTACTTGAATGAACTCACATTCCCCATATCCTCGCTATCCAACCTCACCGTTCATTCTGTGACTTCATTCCTCTCAAACACCATAACTTTACTCTTGTTTACAGTAACTTTCATATTCCTCTTCCTACACATTGTCTCAAATTCATTCACCAGACCTTGCAACTCGCATTCATCTTCACTCAACAATACTGTATCATCAGCAAACAACAACACCGGAATCTTCCAAATCTCACCCTCATTCATTAGAGCCAGCCCCACATCCACTGCCCTACCTTGCAGCTCCTTTACAACCCCATCCATGTATATATTAAACAGCCATGGAGACATCACACATCCCTGTTTCAGTCCCACACTGAGATCAGAGAACGCACTCAGCTCACCATCCATTTGCACCATAGCCCTAGCTCCTTTAAACATACTCTTCACGGCATTCAGCAATTTTCCCTCCACTTCATATATTCTCAGTACCTTCCACATACCTTGTCTATCTATTCTGTCATAAGCTTTCTCCAAGTCCACGAAGGCAGCATACACTTTCTTTCCCTTCTCTAGATTACTTCTCCACTAAACATCTTAGAAGAAATATCTGATCTACACACTCTTTTCCCTTCCTAAATCCCCCTTGTTCTTCTCCAACTAGCTCCTCTGTTATATGCCTAATCCTATCAGTGAGTATTCTACCATATATTTTACCAGTCACACTAAGAAGGCAAATACCCCTATGGTTACCACATACTTCTCTCTCCTCTTTTCCTTTGTATAAAGGAACAATTATACCTGATTTCCAGTCCTCCGGAACCCTTTCCTCTTCCCAAGCCAGTCTGCATAACTTCCATACCCACTCCACTACAGTCTCACCCCCATACCTCAGCATTTCACCACACACTCCATCAATTCCTGGGGCCGTTCCCATCTTGATCTTCTTCATTGCTTCCACTATTTCCGCCCTACTGATGTCTTCCTCCCTCCTCTCATCTCTCCTTCTCCCAGCCATTCCTAACCACTTATACTCGCACTGCTCTCACTCTCTACATTCAACAAATCCTCAAAGTTCTCCTTCCATCTCCTCAATTTCTCTCACTTCTCCACCAACAATCTGTTATTCCTATCTTTCACTCCCCTACTATTTCCCCTTTCACACTGCCTTACTTTCTTTACCTCCCTCCAAAACAATTTCTTACTCTCCCTCCATTTCACACTCAGATTCCTCCCAAATTCTTCATCCACTTTCTTCCTACTGTCCTTCACCAGTCTCTTCACCTCCCTTCTCCTGCTCACATGTACCTCTCTCTTCTCTCTCTCATCTTCTCCCCTACCTCTACTCGCTAACCATTCACTATATGCCTTCTTCTTTTGTTCCACAGCTCGTTTCACCTCATCATTCCCCCATGCTGTCCGTTGCACACTCCTGCGTCTCATCCTCACTCCACAAACCAACTCACACGATGCACCTATCTCTTCCGTGAATATCTTACATATGTCTGCCACCCCTTCCATCTGCTGTAACTCTCACCTTCCCAATCTTTCCTTCACTATGCTCTTATACTCTGCCACTCTCTCACTTTCTTGCAATTTCTCCACTCTTCTGACAGGAGCTGTTTCCTCCTGTCTTTCCCTTCGTCTCTTCAACCATTTTCTCTGCAGCCTTACCTTGGCCATCACTAAGTGATGGTCCGAGATTCCATTCCCCCACCCTCTCCACACTCTTGCATCCAACACTTGTCTTCTCATTCGCTCATTCACACACACTTAGTCTATCATTGCCTTTCGTTCAACAAGTTCACCATCGATCCTCCTCATAACCCTCCATGTATACCTGTGGATCATCTTATGCCTAAAGTAGGTGTTAGCTATTGCTAACCCCTTACCAGCACAGATGTCCAGTAAAGCACTACCATTCCCATCTACTTCAGCTGGCACACCCCACTGACCAACCACTCCATCCACTCATACATTCCCGACTTTGCCATTCACATCTCCAATCAAAAACACTCTGACTCCTCTCAAACTTGTCCATACATGCTTCATGTATCCAATCAAAAACACTCTCTCACTCCTGTCAAACTTATCCATACATGCTTCTACACTTGCCCAAAACTCATCTTTCACCCTTGCCTCTCGGTCCTCTGTCGGTGCATATGCACACACAATCACCCACGCTTGTATACCTACTTTCATCCTTACCCATACAATCCTTGTACCCACTGTTCCATACTGTCCAATATTCTTCTTCCACTTCTTGCTTATCATCAGACATACTCCCTCCCTTGCCCTCTCTTTCTCATTAACTCCTGCACATATTCCTAAACCGTATTCCAATTCTCTCACCCTTTCACCTTACCATTTAGTTTCAGTCAATCCACATATATCCACTATTGCATTCTCAAGTACCTTAACAATCTCTCTCCCTTTTACTTCATCATTCACTCCTCTCACGTTCCATGTTCCCACCTTAAGGATGACCTTTGTCCATTTCTTAGTCATCAACGTATGGTCCGTCCTGGTCCGAGGCGCTTTATTTGCTTGTTTAGTTAGTTCTTTTTACGGGGTGGGGAACAAACCCACCACCAACCCTTTTAGTCGCCTTGTACGACAAGCAGGGATACTGGGGGAGTATTCTTGAAACCCCTCTACCCCCAAGGGAGTTGGAACCCCTGGGGGGACTCGAACCCCCAATCCCTGGCTTAGGGATTATATATATATAAAGATATGTATACAGTATGAGCGAATGAGAAGACAAGTGTTGGATGCAAGGGTGTGGAGAGGGTGGGGGAATGGAGTCTCGGACCATCACTTAGTGATGGCCAAGGTAGAGCTGCAAAGAAAGTGGTTGAGGAGGCGAAGGGGAAGACAGGAGGAAGCAGCTCCTGTGAGAAGAGTGGAGAAATTGCAAGATAGTGAGAAGAGGACAGAGTATAAGAGCATAGTGGAAGAAAGATTGGGAAGGTATGAGCTAGAGCAGATGGAAGGGGTGGAAGACGTATGTAAGATATTCACGGAAGAGATAGCGCAGCGTGTGAGGTGGTTTGTGGAGTGAGGAGGAGATGCAAGGGTGTGCAAGGGACAGCATGGTGGAATGATGAGGTGAAACGAGCTGTGGAACAAAAGAAGAAGGCATATGGTGAATGGTTGGCGAGTAGAGGTAGGGGAGAAGATGAGAGAGAGAAGAGAGAGGTATATGTGAGCAGGAGAAGGGAGGTTAAGAGACTGGTGAAGGAGAGTAAGAAGAAAGTGGATGAAGAGTTTGGGAGGAATCTGAGTGTGAAATGGAGGGAGAGTAAGAAATTGTTTTGGAAGGAGGTAAAGAAAGTAAGGCAGTGTGAAAGGGGAAATAGTAGGGGAGTGAAAGATAGGAATAATAGATTGTTGGTGGAGAAGAGAGAGAAATTGAGGAGATGGAAGGAGCACTTTGAGGATTTGTTGAATGTAGAGAGTGAGAGCAGTGTGAGTATAAGTGGCTGGGGAATGGCTGGGAGAAGAAGAGATGAGAGGAGGGAGGAAGAGATCAGTAGGTCGGAAGTAGTGGAAGCGATGAAGAAGATTAAGCTGGGAAAGGCCCCAGGAATTGATGGAGTGTGTGGTGAAATGCTTAGGTATGGGGGTGAGATTGTTGTGGAGTGGATATGGAAGTTGTGTAGATTGGCTTGGGAAGAGGGAAGGGTTCCAGAGGACTGGAAATCAGGTATAATTGTTCCTCTGTACAAAGGAAAAGGGGAGAGAGAAGTATGTGGTAACCATAGGGGTATTTGCCTTCTTAGTGTGACTGGTAAAATATATGGTAGAATACTCATTGATAGGGTTAGGCATATGACAGAGGAGCTAGTTGGAGAAGAACAAGGGGGATTTAGGAAGGGAAAAGGGTGTGTAGATCAGATATTTGTTCTAAGATGTTTAGTGGAGAAGTATCTAGAGAAGGGAAGGAAAGTGTACGCTGCCTTCATGGACTTGGAGAAAGCTTATGACAGAATAGATAGGAAAGGTATGTGGAAGGTATTAAGAATATATGGAGTGGAGGGGAAATTGTTGAGTGCTGTGAAGAGTATGTACGAGGGAGCTAGGGCTACGGTGCGAGTGGATGGTGAGCTGAGTGAGTTCTTTGATCTCAATGTGGGACTGAAACAGGGGTGTGTAATGTCTCCATGGCTGTTTAATATATATATGGATGGGGTCGTAAAGGAGGTACAAGGTAGGGCAGTGGATGTGGGGGTGGCCCTAATGAATGAGGGTGAGATTTGGAAGCTTCCGGTGTTGCTGTTTGCTGATGATACAGTATTGTTGAGTGAAGATGAATGGGAGTTGCAAGGTTTGGTGAATGAATTTGGGACAGTGTGTAGGAGGAGGAAGCTGAAAGTTAATGTAAACAAGAGTAAAGTTATGGTGTTTGAGAGGAATGAAATCACAGAGTGTGCAGTGAGGTTGGATGGTGAGGATATGGAGAATGTGAGTGCATTCAAGTACTTGGGTAGTGTGATGAGTAAGGATGGAACTTTGGGGGATGAAGTACGTGAAAGGGTACAGCAGGGAAGGAAGGTTGTTGGCACACTGAAAGCAGTGATGAGAAATAGGGAGGTGAGTATGGAAGTTAAGAAGTCACTGCATGATGGTATTGTGATCCCTACCCTGACGTATGGAAGCGAGGTGTGGACCTTGCAAGAGGGGAACAAGTCAAGAGTGAGAGCAGTGGAAATGAGTTACTTGAGAGGAGCATGTGGAGTGACATGGAGGGACAGGTTGACGAATGAAGAAGTGAAGGAACGTTGTGGGGTAGATGTGGATGTGGTTGAAAAGATTAGGAGAAATACACTGAGGTGGTTTGGACATGTGGAGAGGATGGAGAATGAAAGACTGACTAAGAGGGTGTATGTAGGTGAGGTGGAGGGAGGGAGAGGGAGGGGTAGACCGAGGATGAGGTGGAGGAATGGAGTTGAGAGGTATATGAGGGAGGGGGTGAGTTGGGGGAGGGGAGTCAAATGGTGGGTGACAGAGTGACTTGGTGGCGTTTTGTCTGCGGCCACCCTTTGCGGGATTGGGACGTCGGGCTATAGATAGATAGATAGATAGATAGATATGTGTATATATATATATATATATATATATATATATATGTATATATATATATATATATATATATATATATATATATATATATATATATGTATATGTATATATATATATATATATATATATGTATATATATATAGATAGATAGATATATAGTATATAGATAGATAGATAGATAGATATAGGTATAGATAAGTAATCACTTGATTATCCAGACATCCATTCCAAACAAATCATTATGCAGACACCGTGATCTGGTTGTTCGCAACCATTATTCATACATTTTTCCATTTTATACAAACAAAATGCTTGAGTCTAGGTGGAAATTTTGGCCGAACACACAGTTTCACCTGGCAGGACTTATATTTTCATGTATTTTTTATGCCACTACAGGGTGTGGTCTTGCAGTGGTGTTTGCTTCTCTGTGGTTAATGGGTCTGTTTGACCATGATAATTGGTTGGCTGTGGTTTATAGGTGTGCTTCACCAGACAAAGTAGTGTAAAACACCAGGAATAAGTGTTGTATGATATACTGGACTGGCCTTTTACAATGGCGTTCAAAGTTAGGGTATGTACGAAGGGGGCCCAAAAGAGAAGTCCATTATCCAGACAGAGCCATTATCCAGACATGAATTTGGCTCTGTTACGTCAGATAATTGAGGGATTACTGTGTGTGTTTGTACTGTATGTATTATATATATTTATACAGTATATATATATATATATACAGTATATATATATATATACAGGTAACTCGCACGGAACACGAGGGTTTCGTTCCTACCGTGCCGTGTTAGGTGCGAAATCGCGTATATTTAAACTACTTCGTATTTTGCTCCCTAGACCCCCCAAATGTGTTGTTTTGCTGTTATCTGTCACTAGAAAGCACTTTAAGTGGTTAGAAGGTTTATTTAATGTTATAACTCACAAATACAGTACTCCTGAGCAAAACTTCAACACACAAATACTGTACATAAACACAAGGAAACATTCCGACGCCGATCATAGGTAATAAATTAGGTTAACTGGTACCAGTGCTTTAACTTACAAGTACATACCAGAACAGTACATATTTAACTTAGAAATGCAGTACTGTGATATCGAATGATTTCAGTACATAATCTGTTAGGAATGGCTGGAAAAAAAAAAAATGTTGTGAATACATTTTCACCTTTTTGATATATGTTTATGGTAGTTTCGAGTTATTTTTTACGTTATCGTTGTGCCCACGCTTGGAAAAGGGAGCGAAAGAGTTGAATTTTCAGTCCTAAATGAGAAAACTGCACGTCCTCCAAGGCTAGACTCTGCCACGGGAGAATAAAGTGGAGGGTCAGTCCGATTAGCAATAAGGAAGTTGTGTCACAACTTCCAGCTCCCACACCACGAGAATGGCTAAAAATAGAATCGTAATGCAGTTTCAGAACAAACAATAAGTCTAATTATTACGAATACAGATACAAAGCAGAAATAAATACGTTTACAGACAGGGAAAACGTATTTCTTCTGTCATAACATGTTCATCTTTCTCAATCATTTTACGTTCATCTTTATCATTTTACCTTGTTATTTTCGCAATATATATTGCTGTCTCGTAAACAGGGTGGTGGTTTGTGTTTTGCAAGGGAGGAAAAAGGTTGTATTTCCTGTCTGGGTCGAGATAATGGGTGTAACTATGTGTGGTTAGGCATGGCCACGAGCGAAAAAATCGTACATCCACTCATCACGATAGCCAGTGGTGAACTGACAGATGATACATGACTCAAACATGAGACAGTGAAGTCAAGGTCATGTCCCAGATTTTCGTTCACTTCCCGAAAGTTTTCACAGTTTTCTACAAGTTGCAAACCATTCCAGCAAACCTGAGCAAATAGGTAAAGATACCAAGACAAAAATGTATTTTTCTCTTATTATAAGTCTTTAACGAACAAACAAAAAAAAGGCAATATTCCGACGCCGATCATTGGTAATCATATAAATCAGGTTAACTGGTTACAAGGCTTTATTTAATGCTTTAATTGCTTACAAGTACATACCAGAACAGTAAATATTTAACTTACAAATACAGTACTGTAGAAAAGCAGTACAGTAAGAGTTTAACGAACAAACAAAAAAGGCAATATTCCGACGCCGATCATGGGTAATCATATAATTCGGGTTATCTGGTTACAAGGCTTTATTTAATGATTTAACTTTATTTAAGTGCTTACAAGTACAGTACATACGAGAACAGTAAATATTTAACTTACAAATACTGAACAGCACTGTGGAAAAAACGAACAAATAAAAAATGCAATATTCTGACGCCTATCAGGTAAACTGGTTATAAGACTTTATTTCTTGCTTTAACGTTATTTAATAGTACTTTAAGTTGCACATAAACTTACCAGAACAGTACAGTACTGTAAATATTTAACTTACAAATACTGTGCTGCTGTACTCGGGAATGTCTCACTCACTGAATAATTTCCCGCCTAGATCGTCACGTAATCAAAACAAACCGCGCGCTGCGGTGACGTTCGAGGATTTGATCTTTCAAAGGCCTCTCCTGTGTTAATTTGTAGTTTTCATAATGGTTTTTTAATCTTACGTTGTCTTATATGTATCCCAGCCCTTACCGTGTATAATTGCGAGCGCGTTCCGTGAGATCGTGTTCCGTGCGAGTTACCTGTACATATATATATATATATATATATATATATATACATACAGTGAGTCCTCAAAATACGAAAATATGAAATACGAATTTTCTATGGTACGAAATCAATTAATATAGGACAAAGTCCACAGTACGAAAATAGCTGTCTAGATGATACAAAAATCGATACTCAATATGAAAGGAAATGCAGAGATAGCCCAATTATCCAGATTATATGATGTGAAGAAGTGCCTTAATAGTCTGAAATCACGAATAATCTGATGGAAACAAAACACGAGTACTGTTAGATTGATTTATTTATCAGTAAATGTACAATGAAAGACACAACTCTCTTCCCAGTTCAGTCTGAAGAAAATTTACACCTGGCGAAATACAATGAAAACCCTGTTTCTACTAGTGCGTGTTTCAAATGGTTCGATTTTTCCTCGCTATATTCATCAGACTTTGGGAAAATACTTGTGTCTTTCATTGCACACTTGAAGCAGCAGAAAGACTTTACCAATTCAATTCATAATCCTTCAGCTTGTTTCTGTAATTTTCTGAAAACTCTCAGTTTGGCAAATTACTTTTTCCTGCTGAAAAATTTCCTCCCTGTTATTATCGTCAGTTTCCCCTACGGTCATTTCCAGCACAGTGGAAGAAACTCAACGTGCTCAGAGGTGAATATCGTTTCCCAGTTTCCCAACTGGAGGTTAGGTTAGGTTAAAATTATTAGGTACAGATAAGCTCGGTTAGGCCAGGTTTAGTTAAACACTAGGGGAGAACAGTCCTTTCCGCCATTATGTTAATGAAATAAACAAGAGTTGTCACACCAGAACAGCTAAAAATGATGGGGAAACAGATTTAATATGAAACGTTTACTGTATTTACCAACCCAGAAATAATCTGAAAAATATAACAGACTATCAGGAAGAACTGATCTGGTAAGGTGCTTTTACTGCTTAAAGTAAAACGTGTGTTTAGCTCCCTCAGTGGCTGTGGGTTCAGATATTTGCGTGCTCCCGTGGTCGGCTGTGGGAGCATTTTTTCAAAGTTCTGAAATCAGTTTCTTTTTCTTACATATGTGAAAAGACTCGTCTGGCACACATGTTTTTTTTTTATTTTTTTTTTTAAATTCTTCCCCTAAACCCATCCTGTGATTTGCTATGATTCGTGTAAGAATTAGTAAAATTAGGATGCGTGTTACATCAGCATGTATACATCGGCAAAATTAGGATGCGTGTTACATCAGCATGTATACATCGGCCAAAAACATCTGGGACGAAGTGAACTGTGAACGCTAGACTGGTTGAGGTGGTAGAGTAGGGTCGTGTAAACACACCAGTGACCCTCATTCCCTTCCCATAATTGCTCGCAGTTTTTTATAGCTCACCCTAACTCAACGTCACTGACACCACTACAGTAAGGCGTTGTTCAGAGCCAGCAGCTATGAAAGTGATAATGGAATACATTATTGTTTGTATCAGTCCTCTCTCTTTCACACATACACATAAGAACAACCAAAAGAATGAGCAGTAAATGTATACTGACTCTAAGAAGTAGAAATAACTGTGCTTAGTCGGTCCAAAATATATTGGGAAGAGTGATACCTAACGAAGAATGTGGAACTGAATGCTAACCTACGAGAACATGTGGGATGAAAGAGTAACTTTTTTCTGATTAGCAAACTGTTTTGTTCCATATCGTCTCTTAAAATTGTAAAATCCACAATCTTTCGTGTAAGCATACAGCCTAAAGACCTTACCAATTCAGTTCATATTCCTCTAGTTTGTCTTCTATACTTTTCTGACTATTTTGAGGGTGGTAAATTATGTTCTCTTGCTGAAAAAAACTTTCTCAAAATTAGGGCGCATGTAACATAAGCATGTTAAACATTGATGAATACATTTGGAGTGAAGAGAACGCCTGACTGTTGGGATGGTAGAGTAGGGTCATGTACACACACCAGTGACCTTCGTTCCCTTCCCATAATTGTTCGCAGTTTTTTATAATGCCCTAACTCAACGCCATTGACACCAAAGCAGTGAAGTGTTGTTCAAGGCTGGCAGCTATGAAGGGGTTAATGGAATGCTGTATGAAAAATTCAAAATGGGCGCGGTGCATAGCGCCGCACTCGCTTGCTGAGAGAAAACGAACTAACCCCTCTCTGGTAAACAAATTTTCGCACGCTTTTCAGTTGAGTCCACGTCCCTCCTCTCGTCACAGCCTCTCTGTACGTGAGGATATTTTCGGAGCTCTTCACCTTTTTGTATTGTTTCGCCATGCCTCCCAAGCGCCCTGCATCATCTCCAGCATTGGGGAGCCCGCTGCAAAGAAGCAGCAGCACCGTACTCTAATTCTGGAAAGGAAATTGGAAATTATAAGACGCCACGAGGAGGGGCAGGGAGTCTCAGAGATTGGGCGCGCTTGAGGCCTTGCTGTTTCCACCATTGAGAGTGTGACAAAGAAAAAGGGGATGTACAAGAATATGGCCACCTCCTTCTCTACAATTGTATACAGGTATTGCTTACTTCTTAATAGGGGGGGTTGAAGTTTAGGTGGGGGTCCGAGGGGATCCTGGGACACATCCCCCCATTTGTATGTATATTTCAGCACTGATTTCCATGAGACAGCAATGTGCCAGACTCAAAAAAAACGAACCACAAGCATAAACTACCTATGGTGCAACAAAGTTTGAAACGCGTGGTCATATTTCCCTGGCGGCATGCTCCCCTGTTTGTAAACAAAGAAGATGGCAACCACTTCAGCTCCATACTACAAGTACTCCAACTGTGGACTTTTTTCTCTCTGATGAGGAGGTTAAACTTCACCAAATTCATTGTGTTACATAATGAAACATTAACCCCTTAACTTCGGGGCGTCACTTTCGTGACGCTTGGGTGCAATGGATCATACCCTGGGGTGTCACTTTTGCGATTCTGCGTTATTTTGAATTCGCCCGGGCTTTGAAGTGGTTGCTTGTATCATCTGTCAGTACTGCCAGTGTCCAACAATAGTCAGTGCTGCTATTGTCATCTGTACTCTCATCTATTGTTGACAATTTAGCCATTTCTCCCCGCTCTTGACTCCCCTCCCTACCTCGTCTCTATTACCCTCTCCTCCTGCCTGCCCCAACTGCGTCGCGCTAGGCAAATCTTGCCCGGATTTTTCCACTCATTTCATCCACTGGAATGAACCCTATGCCTTATTCTTATACAAAATAATATATATAAAAAAGAAAAAAGGTAATTAATAGTGCCATACACCATGAATTGGCTAATTATCACCTGGCAACACCCCACGTGCACTCGTTCACTAATTTTTCCTGTTTATGTCCCCTTGAAATATGCTGTATGACCTGTTCTCATAATAAAAATATATATAAGAAAGGAAGGGAGAAGTTTAAGTGATATTTACATTCACCTGGAACTACCTAATTTTCTGCCAATCATTTCACAGCATATAATTTAGCAGATTTCACCTCGCTGACATTGTCAACCCTTGGCGGCCCCATATCCACCTTGTCATTCAGTTCAGTGTTGTCTCTTGAGATGAAAGCACGTAGCACTCGTGCCCCTCCATTTCCGCCGCTTCTAGAGGGCCCTGTGACCTCTACCCCTACTAAATCTCGTGTGGGAAGGGGTAAAGGACTAAGTGACTCTGCTGTAGAGTGTGAACTGGCTAATTTATCCATGATAATGATGAACAGTGACTACAATCTTTCTGGTGAATTGTGTGATGAGCCGGTGGAGGAAATGGTGATAAACTACGAGTGCTTCAATGTCACAAGTTCATCCTGGCTCCAAGGGAAAGGAGCCCTTAGTTACTGGAAGTGACAGTGTATAACATAGTGTAAATAAAATAGAAATGTAAATAATTACTAATATAAGAATATGAGTACAAATACTTGGAGTAATGACGGTGAAAGCTTTGCTCTCTACGCTAGTTTACTGAACGAGAAAGTTAATGCCTGGAGTGAAAATAAACTACTATTACTGAAGGAAACATGGATAAATACTGTATATATATATATATATATATATATATATATATACAGTATAAGTGTAATAAAGTGCTATGAATATAAAGTGTGAGTGCATTTATGAATAATAAATGACAGAATACCAGCGGGGAACAAACGCAGGTGGGAAGCTGGTACACTCGCCCAAATAAGTGATGACTCGATTTCTTTAAGTTTCGGACGCACTCCCTGGGTCTGGCAACGTTCACTTGATTGGGAGTTAGCAGACGGAAACAGTCTTTGTCTGCCCTGCAAACATTACTTATGGTGTAAAAGAAAACTAATCTTGCGAAAGTATTAGTTGAACGTTTATTTGTTTTAGGTCAGTAACAATAATTAAATGAAAAAGCGACATTTTGCACGTTTCCATTAGTTGTCATGATTCATGCGAGCAGTGTTACTAATGTAGCATTTTTCTTGCTAAATTTAGTCATTTTAAAAACTGTTTTAAAAGTTATCTAACTGGTAAAAATCTTAATATTTTCTGTATACCTGGCATTCATTTAAAGTCCTGTCTGGCATTTTTTTCCTTAATCTCTCTTAGTCTGGCAGATTTTTACCATTGTTGAGGTCAACCTAGTGGATTTCTATAACTTCTCTGGCAACACTGCTCGCCAGCCCAGGCCTAACGTCAGTCACCATCATGCAGCGGAGTGGAGTGGTTGCCTCGGCCTTTGTCACGATTCCCCCCCCCCCCCCCCTTTTTTTTTTTTTTTATTACAATCTTTTTCTTTTAAGTTCTCTTCATTGTCGCACGCTTGCTTTGTACTGTCACCCTCTCCCTCCATAGTTCTTTCATGGAACTGCCCTACATATTTTGTTACATGCGGGAATTATCCCCCAGTAATTGCACTGGTTTCACTAACTTCACTGAATATCGGCAGATTAATTTGCTTCTTGATAGCAATGCAAGTGGTTAAGGGCTGTTGTTGGGCACATTCAATAATTTGTCTGTCTTGGTCTTGTGCTCACAAGGCGCTCCATTTGGCAGATTTCCTGTGTTCTACCTCTCTATATCGCTTATGTGTCCGTTAACTGTCTTCTAGGTGTTAAGCTGCCGGGATATCTGTCTTACTGGAATATTTGCCAAATAAAGAGCAATACTGTGCTTGCGCTGACAGGCTGTAGTAACGTGTTGATGATCCATCTTGCTAAGCGGCTAGCGCTCACTGCTTTTCCCGCATAATTATAATCCCGCATAGAGAATTAAATGTGGATGATAAAATGCTTTTAGATGTTTATTTTTCCGATTTGATGGCACTCGTGATTTCAACATTACCATTATCTTTGGGTTTCAGTTTATGGGACAGTTTTCCACCAATATTGTTAATTTAGGATGTAAAATAAGTATTACGAGAGTTTCTCCACATTTTAACTTGGAAACCGTTGAGCGATAGGGCATGCGTTTCACATTCTTTCGTACAGCTAAGCCTCAACTTTATTATATTTTGGTTTCCTCTTCCGTAATGCGAGATGTACACGGTAAAAACTCTTATATATTGCTTTCTGGAGCTGTTTACCTAAATACTCCTTTTTCCGATGTGCATTTTTCAAAATATAACTGGGCCATGGCAGTTGTCAGATACCACTTTCTGAGCAAAAGGTACTGGGAATCGAGTCGTCACGTATTTGGGCGAGTGTACGTGCTCGTAATTTACATTGCTTTCACAGTGGTTTTTTTTTGGGTGTATGGATTCCAAATTACTTGAAAATCATAGAATAGTGTTTCTAGTGATAATATTAGGCTGTGGTAATCATATTACGGGGTGTCGGGAAGTGTAAAGTAGAGATTTCGTTACCCAACTTCAGAAGTCTCCACAAGTCCTACGGTAGTCGGTGAAGGCTTAACAAACATCCCAGGAGAAAGCTGAAGGTATGTGCCATATGCATGTTTAATCATAATATTCTAAGACTAATAACTGATTTTTGGCAAATATTTTTAAAAAGTCAGTCGGAACGTGAATATCCCTGCGTGAGGTGCACGGACCTCCTCCGACATGCCCGCACTTAAGGGGTTAAAGATTCTTTGGGTATTGTGACTAGTTTATAGGTTTGTTCGTAAAACCTCCATGAACGGGTTAATGACGAAGCACCTATCTCTGAGCTAAAACGAAGTATGATGCTTCCCATTATCATCATCATGTATATAAGAACAATTGAGGCACCCAGAACCATAGGGGCGTAAGCCACACTTCCCAACTTTCGGAGTTAAAAGTGGGAAAAATTAGCTCAGAGGTTCAAAAATATTGTACAACAAATATTTCACGGAAAAAGAACCCCTACGGGTCGTGAACGAGGGTCGAAAGTAGCATGTTTTTTGTGCATGGGTTTATATAAAGGTACTTGAAGGTACAGGTCCATAAGGGTGTAGGCATCAGCCAATGAGCGTGCGCCTGGCGGCCACACACCCGGTCTCAGCCAATCAAACAGCACTTCCCATGAACAGCTGACTGCCTCCTCACTCAGTGCTACGTTTGGTGGTGTATGGCATGGCAGAGATCTGGGTGGATTATCCTCTATTTTGCCATTTTTTCGTGAATTAAATAGACAGTCATGGGTGATAGTGATTCAGCAAGTGATGGTGAGGCCAAGAAGTTAACCAGGAAGAGAGCAAGGCAGCCAGAGACTTGGAAAAAGAGGGAAATGAAGGGGAAGAGAAATAGTGGTGAAGTTTACTTCAGCCATGCAACAAGTAAACACATGAATGCCCAGGCAGTGAGTGAGCCTTGCAAGTGTTCTGCTCGATGTTTTGATGCTGTGGGTTGGGACAACACCCAGACAATATTCAAGAACTACTGGCATAATGTGCTTCGTAAGGTTTTGTCCGGTCTTCAGGGAAAAAAAAAAAAAACATTTAAAAATTCATATTAAAAAAACTATTTGGCCTAGGATAATAAAACTTTTTTAACATGTTACTAATACCATTATATATATATTATAAAGTAACATTAATTTCATGCACGATCATTTTATGTATAGGTTTATTTTGGGGGTGTAAGAAAAAAAAAACACTGAAAAAAAACACATACACAAAAACACCTTAAAAAACATGTGACATGTCTTGATGAGACATTTCCATTGATATATAATATAATGCCTTAATTATTGAAATGATGTATGTAATTAAACTCCAACTTAAATGATAAATTTCTCAAAACAAGGGTCTTGTGGGTAACGCCCCTCTGATCCTGGATGCCTCAATTATTAATGTGTTAAATGTGAGTTTTGTTGACACTTGAGCATACAAACTTTATCAAATAAACATCTTCAATCAGTGCTTGGCCAGGCAGCCTCTGGCATCTTAAATGTGTCGGTCAGTCAGTTGATCTGTGCCTACTTGGCCGAGCTATATTTCGCTCGATCTGTAGCGCATACTATTGCCCAAGTAGGCACAAGGCTGATCACCCTCCCGTTTTTTGTGCCAATTGTTATACTGTACAGTATATAATATATGCATTGACTGATTGCTTGATTATGTGTATGTGTAAAGTGGGGAAAAATGGGAAAAAGTGGGGTGAGAAGGGGGACTTTGGGTGAACGTCCAGAACCAAATACCATTTTTCCCATAGGTTTAGTTATTTGTATGGCACGGTTCTCTATGGTGCAGGCTTGGTCCAGAACCCATTAGCCACACCTTAGGTAACGTGACCGTATATATATATATATATATATATATATATATATATATAATACACATACTCAATCCTCATAAATCGCCGCAATTTGGGTCTGGACCACTGCGTGATTTACAAATTCGACGGTTTATAAATAACTCTTATGTGAAAAATGAATTTGGGTCTGGACTTGGCCAACCACCCCCCACAGCACCCTACCTACACCTATCTAGGCACTCTCAAACACAAACATACAAATTTAGGAATATTCAGTGCATGTATTTAATAGAAATAAGCAATGTTAAGGGATCTCACCTTAATCCTATGACAACATTGCTTAAGTGAATGGAGTGGGGTGGTGTTGGGAAGAACTTAGAACCTCTCAGCATGAGGTGGGGGTGCTCCTTCATGCTGTTCTTCCTTCTCCAGCTCCTCTGCCTCCCTCAGGAAGCCCTCAAAGTCTGTCTCAGAGATGACAGATGCTACGTCATCCACGTCCTCAGTGTGTGAAGGGCCAGGCTGTGGTTCAGTCTCAGCTTCTGCCCTTACCCGGGCAAAATAGTGGGTGATGAGTTCCTGATGTGTCTCATTAACTCTGTGGCATTAGTATGCACACTTACCACCAGGGATGGGTGGTGATTGGTTGTTGGGTCGCGATTTTCAAATTGAATGCCGTGGTTTATGATTCTCCTCGGAAAAGGCCCACTTCAGTGCTTAGATCCTTGATTTTCGTGACTTAACAGCAATTTAAGGGTGCCGGCAGTGTGACAGCCACTTTGCTGTGATTTACAGATCCGTGATTTATAAACACACGATTTACGAGGATTGAGTTTATATGTATACTGTATATATATATATATATATATAAATTTATGTGTGTGTGAGTGTGGGTATACCGTATACAGTAGAACCTCGATTTAACAGCACCCTAGGGGGTCCCGAGCATGCCGAAAAAATTGAAATTCCGTTAGATTGGGGCTTACACCCATCAATACCCCCGGAACTCTTGCTAACACATTTTAACACATTTTTAAGCATATAAACATGTGCTAACACATTTTAACACATTTTTAAGCATATAAACATGTGCAGACATACAAAATCAATAAAAAAAAATTATATTTAGAATAAAAGGAAGCAGGTAGGTGTGTTGTAGAGAAGTACTGTACAGTAATCCAGGTAAGTACAGTACAGTAATCCAGCTAAGTACAGTACAGTACAGTTAAGTCTTCATACAACACGAGATAGGTTATGCAGAACCTTGTGTAAAATTGATTTCGTGCTAAAACATGACAAATATTTACATGTAAATTAGGGTGTTAGGTTCTAGGAGCCACATATTTTTCGTTAAAAATATATTTAAAGATAGATTTCTAGAAATACACATCGAAGACAGTGTGTTTACATATGACCTCACCGACTGCACACATCAGTGCATAGCTACTGCAGTCTAACCTAACCTAACTGATTAGTTTTGCCCCCTAATACTCCCCATAAAAATTTTAATCACCAAGGATTGCCACTAAGCCTCTTCAAAGTCCTCATTAGAAATCAAGCAAAAACTTGACCTAAACAACATGTGAATAATGGCCAGCCAGCATCACACATATTTCGTCACGAATCACTTTCGGTACTAATAAAATAAAAATACAGTATGAAACTTTTTTAAAGCCGTTAGTCATCAACAATAAAGGAAATAATATATACATAAAGAAGTCGTCGGTGTGGAGTGACTGCGTATCTCACTTCTCAGATACACACGAATGCAGAAATCATGAAAAATAAAAAAGTCAGCCAAACAGTATAATTTGTATGACAGTAGCAGCCGTGGCTCAGTGGGTTAGAGTGCTCCTCTCTGACTGTAGGGTCGGAGGATCGAATCCACCCGAGGGTCATTGGTAGACATCAGGAAGGGCATCCGGTCATAAAATGCTACACGCTCCAAACCAAAGTCCTCTACCCAGGGGCAACGCCTTAGCCCTTGTCCAAAAAAGGGGTACCTGGCGTAAAACTCACTTTTAGTATAATTCACAAGAACTGAACTCACATAATTATCTTGCCTAACTGTTTATGTCAGCACGTAGTGTTTTCACGTATCATAAGATCCGAATTAACTTGACCAAAGATTGTCAGTGTACACCAAAAAGATTGAACACAAAGCCTTTTTTCTTCTTTTTGTCTTGCTCATTGCACTAAAGGCGAATACGTGAATTTTACTGCTCCATCATTAACTTTTTTTTTCCAACAAAGAAAACTATCCATATTGTAAACATCCTGACTCATTTTATCTGTCTGATCATTTGCAGTTAAAGCTGCAATGCCACAAGCCACTTCGTCCAACAATTTTACATTTTCATTTAGAATAAATACTTGTGTTCATAGCACTTTCAGGGTGCTTAGGCATAACTGAAGTTAGTTTGGAACCACGTGCTCAGCTCTGAGAGGAAACGAGGAGCAAGGAAGTAAGCAAATAAACTTCTCATCACAGCAACCGTTCATACAACACTGAGATAGGCAGCAGGCTGTGGCTGGTGGTATGGGGGTCAAGTGGGTTGGGTTGGGTCGAGGAAACCAATCAGTGACCGACAAAAGCATAACACACGAGTTGTATCTGGAAATCCAGTACCAGAACACCCATTTCCCACAGTTTCTCTTGCGCAGTTGAGTATTACCATGCTATTATATAGTTATTGGAGAAATTAAATGCTCGTGTTATTGTAAGATCGTTTCGTTTGGTCTTAAAGTGGGACTCTGCTGTAATCCAGGTAAGTATTAGTTGCAGATTGGAGTTGAATAGATGGCACTACGTAAATTATGAAGTCTATAACACTCGTTCATAAATCTAACCTTACATGCTAATTTTTTTCACTTTGGTGTCAGGCTAGGCAGGAGGAAGACTGGGTGAGCATAAACATACCCAGCTGGCGGGAAACTGCAAACAGACAATCGAGATGCACGCGGCACCCACCACATTTGAATTTCTTTCTAATTTTTACCCATTTGGGGGGAATTTTTAATTTTTTTTGCATAAATATTCCTCAGGAGATTTGTGCCATTAGTTTGGGGTTGCCGGTAGAATGAATGTCATTAAATCGAGGTTTTACTGTATATATTTACGGGAAACTCTCAATATTCCATCATCACAATAACTGGTCTGATGCAGTATCCGGTGGAATTTGGCAGTATTCTGTGCCAAAACAGGAAGCAATTTGTGGTGCTACTCATTTTCAGCAATACAGTGGAGCCCCGCATTTTGCGCCTAATTGGTTCCGTGAAAAGTATCGGTACACTGAACCATGAAATGACTGACGTTGGGGCATTCATCCTATGGGAAAAAGGCTAATTGGTTCCAGGTCCCATGCCAGCTCTCCCTGAAACCCATGTATGCAATATAAAATTTACCGATCACACCTTAAAAGAAACTAGTATTAATACAAAGTATATACATAATTGGCAAGGAAACTCACTTGGAAGGCTGGAGTGAGGTGCATGATGGAAGGGATGGGGGTGTTATTTCCAAGGCAGGTGGTGAAGTTACAGCACCCTGCCATCTCTGGTACCTCCACCCTCCTCTGCCTCTGCTGCCTCCACCTTTCCATTCAACACATCCATCCTGTGCTGCACCTCTTCTGTCTGCTGCTCCTGCTCAAACCCGAACTCCTCATCCTTGAGCAGGTCCATGGTGGCATCTTCACTTGGTTGTGCTTCATGCTCAGCTGTCGCTGCTGCCTTCGCTGGGCCTTCCACCTCTTTCACTTCCCTGAATCTGCTGAGGTAGCAAGTTATCAAAACCTGCTGTCTTGCATTCATTTTCTCATTGAACTCAGTGTTCATCAGCTTTGCTAATGCAGAAACATGGAACAGGTACTCTTGCTTGCTGGCAGACTCTGCGAGGTTGACTTCCTCCCGCATATTCTCGAGAGTGAGCAGCCACGATGAAAGTGATGACATTGTTGGAGTTTTGTCGTCATCTTTTGGCTGTTCTGCTGGCTGCTGCTGTTCCATATTTTTTTCCTCCAGCTCCAATATTTCAGCAACAGATACTGTTGGTGTGTGGCTGATCAAGTGCTCCAATTCATTGTGGTTACATCAGCAAACCTGGGAATATTTGCAGGCCACCGCTAACCATGAAACTGCAAACGTTATGTCGCTAAATTTTGGGCTCCGCTGTAATTGGTATCATCTGGCTCAGGCACGGAACCCAATTGCCATGTGGGCGGACCCCACAGCACTGCAACACACACCAGCCAGTCACAAAGCATTGTGGGAGCAGATCATCAGACATGCCTAGGCAACCATAGCCACCGCTGCCCCCCTTCCCCCTCCCTCATGCCTCGCTTGTCGTCATAGTGCTGTGACATCCTTTGTGGCCCCTCAGTGCTCCATACCCTAGTGCTGTGACTACTGTACCCCAGTTCTACATGATGGCCGAGTTTGTGGCTTTTGTGGCAGTACCAACACTAGGTGAGTATGATTATGATTATACGTATTATGTACTGTATTGCTGTACTATATGTACACTCATGAACACTAATTTCTGTTCATGGGTGCCCCCTTTCTACCCCTGTATACCCAGGGAAGAGAGGAGAGGGGAAACGAAACAAGCTCCATCCACCTGTACCCCAGCTCCCAATCCTCCCCCATACCCTTACCCAGCCTCCCCCCCATCTGTCATTCTTAACTGGCATTTACATCTCAAGCTGACCTCATACTTAAAAATCTTGTCCACACTACTGTTGCACAAACATTAAACACTAGGATATGCCAAAAGTATAAATGATAACTATCAACACACTGCAGTAAGAAAATGATGCATTGAAACTTTGGGACTAAAACAATATAATAGACAATGGCCACTCCAGCCCTCATGCGTTGGGCTCGCTGTTTATATTGTTCACACACACACACACACGAACAGCCGGAGAGAGAGGACGTCCCAGGCATCGCTCCTAACCTTGAGTAGTTTCAGGAATTTTGTCTGTCCTGTCTCTTAGGGTCTTTCTTTAAATTTAAAATAATGAAAGTTGGTAGACTACCAAAAATGTAAAGATTTGTTGGCAATAGTATACATGAATGTTTGTGGCTTATTCGGTAACAGCTGTTTGGGTACTTTACTGGTACGTTAAACATGGCCGAAAATGTAAACAATGAGGGAATGGAATTTCAAGGATTTAATGTAATACTAATGTCATGGACCTGGTGAAAACATTAATTATGAGGATTAGTGAACTCGAAAAAAAAGTAGAGAATCTAGTGATAAAGGATGTGTCAGGAAATACGGAAACCACCATACAGAGTCTAATCCAGTCCAACGAAACAGCCAATGAAGAAATTAAGAATTTGAAGAGGGAAAATGTTGAACTGAGGAGGAAACTTGAAGAGAGTACTAATAAAATGGAGAAGGTGAGTAATGTACTAGAAGAACACAAGGCAAAGTGGGCACACGTAGAAGAAGAACAGAAAGAAGTGGTCAGCTTAAGAGAGATCATCCAGGAAGAAAGGGAAATGAACAAGAAAGAAATGGAAGAAAATGTAGTGAAAATACTGAAGAAAAAAGAGAAAATAGTGAGAGAAACTGTAGAAAGGAATAGATGTGTGGTAGTATTTGGAAACAGGGGAGAGGAAGAAAAGGTTAGGTTCGCAAGACTCGAGAGAGACACGAACATGGTGAGAGGAATATTAGGCAAGATTGACCCCGAAGGAGACAAGTGGGTAAAAGAAATTGAGGAAGTAAGGAGGATAGGGCCTTATAAGAAAGGGGAAACAAGACCAATGAGAGTCAAGTTTACATCAGAAAGTGTAATAAATGAGATACTTAAAGTGACCTGGAAATTAAGCAAAGAGGCGGGGATGGAAAATATTATAATAAGAAAAGATCTGAATGAAGAAGAAAGAGAAGTTTTAAAATCATTAAAGGAAGAAGTAAAGGAAAAAAATGATAAGAGGACAGAGGAAGAACGTAATACTTTTTTTTGGAGAGTATTGGATATGAAAGTAAGGAAATGGTATTTAAGGAAATAGAAGTGAAGGAAACTAGGGGGATGGTTGTGAAAGATCAGAAGTTGAGGAAGTGGTACGGACAGAGAGTAGGAGAGAAGAGGGTATTAATAATGTCAAAAATAATTTGAAGGTGATATATACTAATGTTGATGGTTTCATATCGACAAGGATTGAAATTAATGATTTCTTGAGAGAACATGAACCTGATGTCATGTGCTTTGTAGAGACCAAATTAAGAGAAGATATTGATGTTCATTTGGGAGATGGTAAATACAAACTGTGGAGAAAAGACAGAAAAGAAAAAAAGGGAGGAGGAGTGATGATAGCAGTGAAGAACAACATAAATGTAGATACTGTGGAAATGGGAGAAGGCAGGGCTGAAGTGATATATATGAAATTAGAAACTGGAGAGAATGTTAAGAGAGATATGGCGGTAGTCTATGTTCCCCCAAAGACGAGAGCATGGAAGGATGACGAATACCATGAGATGTTGTCAGATATGGCTAGCTACTTGCAAAAAATAATTGAGAAAAGCAATAATATAATTTTGGTGGGTGACTTTAATTGTAAAGAGGTGAACTGGGAGGAATGGTACTCGGGAGGCGGCGAGGATTCGTGGGGTACTACGTTATTAAATATAATAATGAATAATGTGATGACGCAGTGGGTCAAAAAAGAGACACGGTTTCGAGGTGAGGACACACCAGCAAGGTTAGATTTACTGTTCACCAAAGAACCCGATGTAATAGAATCATTGGAATATCTCTGTCCTTTGGGAAAAAGTGATCACGTGGTCATTGAGTTCCAGATGTTAATAGGAAACGTCGAGCCAAGAGACGAGCTTCATAGACAGGGAAGATACAACTTTGGGAAAGCAAATTTTACAGGATTGAGAAACTTTTTTGAAAATGCGGATTGGAGAAAATTCAGAGAAACAAGAGAGATACAGAGGAAGTGGGATATCTTTCTAGACCTCTATAATTTGGGAGTGGAAAAATTTGTACCAAGAGTAAGAGGGAAAGAAAACAGGAAAAAGGAGTGGTTTAATAGAAGGTGTATGATAGCCAAAAAAGAGAAAGATAAGGCGTGGAACAATTGGAGAAAGAGAGGTAACGACAGAACAAAGGAAGAATATAAAAGAACAAGAAACGAATACACAAGAATACGTAGGGAAGAAGAAAGGAATTTTGAAAAAGGTATAATTGACAAATGCAAGGATGAACCCAAACTGTTTTATAGATTTGTTAATGGCAAACTGAAACAAAAGGAAGGAATCACCAAGCTGAAAGTAGATGGAGAGGTCTTTAAGGATGCGGCAATGCAAGCAGAAATAATGAACAAATGTTTCCAGTCAGTTTTCACTAAAGAAAAGGAGCTTGTGGAAGGGGAGGGAGTGATTAGAAATGTTCCGGTGATGAAAGATATAAAAGTGGAGGTGCAGGAAGTGTATAAATTACTGGAAACTCAATATGTAAGGAAAGCCCCAGGACCTGATGGAATTTCTAATTGGGTACTGAAGGAATGCAGAGAACAACTGGCAGATAAAATTCACAGCTTAATTGTATGCTCACTGGAAGAGGGGAAAGTGCCAAAAGAATGGAAGAGGGCAAATATGGTACCAATTTACAAGGGAGGAAACAGGGAAGAACCCCTGAATTATAGACCAGTGTCTCTAACCAGCATGGTCGCAAAATTGTGTGAGAGAATCCTGAAAGACAGATGGATAAAATATCTGGAAGAGATGAATATTTTGGCTGAATGTCAGTTTGGATTCAGAAGTGGAAGGTCATGTGTTTCAAACTTGTTGAGCTTTTACTCAAGAGCAATTGATGTGGTACAGGAGAGAGATGGTTGGGTGGATTGTGTGTACTTAGACTTAGAGAAGGCCTTTGACAAGGTACCTCATAAGAGACTAATGTGGAAACTAGAATATATAGGAGGACTAAAGGGGAAACTTCTGGAATGGATGAGAGACTTTTTGAGAGACAGACAAATGAGGACAGTAATAAAGGAAAAGATGTCTGGATGGAGGGAAGTAACAAGTGGAGTCCCTCAAGGCTCAGTGTTGGCGCCAGTAATGTTCCTGATTTACGTAAATGATATGGTAGATGGAGTGAACAGTTATGCGAGTCTGTTTGCTGATGATGTAAAGATCTTGAGGAAGATAGAGGTTGAGGAGGATTGTAAAATACTGCAGGAGGATTTGGATAGGATACACAATTGGAGCCGGACGTGGGAAATGAAATTTAATGTAAAGAAATGTAAAATATTGGAAATGGGTAAAAGTACCAGGAGACCATCACTGAATTATTTTTTGGGTAATGAATTAATCACAAAAAGGAGAGAAGAGAAAGATTTGGGAGTGCTGGTCCAAGATAGTTTGTCACCAGAAAAGCACATTAACAAGATAGTTGGAGAGACTTATAAGCTCTTGACTAACATAAGAGTAGCATTTCATTATATGGATGAGGAAATGATGAAAAAATTGATAGTGGCCATGATCCGCCCCAGGTTAGAATATGCAGCGGTAGTGTGGTCCCCACACAAAAAGAAAGATATAAACAAGATTGAGAGAATACAAAGAACAGCAACCAAGATGGTCCCCAGTCTGACTGACCTGTCATACAGAGAGAGGCTGGAAAAACTGGATTTGCCTTCGTTAGAGGAAAGGAGAAAGAGGGGAGACATGATTGCGGTGTTCAGGACCATGGTGGGAGTAGATAAAATTGACAAAGAAGATCTGTTTGTATGGGATAAGAGAGCAACAAGAGGACATGGAATGAAATTGAAAAAGTCAAGCTGCTTGAAGGATATCAAGAAATATAGCTTTCCTTACAGAAGTATAGACTTATGGAATAGCCTGGACAAAGAGATCGTCCAGTCTAAAAACTTAAATGAGTTTAAAGTTAAATTCGACTTATTGAGAAACAGCGACGGAAACCCACAAGCATAGTACATTCCGTGTATATCACAATTAGGTATATTCTTAAATATTTGGAACGACTTAGACAAAGAGGTGGTGCATGAGAAAAACATTCATGTGTGTAAAGGTAGACTTGATAAATGTGGATATGGAGACAGGACAACACGAGCATTGCTCAATTCCTGTATACTATAAATAGGTAAATACAAATAGGTAAATACACAGAGGGATTCAATCTAGGTGGACGTGCGACACCGGCGCTCCGTACCGAATCATCATGGCCAGTGGCATTACCTAAAGTCAAGCTCAGTACCAGGTTAGACTAAATGATTGTTCATTATTAAAAGGAAAAAAATAATTAGTTTAAACAAGACTTGTTCAAACAGGAAAGAGAACCAAGACGAAAGAATACGCTGAGTCATCTCTGAGGTTTGTTTAGACTACAACAACACGGAGATTATAAGTACATGCTCTGCACTTTAAGTATTGCAAAATGGATACATACTTTAGTAAAGCAAATTTGGAAAAGAAAAGGGATAAAGGTAAAAAGCAAAATGATGATTTCTACCAAGAACTGGTTGAAGTAGAGACTCACAATAGACTGGTTGAACATGTAAACAAACTAGAAATGGCTTTCAAAAATGAAATTGATGAAATAAAGAAGCAGATGCACTTGCAAAAGGAAGAAATAAAAAAACTAGGAAGGGAGGCCAATAAGAAAGACACAACCATCAGTGAACTAACAGTGGAATTGAGTACACTTAGGAAGAAAATGAGTGAAATGGCAAGTACAGTAGTCAATCACGAGAGTGTTATGGAAGAGTTCAAAAATGACACAGAGACAATTAGGCAAGTTAGCAGTCTTATTGACCAGAGCAGTGATATTGAGGAGAAGATAACACAAGTGAATGAAGCTGTGCAAAACTACAAAAATGATGTAGAAACCACGTATGCTGAAATGGTGAAAGTAAAGAAAGACTTAGAAACAAGGGTGGAGGAAAAAAGCATTAAAAAGGAGGTGAAAAGAATAATCCAAAACAATCCAAAGTTAGTCAGAGATTCAGTAGATATAAACAAATCTATAGTAATCACTGGTATAGAAGAGGAAGATCTAAAAAACAAGGTCACAATAGACAAAAAGGAGATGGCAAATGTAATGAGCTTACTGAAAGAAGTATCAGAGGAAATCTGTAGTAAAGACATAGAGGAGCACAAAAGGTTAGGGAAATACGAGAAAAGCAAGACAAGACCTCTAAAGGTGACTTTCCAGAGTGTAAACACTGTGGAAGAGATACTAAAAAATGCAAAGAATCTTATGGAAAAAGAGGAGTTCAAAAATGTATGGATAAAAAGATGCCTAACACAAGAGGAACTGGAATTACTGAAAGAGAAAAGGGAGAAAGCAAAAACAAAAAATGAGGGAAGATGAGAAGAGAAGAAGAAATTTTTTTACAAAGTAATAGGATTGCAGGTACGAAAGTGGTACACAAACAGGATGGAAGAAAAAGGAGGAAGGTAGTAGAACTATGTCATGATAAGTATTTAAACAATATGATAAAGTTGATGTACTCAAATGTGGACGGAATGGTATCTAAATTACTAGAGATGAACGATTATGTCAGGGAAAATGAACCACAAATAATATGCCTAACTGAAACAAAATTAACACCAAGGATATCCAATAACATACTGAACTTAGAGGAATACAGTATATGGAGAAGAGACAGAAATTTAAAAAAAGGAGGAGGAATTATAATATTAACTAAGAAAAATCTAAAAGTCAATGAAATAAGACCAGATATACCATCACAAGTAGAACTGATTTTAGTAGAGATCAACACATCTGAAGGTAAAGTAATTGTAGCCAATTTGTACATGCCACCCAGATCAAACACATGGGAAAGAGACGAATATGAGGACCTGGCAGAGAGTACAAATCAGAGTTTAAGATCATTACTACTTAAAATGGAAGAGAAATCAGAAAGAATTATACTAACTGGTGATTTCAATACAAATATAAATTGGAATACTCTAGATATAATTAGCCAAGAAAGCTGTTGGGACCAAAAGCTCCTGGATCTCATACAAGAGTTCTTCCTAACGCAACATGTGAGGGAAACCACCAGAAAAAGAGGACTTGATGTACCTTCAGTGCTAGATCTAATATTTACTAGGCAAGAAAATGATATTGACAGTTTAATATATCATCCACCACTCGGCAAAAGCGATCATGCAGTACAAAACTATAACTTCAGGATAGCATATGACATAATAAACAGCAATGACAGTTACAAAAAGAGCCTAAACTATACAAAGGGAAATTATCAAGACCTAAAGAAGTATATCTTAGAAGTTGATGGGGAAAATGAGCTTAGAGGACAAGATTTAAATGCTGTATATAAAAAATTCTGTGAATTTTATGAAATAGGAGTCCAGATGTACATCCGACAGCACAAAGAAACAGATAAGAAAATACAGAAATGGTTCAATACAGAATGTAAAAAATCAAAAGAAAGAAGAGATTTGTTGTGGAATAGATACAGAAGACATAATAGTGAAAGGGCGTATAATAATTACAAACAGGCAAGAAACGATTATACAAGAATTAGGAGGGAAGCCCAAAAACAGTTTGAGGAGGATATGATAAATAAAAGTAGTGATCAACCAAAGCTGTTTTACAGCTATATCAGAAGCAAAACCAAAGTAAAAGATATAATACAATCCATTACGGACGAGGGAATCACTTATACACAAGAGAAAGATATTTGTCTATCTATCTATCTATCTATAGCCCGACGCCCTAATCCCGCAAAGGGTGGCCGCAGACAAAACGCCTCCAAGTCACTCTGTCACCCACCATTTGACTCCCCTCCCCCAACTCACCCCCTCCCTCATATACCTCTCAACTCCATCCCTCCACCTCATCCTCGGTCTACCCCTCCCTCTCCCTCCCTCCACCTCACCTACATACACCCTCTTAGTCAGTCTTTCATTCTCCATCCTCTCCACATGTCCAAACCACCTCAGTGTATTTCTCCTAATCTTTTCAACCACATCCACATCTACCCCACAACGTTCCTTCACTTCTTCATTCGTCAACCTGTCCCTCCATGTCACTCCACATGCTCCTCTCAAGTAACTCATTTCCACTGCTCTCACTCTTGACTTGTTCCCCTCTTGCAAGGTCCACGCCTACCGCTTCCATACGTCAGGGTAGGGATCACAATACCATCATGCAGTGACTTCTTAACTTCCATACTCACCTCCCTATTTCTCATCACTGCTTTCAGTGTGCCAACAACCTTCCTTCCCTGCTGTACCCTTTCACGTACTTCATCCCCCAAAGTTCCATCCTTACTCATCACACTACCCAAGTACTTGAATGCACTCACATTCTCCATATCCTCACCATCCAACCTCACTGCACACTCTGTGACTTCATTCCTCTCAAACACCATAACTTTACTTTTGTTTACATTAACTTTCAGCTTCCTCCTCCTACACACTGTCCCAAATTCATTCACCAAACCTTGCAACTCCCATTCATCTTCACTCAACAATACTGTATCATCAGCAAACAGCAACACCGGAAGCTTCCAAATCTCACCCTCATTCATTAGGGCCACCCCGACATCCACTGCCCTACCTTGTACCTCCTTTACGACCCCATCCATATATATATTAAACAGCCATGGAGACATTACACACCCCTGTTTCAGTCCCACATTGAGATCAAAGAACTCACTCAGCTCTCCATCCACTCGCACCGTAGCCCTAGCTCCCTCGTACATACTCTTCACAGCACTCAACAATTTCCCCTCCACTCCATATATTCTTAATACCTTCCACATACCTTTCCTATCTATTCTGTCATAAGCTTTCTCCAAGTCCATGAAGGCAGCGTACACTTTCCTTCCCTTCTCTAGATACTTCTCCACTAAACATCTTAGAACAAATATCTGATCTACACACCCTTTTCCCTTCCTAAATCCCCCTTGTTCTTCTCCAACTAGCTCCTCTGTCATATGCCTAACCCTATCAATGAGTATTCTACCATATATTTTACCAGTCACACTAAGAAGGCAAATACCCCTATGGTTACCACATACTACCAGATATTTGTGAAGCACTAAATAAGAATTTCCAATTAGTTTTTACAGAAGAAAAAATTTTTGAGAGGGACTATGTGGAACATGCATGTCCACACATACTACCAGATATACAAATAGCAGAAATAGTAATACAGGAGGAGTTAAGTAGATTAGACAGAGGAAAAGCAAGTGGTCCTGATGAAATTTCATGTTGGGTACTACGAGAATGTGCAAAGGAGTTAAGTACACCATTATTTTTAATTTTCAAGAAATCCTTGAGTCAAGGTAAACTACCTGATATTTGGAAAAAAGCAAATATTGTCCCCTTATTCAAGAAAGGAAATAGACAAAATCCACTCAACTACCGACCAGTATCACTGACCAGTGTTGTAAGCAAGGTATTAGAAAAGCTTATAAGAAAAGCTTGGGTAAATCATCTAGAAGAACACAGTATGATAACAGAAAGACAGTTTGGTTTCAGAAAAGGAAAATCATGTGTTACTAATCTGTTGAGCTACTATGACAGAGTAACAAACACAATACAGGAAAGGGAAGGATGGGTGGACAGTATCTGTTTAGATTTCAAGAAAGCTTTTGACACAGTACCACACCAAAGACTTTTATGGAAACTGTACCATCAAGGAGGAATTCGAGGCAAACTGTTTTGTTGGATGCAAGACTTTCTCATAAAAAGAGAAATGAGAACAGTACTAAGAGGAAACTACTCATCATGGAAAGAAGTGACTAGTGGAGTACCACAGGGTTCAGTGCTGGCACCAATCATGTTTTTAGTGTATAAAAATGATATAAACAGTAACACTGGAAATGAGAGCTATCTGAATATGTTTGCAGATGATGCAAAAATACAAAGGAGAATTACTAACACAGACTCTTGTAAAGAGCTACAAGAAGAATTAAATAAACTTCATGAATGGAGTAGTACCTGGCAAATGGAATTCAATGTGGACAAGTGTCATGTAATCAAGTTTGGTAAAAGTGGGAAAAGACCTGATTGGGATTATAAGTTAGGAAATAAAACCCTATACACATCAGAAAGAGAGAAAGACCTAGGTGTGATTATCAATAACAGACTATCTCCGGCTGACCACATCATCGAGAAGGTACAGAGCATGTATACACTGCTTGCAAATATGAGAATAGCATTCACATACATAAATGAAGACATTCTAAGAAGGATAATAACATCTTTCATTAGACCAACCCTGGAATATGCATGAGTAGTCTGGAGTCCTCATCTCAGAAAGCACATAGACAAGATTGAAAAAGTTCAAAGGGCCGCTACAAGATGGATACCAAGCTTAAGGGACCTAAGCTACGAAGAAAGACTAAATAAACTGAATCTACCAACACTACAGGAGAGAAGGAAAAGAGGTGACATGATAATGCTATATAAGTGCATATCTGGGAAGGAGAAAATAGACATAAATGATTACTTAACATATGGAGAAGCATCAGCAAGAGGACACCGCAAAAAACTGCATAAGAAGAGAGGTGATAAAGACGTAAGGAAATTCAGTTTCCCAAACAGAGCAATTGATCAATGGAATGCACTACCGAATGAAATAGTGTGTGCCAAAACAATTCACAAATTTATGGATATGTACGATAAATATGGTTTAAGACACGGGACAGTACGAGCTTGACTCATTCCTGTAAAGATACAATTAGGTAAGAACAATTAGGTAGGTAAGAACACACACACACACACACACACACACAGGAGAGACAACACGAGTCGGACGTATATCACTGATCTCTACTCTGGGGATACCTAAGCTGTATCTTTTTGTGGGTCAAGCTCATTTAGGCTAATTTAAGAGATGATTCAACATAGTAAAACAAATAATAGCAAAAATATGTAGCCTAAAGTAAGCAATCATTTGTAAATCTGTGTCTAGGAATGTGCGGAGTTTCCGTACAAAAGCTAGACAACACCAAGGCGAGCAGATGGCAGTGATGCAACTGCTGTAAGTAGAGATTATCATTTTTTTTAAGATGGCTTATTGTTTTGGAAAGATGCCTTTAGAAGGTGCTAAGAAGAGACAAAGGTAAAAAACAGGATGATGATGATTACCCAGATTTGGTCAAAAAGGAAACATACAATAAGTTAGTTAAAAAGTAAATAGACTAGAGAGAAATTTTCAAATGGAAATCGATGAAATCAAGAATGACTTATGCAAACAGAAGGAAAAAATGAAGAATTGATAAAGGAACTAAACAGAAAAGCCACAACAATAGATGAACTATCAGCTGAGGTAAATTCACAGAGAGGAGATACAGTTGTCAACCATGAATCATGAGGGAATTATGGATGATTTCAGAAATGATACAGAGAAAATCAGGCAAACAAACAGTCTGATAGACCAAAGTAGTAATACTGAAGAAAAAATAACACGGGCAAATAAAATGGTGAGAAATTGCAAAGATGAGGTACAAACTACATATTCTAAAGTGGTGAAAGTAAACAATGATTTAGATACAAAGGTAGAAGAAAAGAACGTAAGCAAGGAAGTGAAAGAAATCATAAAAAACAACCCAAAACTAGTCAGGGAAGCTGTAGAGATTAACAGATATATAGTAATCAGTGGCATAAGTGAAGAAGAAATAAAAAACAGAATCTGATGAGAGGAAGTGGAAAATATAATGAACATACTGAAGCAGGTATCAGAGGATATCTGTGATGAAGATATAAAAGAACAAAAGGCTAGGCAAATATGAGAGAAATAAGTCAAGGCTCCTGAAAGTAACCTTCCAAAGTGTGAACACTGTAGAGGAAATATTAAAATATGCCAACAAACTCATAGAAAAAGAGGTATTTAAAAAAAAGTATGGATAAAAAGATGCCTAACTCAGGGGAATTGGGAGCACTAAAGGAGAAGCTGGAGGAAGCAAGAATAAAGAGCAAGGAAAGATTTGAGGAAGAGAAGAGCAAATTTTTTTTACAAAGTAATTGGATTGCAGGTATGAAAATGGTACATAACCAGCAGGAAATAAAAATTAGAAAGGTAGGAGACTCAAGCTATTTCAAGTGTGTAAACAAGATGATTAAGCTGATGTACTCAAATGTAGATGGAATGGTATCTAAATTATTAGAGATGAAAGACTACACCAGAGAAAAGGAACCACATATTATTTGCCTAACTGAAACAGAATTAACCCTAGGGATATCAAACATTACCAAACGGATTTTTCACATGTATGAAGATATAGAAGATGGAGATGGTGCAACGTCTGCTCTTGTTGATTAACCCTCCTGCACACGAAGACACGATTCACGTTCTTTGGGTGTTTCTTGGTAAAAGCACAGAGATGCAAATCGAGTCCCAAAGCAGAAAAAAATTTGCCAAAAAATAAGTTTTCGGCTGATTTGCATCAATTTTTGGTGCGTCCTAGCAGGCCAGTCTAGTGTCCAAAGTAAATACTTGGCAACCCTGTCAGCCGGGCATGGGACAGAGCGTATCAATATTCCACAGTATTTCACCACCAGCCATGCTGAAGGATATTGTTCTGTCCCTCGTCCCTTAACTCCCTCTATTTCCCCCGTCCTGCCTGAGGCAGAAGCCACAATTGAAATACCGTCATTGTATAATGTTTGTGAATATATTGTGAAGTGATTGTGTCTATGGAACATACATATATTGTTTGTATAGCATTGGAGCTGTTATCAGCCATTAGGCCGACGGTAGGAGTCATATTTATTATACAGGAGCTTGCTACTCTGCTTCACCCTGCCTCAAATGATGAGAGTATTTTACCCTTATAGTGAAGCAGATGTTTATATTGTTTGAAAGCTATAGTGACTGGATTAGTGAAATAATTGACCTACCTTAGCAGGTGTTACATACACCACAGAGGTGCACCATAGTCAGGAGGGAACAGGAGTCACGTATGCCATAGAGGTATGCCATAGTCGGGAAGGGAATTTAGAGGAGGTTGGGATGGAATTGTTGTGATAGTGATATATTGCATATGGTTTAGGGAGAAATGTATGTATATAGTGCAGTGAGTGTTTGTGGAGAAATATATTGTGTGCATTGACAGTTAATGCAAATGTAGTGCAAGGATGAGAGGCAACAAATATACTACACAGCCACATACATGGATGAAAATGTATTGCACAATTCCCAGACAGTGATATATTGTGTATGGTTTATTGTGAAATATACATATACAGTATACTGTAATGCAGCGAGTGTTCATGGAGAAATACATTGTGTGCATTGACTGAGTTTAGCGGAAACACACACACACACATACACACACACACGAGCATAGTACATTCCGTGTATATCACAATTAGGTATTAGGTAAATACTTAAATATTTGGAACGGCTTAGACAAAGAGGTGGTGCATGGGAAAAACATTCATGTGTGTAAAGGTAGACTTGATAAATGTGGATATGGAGACAGGACAACACGAGCATTGCTCAATTCCTGTATACTACAAATAGGTAAATACAAATAGGTAAATACACACACAAAATAGATGCGAGAGAGGCAAGTCGTACCACACATTGCAGCGCACTTGGCCAAGCTTGGCCACATATGGCCATACCTAAAAGTATCTTAATGTGAGTCAAGCTCCGTACTAGGTCCAACTACATAGTGTTCTAATATAAAAGAGAAAGTTTAAGTAAAAGTGTTGTTCCAGTAACAGAATACAACAAAGTAGTGCAGATGCACCGAACAAGCAAATCAGCTGTTTAGTGTTTACTGTTATGTCTGCAACTTACAGGAATGCAAAACTGTAAGTAGAATCTTTCTCTTTGTACCACAATATGATCACCATCTTTAGCAAAGCTGATATGGAAAGAGTTAAGAAAAGGGATACAGGTAGAAAGCAGGATGATGATTTCTACCAGGAACCGGTGGAAATGGAGACGTACAGTACGGTAAGCTGGTAGAACGAGTGTACAGATTAGAGAAGCCATTTTAGAGTGAAATGGATGAAATTAAGAAGCAGTTGCACATGCAGAAGGAAGAAAGTGAGAAATTAGTAAAAGAGGTTAACAAGAAAGACACAATAGATGAGCTGTTAGTTGACGTTGGTTCACATAGAATGAAGATTAGTGAAATGGCAAGCACAGTTATCAACCATGAGAGTTGGACCTGGAGCGGTGGCGTCTTCACCTTGGATCTACCCCCCAGAGGCTGTTAAAGAGAAGAGGAGGACAGCATGGGGGCCAAACCAGCGCAATCATCCCCAGCCCCTCATGGGGCCCGAGTACCTAGGAGTGGCTTCGGTTGCCCGGGCAAATACCACATCTCCCAACACAACACACACAACAACACCGTTTTTTCTACACCGAGAAATGACTCCCTGGCAGTCATTTCTCGACGACTTCTTCTAGCCTGGGACATTGAGAGCAATTCAAGACCCACCAACAAATACAAATGTCCAACATGCTCAAAACCTATCATGTCAAGCCGAGAGACAAAGGGTTCAGATCAGTGCAATTTCTGCAAGAACTGGACCCATTACACCTGCACAACACTTGCATCCAGAAAACATTACACAAACACCTGGACCTGCCCCTTATGCTTCTTCCTTCCACCCACTAATCCCCCCACCGACAGTACTCCTACTTCCTTCACACCTCCACAGCCAAACCCATTGATCCTTCCCACACCATCCAGTCCCCCAACTCCTCCCATTCCAACCCATCCTAATCTGTCGCAACCTTTACCTTCATCACAACCTCCTCCTACCCCTTCTCCTCCACCCACACCACCACCTCACCCGTGTGCTGCAGCAGCCAACACACATCACACTCACAACATAAACATCCTTCTGTTAAAGATACATGGCATAAAACACCAAAAAACAAGAACTCACACAGTTCATCAAACAACAGAACATACACATTGCCATCTTACAAGAAACAGAACTACACAGCCCACAGAAAACACCAACATTTCATAACTTCACCACCATTCGACAAGACTGGGCCGATGGCGGTGGCGGTGGCATCATCACCCTGGTACACAAATCCATCAACTTTGCAGATACCAATGCACACAAACAGTCACTTCTCCCCCCACATGATACCACTACAGAAATACAATCTATTAAAATAAGCACTGGTAACAAATCACACAACAATCGCTAACACATACATTCATCCCCCTGATTGTCCCCCACAGTACCACACAATTACTCTCCATAAATACACCACATCACTAACATACCCAGCGTTATCCTGGGTGGTGATTTCAATGCCAAGTCGTCGGCCTGGCATGTCAACAACCCTGACACACACAGACCTCTGGTACTACAATCCCAGACAGATCATCTTTTCATACTGAACAATCTAGATCAACATACCACACCAAGCCCTCTTCCTTCCATCGCCTTCTGCTCCCCAAACCTCTCCCCCACTACATCCTGGAGAGTGGTCAAAACCCTAGGTTGTGATAACCTCCCAATCATCATCACTACCAAAACCACAATCACCCCAGCTGGCCACAGACACACACACATACTAATTATAAGAGAGCCAACTGGGAAGCCTTTGCAACTGAAACAGAACAACATTTTGAAACATTAAACAGTACACCCATCACAAACATCAACACTGCTGTGCACACATTCAGTACAATTATACAAAACGCAGAAAAAAGACACATCTTTAGAGGCAACAGAAAGAGACACAACCCCAACTTCACACCAGAAATTCAAGGCCTCATCAGTCAACTGGACACACTGCGACGCTCCCCAACACCCCACACACAAGACACTGTACAACAAATACAAGAACTCAGCACAAATAAACAATAAAATATCAGAACAACCAACACTAAACTGGAATGATTATCTCCAAACACTTGACCACAGAACAAACACCAGTAAATTCTACAAAACTCTAAACAGCATCACACTCCAACAGCAACACTACACACTCACATGCTGCCATCACAACAACAGACACCATACCTTCAAACAAATAACAAGCAAACACTCTCATCAATCACTTTTCACAAGTCAGCCGTCTAAACCCCCATGCCGAAGACCGACGTAAGAGATAGTTCCCCACAGACCCAGACTACGCACCTTTCACTTACAACCAGACGAAGAACATCATTAGCAGCCTTAAGCACTTATCTGCCTGTGGACCAGATACACCTACTCACACAACATAATACCCAACATCTGGGAGCATGGCATTATCATCGCTATCCCTAAACCCAACAAAGACCCCACGTTACCTTCCTCACACCACCCCATCACAGTCCTCTGCACCCCCTCTAAAGTCACCGAATGACTGGTACTACAGCTAGTCACACTTCACATTCCCCTACCGAATCACAACATGGCTTTAGGCCACTACACTCCACAAAGACCCTTCTTACAGACCTTACACAGAGAGCTTTTGATGGCATGAATTCAGCTAGACCACCACACAGAACACTCCTAGTCTCACTAGACATCAGCAAAGCTTTCGATGCCATCCCCCACCACAACCTCACAAACAAAATACTCAACACAAACATGCACAATAACACAAAAAGATGGTCGGCAAACTACTTAGCAGGCAGATGTGCTCACGTAACATTTGCCGGTCAGTCTTCCAACATCAAAAACTTCACAAATGGTGTGCCCCAAGGATCTGTTTTGTCCCCTATACTCTTTAACCTATACATGCACGACATACCCACACCCCACACACCACAGATACACATAGCTTTCTATGCAGATGATATAACACTTACATGTACGCACCAAAATGCAAACACGGCTGCACACATCCTCCAACCTTACCTCAACACACTACACGAATCATTCACCACAAACAAGCTCAAAATAGCCCTAGCCAAATCTACAGTGACCCTTCTCACAAACTGGACAGCAGAACAGTCACATCCCACACCTCACCATAAACAACACTCCCCTACCACACACACACACACACACACACACACACACACACACACACACAAAGTCCTTGGTGTAACATACAGTACATCAGTGTCATTTAAACAACACATCACAGACATTAAAAATAATATAACACCAAGACTCAGTGCCTTGAGGTCACTTGCCCATACAACATTCTGACACAACAAAGAAACCACCACCACAGGATACAAGCAATACATACATACATACGTTCAGTGGTGAATTATGCAAGCCCTGCCTGGGCTTCTAACCTCACCAAAACACTCTACAGCATTCTACAGACCATACAGAACAAGGCCCTAAAAATAATCACAGGCCGCACAGCTACTACACCCATAGACCACCTACATCAAGAAACCAAAGTCCTCAAAGTCAAGGATCACGTAGACATGAGAGGCACCCAGATTCTTGCTGCAGCCTCCACAAACCCACAACATCCACTACATTACATGGCAGCACATCCACCCACACCAAGGAACATCAAAACAACACCCAGCACATGATATCATACACAAATACTGTCATCGCTCCCCCTTCGCCCACCTCAGACCAGCTTCCAGAAGCACATCCACACTCAAATCACTCGCCGCTCCATTCAGTCACTTAAAGACAACACAGCATGCATGCATGGCCTCCAAACATCCACCCTTCTGAATCCTATATCCCTCGTGAGGACAGGGTCCACCTGGCCAGGTTGAGATGTGGGCACCATCCAGCCCTCTTAAGCTACCAGAAGGGGCTGGATCACTCCTTCGCTGATGCCTGTCCAGGATGTAACACAGCACCTCATACTATTAAGCACATTATGAAAGACTGCATTGCACACAATCACCTATGCCAACAACACAACATACACTTTTTGAGAGCTCTGTGGGAAAGCCCGGTCTCAGCCATGGCCTTCCTAAGGGACTCGGGGCTGTTCGGCCAGACTACCTAGGGAACAACTACTACTACTACTACTACCACCATGAGAGTATTATGGATGAGTTCAGAAATGATACAGAGACATTAAGTCAGGCAAACACTCTAGTAGATCATAGGAGTGATATTGAGGAGAAGATAACCCATGTGAATGAAGCGCTGCAAAGCTACAAAAATGATGTGGAAACCACGTATACTGAATGGTGAAAGTAAAGAAAGACTTAGAAACAAGAGTTGAAGAAAAGAGCATTAAAAAGGAAGTGAAGAATGTAATCCAAAACAATCCAAAATTGGTCAAAGATTCAGCAGACATCAACAAATCTATAGTAATCACTGGGATAGAGGAGGAAGAAATAAAAAACAAGATTTCAAGAGACAAAAAGGAGATCGCAAATGTAATGAGCATATTGAAGGAAGTATGAGGAAATCTGTAGTAAAGACATAGAGGAGCACAAAAGGCTAGGGAAATATGAGAGAAATAAATCAAGGCCTCTGAAAGTAACCTTCCAGAAGGTAAACACTTTGGAGGAAATACTAAAAAATGCAGACAAACTTATGGAAAAAGAGGATTTCAAGAATGTATGCATAAAAAGATGCCTGACTCAAGAGGAACTGGGATTACTAAAAGAGTAGAGAGAGGAGGCAAAAACAAAGAACAAGAAAAGATCAGAGGAAGAGAAGAACACATTTTTTTTTACAAAGTAATTGGATTGCAGGTATGAAAATGGTACATAAACAAGAGAGAATAAAAAGGAGGAAGGGGCATTTGTCTTCTTAGTATAATAGGAAAAGTGTATGGTAGGATACATATTGACAGAGTTAGAGAAAGAACAGTGGAATTAGTTGGAGAAAAACAAGGAGGCTTTAGGAAGGGAAGAGGTTGTGTAGATCAGATATTCATTCTTAGGTCTTTAGTGGAAAAGTTTCTAGAGAGGGGAAAGAAGTTGTATGCAGCCTTCATGGATTTGGAGAAAGCATATGACAGGGGATAGACAAGGATTGTGGAAAGTATTAAGAATATATGGAGTAGATGGGAAGTGTTGAATGTTGTGAAGCGTATGTATGATGGTGCTAAGGCTGCAGTGCATGTGGATGGTGAACTGAGTGAATTTTTCTTTTTGAAGGTTGGGTTGAAACAGGGATGTGTCATGTCTCCATGGTTGTTCAATCTGTACATGGATGGGCTAATAAAAGAGGTACAAGGTAGGGCAGTGGATGTTGGAGTGGCCCTGGTGAGAGAGGGTAGTGTTTGGAAACTCCCAGTACTGTTGTTTGCAGATGATACTGTGTTGTTGAGTGAAGACGAAGGGGAGCTGCAAGGCTTGGTGGATGAATTTGGGAGAGTGTGTAAGAAACTTAATCTAATGGTGAATGTTGGGAAGAGTAAAGTGATGGTCTTTGAGAGAGGTGAAGTCAGTGAATGTACAGCGAGGTTGGATGGTGAGGAATTGGAAAATGTGAGTATGTTTAAGTACTTGGGTAGTGTGATGAGTAAGTATGGAGGTTTGGAGGATGAAGTGCTTGAAAGGGTACAGCAGGGAAGAAAGGTTGCTGGTTCCTTGAAAGCAGTGATAAGAAACAGGGAAGTGAGCATGGAAGTGAAAAAGTTACTACATGACAGTATTGTGATACCAACTCTAACATATGGAAGTGAAGCTTGGACCTTTGCTTGAAGGACACAAGTCAAGAGTGAGAGCAGAGGAAATGAGTTATTTAAGAGGAGCCTGTGGAGTCACATGGAGAGACAGGCTGACAAATGAGGACATAAAGGAGCGTTGTGGTGAGGGTGTGGATGTGATAGGAAGCGTTAGGAGGAATACACTGAGGTGGTTTGGCGATGTGGAGAGGATGGAGGGTGAGAGACTGATTAGGAGAGTGTATATGAGTGAGGTGGAGGGGGTAAGAGGGATGGGGAGGTTGAGGATGAGATGGAGGGATGGAGTGGAGAGGTATATGAGAGAGGGTCGGTGTGAGTTGGGAACAGGGCAGTGAAATGGTGGGGGACAGGGCGACGTGGAGGCGATTTGCTTGTGGCCACCCCATACGGGATTGAGGCGTTTGGCAATAGATAGATAGATAGATAGTTTTTCCTTCCTCTGTCCTTTTATATATATATATATATATATATATACTTTATATATATATATATATATATATTTATATATGTATATATACAGTAATCACTCTAATATCCGGACGCCCAATAACCGAACATCCCCACTACCCGGACCTTATCATCCTGGGATCCAACATTCCCAAAATAGTCTGAAAACCCAAAAAAAAAAAAAAAAAGATTTTTTGCCGTCCGTAATTTGAACTTGCTGCGCGCGCCGTGGGAGAGCATTGTTTTGGTGCGTCATTCCTCCGACGTCCGATAGAGCGCCACTGCATCCTCCCCACTTCCCGCCTGTCTCTCACCGCGACTGGACCTACGCTCTTCGCAATGGCTGCCCACGTGCTCGCTTTTGTGGTGGTGCCGTACTTGCTGCAGGGCCTCCTGCTGCTCTCGGGCCTCCTCTTAGTGTGTTTGATGATGGCCCCGCCACCTGAGAAAAGGAAGAGAGTGGTGTTGACTCTGGAAAAGAAGAGGGAGATATTGGAGAAAGCTGATGCGGGTTGGTCTTCTTCCCGCATTCTCCGCGAGTACAACCTGGCCCGGTCGACTTTGTTTGATATCAAACGTTCCCGAGACAAACTCATGCAGTACACGGCTGACTTCTCGTTGCGAAGCAAACGCAACGTGGAAAGGAAGGTTATGTTTACCCCCAAGTTTGCAGAAATTGACCGATCCACGTTGATTTGGTACCGACAGCAACGTGCAGCTGGTGTGATGGTACGTGGAACGGAGCTGAAGGCTGCTGCTGAGAAGTTCGCAAGGCTTCACGACGCCCTAGACTTCAAGGCATCTGAGGGTTGGCTCTTCGCGTTCAAGTTGCGACATGGCCTTACTAACCGTAAAGCACATGGCGAAGCATTGGACGCTAATGAGGATGGAGTTGACGAGTTTCGGCACAAGATGAAAGGCTTGATCGACAGGGAGGGCCTAACTCTCGGTCAAGTCTACAGTGCTGACGAAACTGGCCTATTCTATCGCTCGCTGCCAACGAACACTCTAGCCGAGGAGATGGAGAAGCGTGTACCTGGCCGCAAGCTTTCCAAGGAACAGATATCTGCTTTGTATTGTGCCAGTGCTAATGGCATGCACCGGCTTAAGCCCATTGTTGTTGGCCGTGCAAAGCAGCCTCGGTGCCTTCGTGGGGTGATGGATGTCCTTCCTGTCGTCTGGTACCATTCTTTGAAAGCATGGTTCACAGCTGTGATTTTCAAAGACTGGTTTCACCGTCACTTCGTCAAGGAGGTCATCCATTACCAGACGAAGACACTGGAAATCCCTCGCGACCAGGTAAAGGCTCTCCTTCTGCTCGGCAATGCACCTGCCCACCCGTGCGACAAGGACTTGGTTGCTGAGAATGGCCGTATTAGGTGCATGTTTCTGCCACCTAATACGACTGCTCTCATTCAACCCATGGACCAAGGAGTGATCGTGGCAACAAAGCGCCTGTACCGTCGGAAGTTCCTGGACGAGGTGATGGTTGTTCTCGAGGACGAGGACGAGCGCAGGGAAGGACGTGACACACGAGGCAAGCGGACTTTGGAAAACCTTCGCCGCTACAACATCAAGTCTGCGCTGTACAACTGGGCTAGTGCATGGAAGGAAGTCTCTGTGAAAACTCTTGAAAATGGTTAGTCTCGTCTGCTTTTCGGAACGGATGTGGAGTACGATTTTCTAGGGTTTGACGTGGATGACTTCCATGCACGGCTACGTACCCACGGTGACGTTGTTGATGTGGACGATGTTCATGAGTGATTGGACGACGATGAGGGCGATCCTGGGTATCAGACGTTGTCTGATATCGAGATCGCGTCTTCGGTTGCTGGTGTCAGTCCCGAACTTGAAGATTCCGACGACGAAGGCGACGATGATGCGGACTCCTCTCAGCAGGACACTACTCCAGCCATCCCCAAGCTGAGCGCACTCCAGGAACATCTAGAGTTCGTCCTAGACTACCTGGAACTCCTGGACTGCGACAGGGAGATGGGGCCCTTGGGACTCGTGGAGGAAGTGCGTGCTTTCAGGCAGCGCATCATCAATCGCCAGAATCGTCGGTCCTTGAGTCAGGCAACGATTGACAGTTTTTTCAGGCCCGTGATCCCCGCTGTGCCAAGCCCTGGCTCCACTCCGTTGCCTCCCCAAGACAGGCCCTCATGCTCCGAGCCACAGCCCAGCACATCAGCCATGGTGGAGTCACCACTCGACGTGAGTTTGCGGCTTTCCTCAGAGTCCTCTGCAGTGGGTACGCCATCACCACGACCCAGCGATGCACCCCTTGGTCGCCTGCCAGTGATACTCTCAGACTCTGACAGTGAATAAACAGCAAGAACTTTTCAACTAGACCACACGGGAATTTTGAGTGTTGTGCAATGAAAAAAACGATGTGTTGTGTTAAGGTTTTCGAGTTGAGAGAAAAGACTCATTGGAAACTAAATTTAACGTAAATAAACTTCTTTGTTTTGGCTT